>NC_072732.1:59043495-59385998 GCF_026930045.1 Uloborus diversus | reverse complement strand
GTATCAAATTTGGAGAAACTTACAAAAATTCCAAAAAAAAACTGCAAGAAGTATTCTGGCAAAGCCAACATGAATTTGAGAGTAATTTAAACAATTTTTTCAATATTGCACATGCTGATGCACTTCGGTTAATCAAAATAGAGGAAGACGGGATTTTCTTGCAACTCCAAAGAGAGCCCGGCCGACGTGGTCACTTTAGGTGGAGTGGATAAAAAAACTGGCCGACAAAGAGGAAAGGGCTCGATTTTGAGCTGTCAAAAAAGGAAACAGGCGCATGAAATACGATTTCGCTTCAACATCTTCGGAATTGTATGAACCTGTGCAAGAAAATGCCTCTTCGAGCTCTAGTGAAAATATTAATTCAGAAGATTTCCCTGAAACATATAAAGCAGTACCTGGAACAAGTTTATCAGAACCTGGAACAAGTATATTAGAACCTGGAAGAAGTATATCAGAACCTGGAACAAGTATTTCAGTACCTTGAACAAGTATTCCAGAACCTGGAACAAGAATTGTCAGAACCTGGAACAAGTAAATATGTAATGAGGAGCGATTTTATTACTCCAAAGTCAGTTGCTGCATTGGACAGGTGTCCAAGTATACGAGATTATGTGTTGATTCTTGAAGCTACTATTGACGCACTTGAGTGTAACATTGATGAATTTCCCATAGGTATCTTCAATTCAAAGAATTCGAACCGAAAAGCGGAAGGAGCACGAGGAAAGAATAAAAATTGGTTTTCAGTACGAGGTACCACATGCAGTGAATTTACCTTGGGATATGAAACAGTTGCCTGCTTTGAGTGCTCAATAATCAAAAGAATATCGCTTATCTATAGTTATTTCATAAAAATGTGACAAACAACTCATTGCTAAGTCTAAACTGGATAATTCTACAGGAAAAGAACAAATACAGGCTGTTTGAAAGGCAGTTTTAGATTGGAATCTCGAAGACAAAGTTCAAAACTCTTTGTTGTGATACTACAGCTTCCAAAACAGGTCCTTTAAGTGGTTCTTGCGCTATTCTTGAGCAAATGTTTGATAGAGAAATGCTTTCCTTTGCTTTCCGCCATCATATATATGAACTGATCTATCCCACTAAAATACAGTGCTATGGAGAAGCTGCGGAGTTGTTCCGAACTGTACCCTAACTTAAAAATTTACTTGACTTTTACCGTGCTGAACTCACTAATATAACGGTCAGGGATGACTATCAAGAGTTGATAGAACTGCCTATCATATTTTTAGGTGGAGATACAGAAAATGAATTTAAAGTAAGACCACCGGGAGCCATGCACCAAGCTCGATGGACGGCTTGAGCGATTTACTCCTTAAAACTATTACTATTTAGCTCACAACTAAAATTAGATACGAAGGAAAATGAAACATTGTTTGAGGTCTGCTTGTTTGTAGTAACAATATACGTGAAACCATGCCTTCAATGCATTTTGACAGTCAAAGCATCCAACAAAGAGTTGTGCTTTTTGAAAAGGTGTACGAAAATGTGGACCCAATTATCTCAAAAGCTGCTCTACAAAAATTCATCCAGCTTTTATGGTATGGTCAATAATATTTCAGCCTTTGATGTGAAAAAGACTGTCGCAATGTTTAAAGCAGTAAACGATGCAGCTAAAAAAGTGGTAAAAATGATGCTTGGTTTGCTTACAGCTGATGAGGAACAAAAACAATTTGTGTTACGTTGCGTTCAAGAGCACCAGAAGCTCTATCCTGACTGCAAAAAGCAAACGTTGAAATAAAAATATGTGCAGTAATGTTTCTTGTAGTTTAATATTGTTGTAAATATCTGCTTTAAATAAATTGATGTCACGTGTAGTAAGGAATTATACAGTTAGCAATATTTCCGCTATAGTCGCTGTACATGATTTCAGGTCCAACTTAGACCTCAAGTCGGCACGGGTTCCCGTTATTTTATTGCAATAAACCTTTTTTCTCATGTTTCTGAGGTGAAAAGGAAAAAATTTGGAGGGTATGCGTATTCGATTTCACAAATTTATTTTTCGCCATTATATCTTGGGACACCCTAATATATATATATATATATATATATATATATATATATATATATATATATATATATATATATATATATATATATATATATATATATATATATATATGTATATATATATATATGTATATATATATATATATGTATATATATATATATATATATATATATATATATATATATATATATATATATATATATATATATATATAATGATATTTTAATGGTATTCTAATCATTCTTTTCATACCTTTAATTTTGGAAACAGAACTGAATATTTATATCACGAGATCATTTTGAAGCAAATCTCGTAACCATTTGAACAGCAATTCAAAACGTGCAACATCTCAAGCCAATATTAATTAGAACTAAGCACAAACATGTCACATTAGCAACCCTGAAGTAAACTTTTAGCACATGCTTTGCTCATGAAAATTTCGATTAAATACATTTGTACTAGGGTGTACAATTCTAGAAAGTATTCCCCATTCTAAAATAATTTTCTGTCTGCAGAAGTATTTGAAAGACGACTCATTTCCAGTTTTATTTCTTTGGTTTAAATCTTGCTCCATTTTGTAGAACTATAACTTCTGTTTGTTGATTTCTCTTAGAGAAGCAGGAAAAGCTTTTGAAAACACTCTGTAAGTTTCCAGCTTTATTGCTTAGCATTTGAGTTTTATGAGAAGTTCTGGTGGTGCTCGTGAAGAGAATGTTTGGCTGATTTTATTTAACCTGTATTTCGAATAGGCTCGTGTAAACTAAGCATGTTGAACATTTATTGCGATTTATTTGAAAGAATTCATTAAGATATGTATTGAAGCAAGATATATTATTGCACATGAACATTTTTGCCGTTTAATGCATTTGGATTACGTCTTTAACTGTTGAAAAAAATATTATAATTTTTTCCCCTTTTCTTTCATGTAAAAAAAAATGGCTGACTTTTTTTTTGCATTAAGCGAAACTGAGACACAATTTGTCAGTAAAAATCACGAGATCTCTTTTTTCTTTTTGACCTATAAACGTCAACTATTTTGTTCAAACGATTTCAGAATTTTTATATTTCCCTTATGTTTTATATATGTTCCAATGCTATTCCTGAATTTTATCTCTATTGCAAAGTGACCTTCAGATATTGAGCATAGATACATTACATTTTTTTTTTATCTCTAACTCAACAACATCTATACAAAAATAAATAAAAAACATGGTGTCATACATAAATAAACTTATACACATATTTAAGAAGATGCTGCGGCATCTGTCAACTCCCTTAAGAAAGTTTATTGACTATCGCTATTGTCTTAATATTATAAGTGTTGCCTGCTATTTAGAGGTCGACACATAGAATATTCAAACCAATGAACTGATGGTGTATTTTGTTAGTATTTTACACTTTTAACCATTACTTTTATTTGTATCCATTCAAGAATATTTTAATACTTTTGTGTTTGAAAGCAAGTTCGTGTCGCTAGAAGCTTGATGGTTTGGCTATATAAGGGTATTCCTTTGACTTCCAAGCCCTATACTAACATTTAAAATCCTAATTTAAGCTATAATAGGGTCGTACTTTAATTTTGAAGCGCTTAATTGGCACCAAAAGCATGATAAAAGAGGTGGTAAAGTCTTCCGTTGATTTCTAAGCATTTAATGGATTTTTAAAATCATGAAATTAACTATTGTAGACTCTTCCTTTGGTTAAGAAGATCTTAAATTTCGATTTAAAGCATGATACACTGATCGACATTGAAAATGCAGCACCAAGAAGGATTATTCAGAAATTTATGCAAATTTTAAAATGGACGTACATCACTGAGTTATGTAAATGATGTGAAATGCACAGCTCTCCGACGCACGTGAAGTAAGATATAAGGGAAGGATCTTGCAAAATGGGTAACACATTGACTATCAATAAGTATTTAAACACCTGTAATAGAAAAGAAAAACTAACTTTATTTAAAATCGATATTTGGTAGAGCCTCCACGAGATTCAATTACAGCGTGAACCCTCCGCTGCATACTTTCCACAATTCTTTTTATGACAGCTAGTGGTATTTTCTTCCACTGAGCTTGGAGAAAACATAGAAGTTCCTTCACCGATTTTGCACGGGGAGTGCACCCCTGAATTCGGCGATGAAACTCGTCCCAGAGGTTCTCGATAGGGTTCAAGTCTGGGCTCTGGGCTGGCTAGTCCATTCGATGAACTCCATTGGCACCATACCAAGCTTCGGTTAACGTCGAAACATGACAACTGGCATTGTCGTCCTGAAAGTAATAGGGGTCCAACCCTAAAACTGCCGCAACGTAGGAAGCACATTGTCATCCAAAATAGTGCAGTAGGCATCGGAGATGAATTTACCATAAATGGGGACCAGGAGTCCCAGCCTATACCAAGAGAAACACCCCCGGACCATAATTCCACCTCCGCCGAACTTGACTGTTGGCACAATGCATTCTGGCAAGAGACGCTCTCCGAGTAGACGCCAGACCCAGACTCTGTCATCCGAATGGTAAAAAGTGAACCTTGATTCGTCACTCCAAAGAATCTGTTTCCACTGATCTACGGTCCGATTTCGATGTGCTTCGTACCACATTAACCGAGCAGCGTGGTTAGACTTTGTGATCAAAGGCTTATGGGAAGCAGCACGCCGATGAAAACCAAGTAGATGTGCTTCTTTACGGATGGTATTATATGAAACAATACTCCCGGATGCCTGTTGAAACTCCTCGCGGATGAGGGCCATCGGTTGGGTGCAGTTCTTTCGAATTTCTCTGGACAGCACTCGTTGGTCTCTATATCCCAGTTTCGTTGGTCTGCCGACTCGGGGCACATTCTGACAATGACTGCTCACCTTCCACTTCTTAATCACATAGGCGACTGTCGATTTTGGGTACTTCAGATCGCGAGTAGTGTCTCTTAAGGATTGGCCACATTTGTGATACCTGATAGTTATACCTTTCTCGAAATCATAGAGCTCCGAGCTGCGAGGCATCTTGCATGCGACTAAAGCCGATGCTGTTTCCTACACGATATATACTGGCGGAGGACGTGACGTACCTTAGGACCGCAGATATCGACATTTGCATAGGTGTCCAAATACTTATTGGTAGTTAGTGTATACGTATCGTTATTTCTGACTGGAGAATTATCGAAGAAATTTTGTTTTTGTCTTGGAGGATACGTGTAACGCGAGAGAATGCCAGGCCGCCGTCAACGAAGGAATTTCCAGCAGATAGACGATTTTACGAGGGATATGGTGATCGGACTGAGTAGGGGAGGTTGGCCCGTACGCCAAATCGCAGCTGATACCCACATGGATGCGAGCACTGTGCATCGGCTGTGCCGAAGATGACTGGAACAACGAAATGTAGCAAGATTGAGGGGTGCAGGGTCAGCCAGAGTGACGTCAGAACACGTGGATCGACGCATCCACCGACAAGCTGTAGCAGACCCACAAGTCACTTGTTCCTCGATTCTGCAGCAGATGCAAGATACCCTGAATGTTCCCGTGTCAACCAGAACCATTTCCCGTCGTTTGGTCGCACGTGGTCTGCAATCACAGCGTCCGCTAAGAAGACTGTCATTGACCCCACAACATAGACAGCAACGTTTAGTATGGTGCTGGACTAGAGTGACGTGGATGACAGAATGGCGAAATGTCGTGTTCTCAGATGAATCCCGCTTCTGTTTATCCTGTGATATTCGCCGCATACGTGTGTGGCGTCGACGTGGAGACAGATCTAATCCGGCAGTAACTGTGGAACGTCCCACCGCACAACACCGGTACACAATGGTTTGGGGCGCAATTACGTACAATTCCATATCACCTCTAGTTCGCATTCAGGGCACTATGACGGCCCAACGATACTTGGATAATGTGCTGCTGCCGGTGGCAATCCCTTACCTTCAAGGGCTACCTAATGCAATTTTTCAGCAGGATAACGCCCGACCACACAGTGCTCGCATCTGCCAACATGTTCTCCAAGGCACACAGATGCTTCCCTGGCCACCATACTCTCCTCACCTGTCATCAATCGAACATGTGTGGGATGTGATTGGACACAGTTTGCAGACTCCGTCCCTGCCTCATTCAGAAGACGAACTGCGGCAAATGGTTGAAATGGAATGGAGAGCCATCCCTCAGGACACCATCCGCACCCTTACTGACTCTATGCCTAGACGTGTTTCTTCGTGTATCACTGTCCGTGGTGGTCCTACATCCTACTGAGTCGACGTTGTTCTCGCTCTGTATTCGGCCTGTCATGTTGAAATTAAAATCATTTATTATTCCTTGCTGTCTCTGTCTTTTTTCCAAATTTCATCACTTTCTGACCACTCCTTCTTGGTGTTGCATTTTCAATGTCGAGCAGTGTATAAGATATGATAGAATATTTACTCAACTACGAAACACTTAACTCACATTTAATAGAATTCCAGAAGTAGTATTCCTTCGATTCCTAAGCATTTAACTGGCATTTAAAAGCATATTAAGGGCTGCTGCAGACCCTTTCTATGATTTCGGAGCAATTAACAGACTAATGAAAGTATCATAGATGCTATGGTAGAGTCTTGCTTTGATTAAGAAGCTCTAAACTGACATTTAAAAACTTGATAGATTACTGATAGAGGATTTTTTTTTAAAGCATTTTAAAGTTAAAAAGCAGTTTTCTCTTAGTTTCATCGTCGGGTTTGTTTCTACAATATAGGGTTTAGTAAAAAAAATGCATACACAATCTATGATCATGTTTAATCTTGCCATTGCAACCTTAACTAAAATGATACATCTTTTCTATGTGTTGACTTGAACTTTGCCTTAATGATTCATTTTGGTACTAGCCGCCTTCGGTAGCTAGTTCTGCGCTTTTCTGCGCGATTCGTTTTCACACCATACACCTATCTTTGCAAAGAAAGTCCCTTTAGGCGGATGTTTATATAATTTTGACTGTGGTAAAAAAATCTTTCTCTCAATATCTATCTTGTATATTTATCTATACATTTAATCTATCTCTAAATTTATCTAATTTCCCTATGTTCGTCAATCTTTATCTCTCTGCATATATTTAAATCTATCTATCTCTACATTCAGCCTTTTATTTCTAATTGCTTATACAGCCGGACCTCGGTAACTCAAAGTGTATAACTCGAATATTCCTTTACCTCGAAATTTTTATTGGGTCCCAAACTCTTGAGGCTGCTGTGTAAACTTCCCATAACTCGAACTACAAATCACTTGAATCTCGTAGCCGGACCCTTGAGACTTTGCGTTACCGAGAATTGACTGTATTTATAAATATGTATCCATTGCTATACTGTTAGATGCATCGCATAATCACGAATCCTATTTTCGAACAAAAGAAAACCATGAAAAACCTAAGTGGTTGTTTTTCTTGATTAAAATAGAACAAAAAAAAAAATGTGTCTGCGCTTCATGTAGTAAGCAAAAATATAGCGTTTTCAAAAAAAAAAAAACATTGGTTTTATTGAATTAAATTGCGCACAAATATTTCACGTAAAATAAATATAGCAAAACGTCCGGAGGAGAAAGAAATGAAATTCCAAATTAAAATTTTAAGAAAGTCAAAAAAAAAAAGAAAGGCAACTAAAGTTAGATATCGTCATCGCCATGTAAAACATGACCTTTTTTGTCAATCACCACAGCTCGTGTCATATTCTGAATTTTAAAAAATTGTAAAAAATAAACTATTACATTTTTGAAAACCTTTTTTTTTTGTTTCTGAAGACGGCAAAATGTTTTTAGTATTACATACTTAAATGTTAAAAAAGAGGGTATTGTATTTTATTGAGTGATGAGTTTAGAAACAAATTAAATCAATGCAAATTGAAGCTTTTTGCCAAAAATTCGTAAAAAATACTAAAATCGCTCTATTCAAGAAGATTTTCCCCAATCATGATTGAAATTAAGTTTTGTACACTCGGAAATAAAAAAATATTTTTCCTGACTTTATTAGCCATAGGCCTGTGGGAGTAAAAAGGGCTAAAAGTCACATAAAATGTAATACATCATTCTTACAAATTAACTTATCAAACATCGAGCCCTGAAGTGCAGAACAATGGCAAAATGTACTCCTTTATACCAAATTTCATCTTTGTCGGCCTTGACATTTCCCGGGAAGCGAGCCACAAGCACACAAACATCTTATTTCATTATATGTACAGAAGATTTTTTTCAAAAATGTACGCTCAAAATTGAAATGCGGTATCAATTTTTCAAAACTGTTTACTGCTAATTTTGAAAAACATCTTTTAATGCTCGCATGAGTAATTCTAAATCAGTTCACTTTAAACAATTAGTGCCAAACTTATGTTCGGAAATTCGACTTTCACAAACTTTTTTCTCTATACTTATAACTTTAGAATGTGAAAGAAAATGAATCGTAGTTTTTATTTCCATAGAAATAAAGGGATTATAGACAAAACATATATTTTACCTCTAAAAGCGTAGCCAAATATATAGGTTATTATTTTCGAAACAACACAGAAAATGGTATCGTTACAAACAGTTGATTTCTTGTAGAAAAGGTCAAAATAAGTTGTGGGAACACATGACAATCTGCTATCGGGAGATATTTTCTTTTTGCGTCGTTGACTGCAAATGATAAATGTGGGTATGGCACAGCAATCTAATAAAGAACCATAAGTTTCGTTGGGAAAAACACGAGCCTCCTGTCTCAATTACTCCGTGTTAAAATCCTTCGATTGAAATCCAAATAAATAAAAGCAAAAGCAAAAACTACTTATAACTCGAAAAACTTCTACACTATTAACGTAACACTTACTTTAAATACACAATTACTTTTTATTTCTTCTTGCATTTAAATTTTTCCTACAAATGTAAAAAATATGTTTTACTCCTCGTATTTGCAAAAATCGTTGTTTTGCAAATGTACTCATGTCAACTTAAGTCCAGTAATAAATATGCTTCTATGGTAAATCAAATGAATGCTAATCAGAAATAAACTACTCGAAGAATCAGAGTATTTACAATTTCAACAGCTTGTAAATAACTTTTTTTTAAACATTTGCTTCTCCACCGTTAATTCTTTATCACCTGTCAAAATATGGATTTTTAGGTAATACCCTTAAATTCAATGTCATTTCGAGGTTTACATCTATTCCGCCGCAGGTATTTTTGATACTAGATTCACTATTTCAGCTAAGCACATCAATCATTTTATAAATTGAAAGTCAGAAGTGGTGAAAGGTGATAGATTTCATTTTATATTCTTAAGACTTTGGTGCAACTTACAACTTTTAAAATATTGCTAACTTAGTTTTATTATTGTGTAGAGATTACTTTGCAAAAATCCATTTATTTTTAGAAACGCCTTTTTTATACTAATTTGAAAAACATGCTTTAAACATCTAATATTATGCAAAAAGAGTCATTACTATACTCTCTGTATTTTATTAAAATTCTACTCTTATACCCTATTTCTGAAACTTATTGGTCATATTTTGTGCTGAAAAGTTCAAAAACATTTCATTAAGTTGACCTATATTTACTTTTTCCATTATTCAAGCATTTTAGTAAGCCTTCATGTATTTTAGGTACGTTTTCGAATAAAGAAGGATAATTATTAATTCTCGTACACTTCAAAATATCACTGAAAAGATTCATACGTTTTAGTTATTGCGGATCGTTAACCTGAGCATTTAACTGCATTGTTTAAAAGTAAAATACATCATTGCTATTGAAGAATAAAAAATAATTGTTCTCAATCAATAATTTTAAATAATACAATATTCATTAGATATACGTCGAAAACACAGTTTATTTACTTGCACCCTGCTTTAGCATCTTAATACATACCAGAATAGTTAAAACCATTAAACTTACATTAATGGAAAATAATTAAACAAATTATTGGTAATTGAAGCACTACTTCCTTCCCACAGAATAAATGTTTAGATTATTTACTTAATTTATGTTTCAATTTTTTATACCGTTTCTCATCTTTAAATGTTTTTTTCACACCCGGAAATATTTTATCTCAGCAATGATTAAAATGTTTCTGAAATCTTGAAATTTTTTGTTTTTAGTATGCAAACAACAACACTCGTCAATTTATCTTTGTATGTCCAAATGATATTTTACATTTATTTCAAAGAAAGTGCAAGCAGTACAAAAAATTGTAAAATAAAATAAAGTATTTGGAAAAAAAATGTTTTTAATGTGGGTATTAAAAAAAATCAAAAAACTTCCTCAGTTAGTTAATAAACTCACTTTTCAGAATGAAGTTAGTATATTAAAATGAAATTCTGAAATGATATAATTTTCTTCACAAGAATAATAAATTGCTTTTTTTACTGAACAACTTTCACTTTTTCCAAAAGCACATATTGAATGTTTTGAAGAAATACACTTCTTGAGTTCTCTTTTCCGTGTTAAAATGGAAAACCAATAATAGCGTTCCGTTGTATCTTTTCACATACTTCCTCAAAATTCTTTGGCGAGTTTCTGGACGTTATTACTATTTATTTAAAAAAAAAGATTCAAAAGAAATAAAAGCACTTTTGAAGTTGTTTTATAGAAAGAAATATGGACAGAAAAAGTATTGATGCAAATATATCATCTCTAAGAAGCTTTGAAGTTTTGATGATTTCTTTTAACGTTTAATTTTTCTTTTTCCAGTTAAAATAATATCTGCACTGTTAAAACAGATTTCTAAAGATTGAGACAATATCGCTTATTTTTGAGAACATCACTTCAATACAATTTCGGCTTGAAGACAATTTCGCTTAAAATTGAAAAGCAAGAGTTCTTACTTTTGAAATATACCCTCTTCTCAAAAATGATTCACCATTCATTTTTAAAATATCGCTCTACTCAGAAATAAGCAAAGACGGTATCATTTCTGCGGAAAGGACTGTTTCAAAAATTAGAACGTGTCGAATTGGTGTAAGAATACGAACGTCTCAAAAATGAGCACATGTTGTACCATTAGTGAGTATGGTATTTTGATCGCCCGTAATTCTTGCAGAGCTAAGTAGTCCATGGACTTATTTGCTCCCTTTGGGAGCTTAAACAGTCTGAACGGGACATAATCAAACTGTAGCCGATACCCATTATAAACACGCTCAGTTAATATTTAAACTGGGAGCTGATTTTTTTTTCTTTTCATAGCAGTGAGAAGTCTGCAGTGATAAATCCACTTTCCTTTCTGCGCATGCGTTATTTTTGAAATGATCTGCTCATTTGAATTTAAATTTGACATTTACGTATTTCTAATTCAAAACTGCTTGGAAAAAATGAGACGATAAATGTTGTCATTTCTAATCAGATAATTTTTAATAATGTAAAAAGAGTTTAAAGGTGGCATAGTATTTTCCATGTTTTTCCTATCAATTGTCTACTTATATGTACGTGCCAGTTATAATTTGTATTAAAATTACCTTTCTCTATAAGAAAAAAATAAACCTATAAGCAAAAAGGAATGTTGCAATGCTTAGAATATCCAGTGTCTCGCGATGTATTAAAAATTCCCAGTTTAAAATTGCATGATTTCAAAAAGGTTTTTTAAGTTTCATGTAAACATGTTGAAAAAATAAATTGATATGCTTTCTTCCCATTCAAAGCTTATTCAAGGAATGCGCAAGTAATATAAGATGTATGTTTCACAGAAAAAAAAAAAAAAAAGCGGTGTAAGTTGTGTATGGCAGAAAACTTTTTTATTAATATCTGTAGAATCTCTGCCAATAATGCTGACCCCCAACTGAAGATGTTTTTCTTTTTCATTAACTACGGCTTTTATGGATTTCAATTTTAATTTAGTTAATCATTTTATCTCAAAAGCCTCAACAAGATTCTTTGAACCAACAACTTTTTAATCAGAACAAAAGCCAAGTAACATTTTTTATTCAATGGCATGACAACAACGATCTGTTTCTTACTAGCATCCATGGGAAGGTGGGTTTTATAACTATTTTAAGTGCCAAAGGAGGCTATCGCAGCGGTAGGTAGACTTTCTTATATTTTAAATGTTATCGTATAATAGTTTATTCAAATCGGGTTGTTTCCGAAAATTTAAGTTTTTTTTTTTTTTTGAAAGAGCTTGCTTAAAAAACACAGGTGACTTAATCATTTTTTAAATAATTTAACAAATTTAATATTTTTTAACAAATATTGAAATCAGTGTGCAGATTCAATTTCATTTCTGACGCTTCTGCGCATGACAGCACAAGTGATGAAATGCGATTCTTTAATGCCATTAGAGCAGAGCGCAAAATTTAATTCGCTTCTTTATTATCATGTGCTGGCAACGTTGTTGACAGCGAAGCGTAAACGTTCAGCGCGTCAATGGAGTAGTGCACCAAAAAACATTAGTTAAGACGTTATAAAGACCACGTGTTCTTTTTCTAAAATCAGACATTTTAAAATATTAAATAAAAAATAACTGTTAAGGACATAAAATTTATTTCTGGTTTCATGTTTTTTCTTCTTTTTTTTTTTTTTTTTTTTTTTGCTTATTCTATCAATTTCAGGGACTAAAAGCAATACTTTTGACTGAAGGAAACGCATCCATTGTAGCGTAAGCGTATTCTCAAAGGAAATTATTTAACACCTTCTTCGTTTTAGGTTCTAAAAAATATAAGTTTGAAGTTGAAACTTTCGTAATTTTTTGACGGTGTTGAAAAATTTCGCATTGCCACCAATATAGTCGGTTAAAACACAATCAGGTTCACGATCGGCTTTTTACACAACTCAATTAGACTACTGCGTTTTGTTTTTTTCTCTCTCTCTTTTTACTTCGTCTTCCCTGCAGATTGCTATGATACGTTTTCTACGTAACGGAGGTTTATTTGGTTTATGCTCTTAACTCATAGTAACACAAAATCTGAATACAGATATCCGCTTGATTCACTCACATCCTTGTTTAAACTGACTGACAATAACCGCACGTTGTCAACAATCAATATCACTTTAAATTGCCTAATATATCCTGCATTATCTCTAAGGCTTACAATTCAATTAAGGGAATGATGAGTGTAGAAATTAAACGAGATAAAATGCATGTCCATTTATCCCTGACAATATTTGTTCGCTGCTTACATACTTATTTACAGATAGAATCCAGATTCACGCTAAAAAGAAACATACACTGTACACAGCATTTGTATTTGCGATGTACTACGTAATAGTCAGCACGTTACCTTTCCTGTTGAGGCAATAACAAGGAAAAAATTGCAATCTTTAGATCTCATCACCGGGCTATCGGTATATTGGATGTATCTACTACATAATTTGTTCATACAGCATATATAATACGATTTTAAATTTACTTGTTGAAAATCACATTAAAAAATGCATGCATGCTTAGGTATTTATTTGCAAACTATGATTTTTATTTCTTCATTTAATTTAAAAAGTTATAATACAATGATTTGTAACATCATCGAGTGTTGAAATCGCGGTGGAAAGGAAGGGGGCATTTTCAAGAAATAATTGTATTTACAGTCAAATATGTAATTCTTAGTTTAAAAAAAGGTTAAAGAGTGGAATAAATAAAATTTCACGCGTGATTAGAAAGTGATTAAAATTAGTTTGAAAAATTGCCACGATGCAACTGAAGCAGTTGACGACATATTTTCCCGCGTGAGAAAATGCAAGTTGCTAGGGTAAAATATAGGCGACAGTAAGTAGGGAAATTTGATAAGACCCGTTTATATTTCATATAATTTACCTTGTAAGCGAATGTATCTGTAAATCCGCCCTATTATGAGGAAGGGTCCCCCCCCCCTTTTACGTTTCATGACTTTTTTTTTTTAATTCTGAAACCAAAACTAAAAGTTAAAAAAAAAAGCAGAAACGTTGAAATTTTCAGAACATAATTATTTGTTTCACTTCGTATACGTTGTTTAGCAGAAGCTGTAACTTTTAGTTTATGTATTCATTGTTTAGATATTAGTAAATCAGTTATTTTACTTAAACAAGCCACACTTGTTCAATGAAATTAGTACCAAGTTATATCTCAAAATAGTTTGGGTAACTAATGTAAGTCTAGTTCATGTCTATGGGTTTCTTCGAGGAAAAGTCATTGTGTACAAATTCATCAAAATCCTTATAAAAATTTGTTAGATTTACATCAATTACCACTCATCTACTCTCAAAACCAGCACTAGCAAAATTTTGTCCTCTTTTCCTTTTTTTTTTTTTTTTGACTGCAGCTAAAAGTTCTATAACCTTGTTTTTGTCGTTTTTTTGCCCCCCTCCCACTTTTCAGCCCCAATCGCCGCCTGTTATCATTAGAGTAAGAGTACAGATATTTGTAAAAATTTCTTTGTAACGTCATACTATTTAGCTTGAAGCTCTTCATTTGCTATGCGTCTCACGGGTTTACCTTAATTGTTCGTTGCTATCGAAAAGGAATGGGAAAACTTTTACTATTTCTAGATTTTACAATTGCGCTTTTTCGCATTTATTATTATTATTATTAGTGGGATATATATATATATATATATATATTGCAAATTTATAATAAAATTGTTTTTAATTAAAAACTACAGTTTGACAGATCTTTATTTGTGAGTTTATAAAAGTAAAATGTAACACCTATTTTAGTTCATAGTTTAAAAATTCTTACGCTAAACTTTACCCCTTCTTTGGGAATTAAAACTAATGTGGGAGTAAGAAATTTTAACGAATTGTAAATCTGAAACGAAGTATAAATATTTTTTAATATCATTGATTTCCGAATGTAGAAATTGTAATGCATTACTTGTTACAATGTCTTTTTTTTATTTGTTGTGAAAATATGAGTAATATTTCTTTGGGTATGTTACTTTTGAAGTAAAGTTCCGGAACAAAAAATTGAGTAGGCAAAGAAAAGAAATAATACTCAAAAATAATGTGCGAATAAGCAAGTTTAGAAAGCGAAAAATGCTTCGAACTGAAAAAAGAGAAAGTAAAATAACTTGCAAAAAGCCTTTAATTCTTCTGGAATAAAATACAAGCGTTTTTAAGACATATATTGCACATTTATTCCTTTTTATGGAAATGCAACTATGTTCGCTCCAAATATTTTTAAATGCAGAGCGAAAAAATATCAAAGACTCTGACACGTTTGTCCATATTATTTTCTTAACACAGAAGATAAAATTGCGGAATGTTGAAGCCAAATATTCATATTTTTAATGAGATTGTTGAAAGTTAGAATCCAGACATTTTCTTTGATTACGTTTTTATTAACTCATTTTTTGTTTTAATGTTTTCTTTTATTTGTTTTGAACACTTCGTATCTATGGGTTTTTTTTAACTGAAGTACTTACCTTCTGCAAATAATTTGCATGGGAAATTGTTTTACAGTTTCCTGTATAGTCAAAAATAAAAAACTTTATTTTATAATGTTGCTTTTTCTTACAAATAATTACACTGTAAAAGTCTAAAATTATAATTGTCAAAACCCGAAAATAAAACACTCTGGTAAGTTCATATGCTGGATTTTTTCCAACTCTTTGTTGTCAAAGTATTGATTATCAGTAAAAACGCTGAACCTTTCCTGCAGCAATAAATCTTTGGTATAATGTCAAAATATTGATTATTTGGATAAAGGCTTTTTTGCAACGCCAAATAAAAAAGCTGCTTCTCCGTCGCAAGTTTATGTTTTCTACAGTAGCAGTCTGATACATCATTTAGTTTTGAAATATAATCACATCAATCAAAAATGAGACAAAATATAGTTAAGATATAAATAAATAAGGCTATTGCCTACATGATTTGTTGTAACAAGAAAAAAAGGTTACTTGAAACTTTAACTGCTAAAAATAGTAACAGCTTATGTTTGTTTTTCTTTTCTTTTTCTTTTTTTTTTTTTTGTTTGTTTCACGTCTTAAACAAAGTTATAAAGGGTTGTCAAAGTTAATCATCCTCAACTCAGAGTGCAATGCAGACTGTTGCATGGATAAACATAAAATTAGAAAGATTGACTCCAAAACATACGCTCAACATTTATCAATTAAAAAAATGTATAAACAATTTTTTCGAAAAGAAGTAAATAGATGGTATAAACGCGTTTAAAATTGCTACTAGCCGCTAGACCTCTATATGTGGGGTTGCGAGACATGCGAAGTTCAGCCGGAAAGTCCGGGTTTTCAACCCTAGTCTGAACAGGTGCCCAAAATTGAAAACTGTCAGGTTTTTAAGATGATAATTCAAATGCAAACTCTCCCTTGCTCAAATGGCGAAATTTTACTCGGCGAGCTTATTATTGCACCACAATTACCAAGCCAAAAAAAATGTGAGACCTGTCTAATAACTGGTTTATCATTTATATATTTTGATATATCAAATAGGGACCATGCAGAATTTGGTTTTTGTTCAAACAAGATTTAATTGGAATTGTACTTTGCAGTTTTAAATTTTTTTGATCAATAATTTTATAGTTTCACTAGTTGCATTTGCATGACTGTGTTCATGCTAGAAGGTTATAAAAAAACTCTTTAAACGTATGTAAATTTCTTTTCATACTCTAAAAAAATAACCAGAAAAAAAAAACCTTTTGTTTTATGCACTTCACAGTAAGAAATGAAAAATTCTGATATAAAGATATCAACTGCCCGTCGAAGTTTCCTTTTTTGACGAAAATATATGTAATATAAATACTCTGCAAAATTGTACCAAAGTTAAAAATTTCTCGGCTTCAGTATTTTTTCGAAAAAAAACAAAACAAAATTAATTTGAGTTCTGAAATTTTGAATTTAAATTATGTTTTTCGCAATTACGAGCTGAGACATTACCCTACTCATTGGCGTTATTGTTTCTAGAAACGGCTCCTGTCCCCCTAAGCCTGCCCATCCTCTTGGGCGGTTACGTGTGTATAGTTGTGTATGTGTATGTGAGGCTTTTGTGTATGCGTGTACCTGTGTGAATGCACGTTGGCGTGTATGTGTGTAAAGGCGCGCGCACGTGTGTGTGTGTGTGTGTGTGTAACTGTGTATGGTGTGTGATTGCGTGTGTGTATCAGCATGCTTGTGTGTAGGACACGAACGCCGCTGATCAGGAAAAGCGGATTCCGGGAGACAGTGCTCAGGACCAGAGGAGCCGCGCCTTCAGAGGACGGTGGGGCTGAAAAAGGAACCGGAACATTATGGACGGTCAAGTGAAATCAATTAGCAATCGTGATTGCTCAAAAAAAAAAAAAAAAACCTAGTGTTCATCAAATACTTTTTTTTTTCTGTTTTAAGGTAGCGTTGTGCAAACATTTTTTTCTGACATAAGTGGTTATACTGTCGCATTGAGAATGAACCGCTTAGTCTCCGAGTATGAGATCAGTTTCTTAAACTGTCTTCACTGGTTCAGTTTTAGTAGAAAACCAGACGACTTCCAAACTTCATTGAGTGGAACTATTTGCATGTGTTGTGCGTTTGGAATACTTCCCACGAAGCGTAAAGAAGCGCCATGATACTTTATTAAAATAGGTTGACGAACTTTTTGAACTGCTTATTAAATCTTATTAATGTTTATTTTTATTGCTTTTAGTGTTTAGTAAATTAAATAAATAATTTTAATAAATTTGTCTCAAAACTTAACCGAACTCCGTGCCGTTGTTTGCCTTGTATTCTGTATAATTTTAAATGTAATGATGTACGGAAAAGGGTGAATGTTGTCGAGTATATTTGTAGTTAGGCTTATTCGAACACATAGTATAGTTAACGATTAATCAGTTTAACATGAAATTGCAAAAATTCATTTTTATTTTCAGCTACTTGCAATTGTTTAAGCGTTTATCAATTCATTTTTATCTGCAAAATGATTTTAGCCGTCTAAAGTAATAAAAAGAAAAAAAAATCCCTTTTTTTTTTTAACTTACAGCCATGTTTTTACGTTGAAAATCGTTTGAAAACATTACAGTTTGCGTTTCAAACTGATTTTAAGGATGAGAATACGGGGAAGTGTGTGTGACAAATTTCAACTTATTTTTGTTTGTTTTCCGTGTTTGAGATGAACTCCGAAACACAATATTATAAGTCAAATAATATCAGGATCGAAAATAAATATTTTTAAAAACAAAAATTGTTTTTGCATAGCAGAAGACTATCCATACCCTTTCTGCTAAAATCATTTAGATTTTTGTATCTGCATTAAACAAAACTTGAAGTTTCCGATACGTACTCAATGATTTTTTGCCACATGAATAAACATATTCTAGTAAAAGACAACAAAACATTCCTAATATATTGCTAGTTGGGTGATCATTAGGTAGTTGTTCCACGATACATTAAAAAAATGGACTAATGGTAAATAAATGAGTTTTTAAGCATGTTTAACATCCGGAAAATCTCTGTATGCTCTCAGATTTCCAAATCTAAGTGTAAAGCCATTGCTGAAACTTATATTGTCTTCTTATTTATGGGAGATTGAGTTAAAACGGAAATTTAAAAAATATATATGTAAGCTAAGCTTAAACTAATGAAGTTGTAGAATAAAATGTCTGAATAAAAAGAAAAAGGTGGATACTGCAATTTTTTTTTTGTTTGTTTTTTGTTAATAGTGCGACTTAATGCGATTCCCTGGAAATATGCCTGTTCCTGCATGAATGAATTTTAACTTACTAGAATTTCTTTAGTTGTCTGGCAATGAAAAAAACGAAACTTGGAATTAACAATGCCTGCAAAAACTACGTGTAGGTTAACTAGAAAATTTGTGGAACAGTACTTTTTTGCTATATAAACATTTTGGGAGTTTATTTTTGTTTGAATCTTTACTTCTGATGATTCAAACATGAAGATGATTCACGGAACCTTTAACAATAATAGTTAAGTTAATAACCCATTGTAAGTACAATTCAGAATACACTGAAATTCTGTTACAAAGACTACCAGTACATAATTCAAACAACCGTTTCAACAAAATAAATTTTCCCTCCCGATCTAATTTCTATAACATTACTTGAATTCCTTTACAACGAAATTTCCGTTACAAAGATAAAACATTGCGTTCCCTTGAAGTTCATTAGAACAGGATTTCACTGAAATTTCTTATCTTTCAAAAGTGTTTCTAATTAGCAAGCTAGTCTAGGTTTATAATTTTCTGCAAAACACATTTAAATAAAAATACATTTGCATATTTTTTTTCTGCGTCTTTGATTATGTGTACCAGAAAAAATGAATGGAAAATGTACAGAGCAGCATTTTATCCATATAAAACTATTTGTATGCTTCTTAGTCTTTGTTTATTATTAGTTCTGTGAAATCCCGATATAACGAACTTCGAGGGACCACAAATTCTGGTCGTTGTAACGGGACTTTCGTTGTTAGGGAATTCAAGTAATGTTATAGAAATTAGATCGAAGCTGAAAATGTATTTTGTTGAAACGAATATTTCGTTGCACTGGTACTTGTTGTTACAGGATTTCACTTAATCATTTCATATTTACACTCTAAAAAAACAATTTCAAAAATGACGAAAAGGTTCTCAAATTTGAACATATTGCGAGTCGAAATGACTTCGACTACATGGTACATTCAAATTTGAAACATTCAAATACTCATCAAGTATTCGAATCAACATGTGAGCTAATTTTTGAGGTATTTGTGCTCATTTTTGAATACGTAATAATTTCAAAACTGAATATTATGTACTCGTTTTCGAAAATGAATTAAATCAGCACGCTATTTGAAAACTTGGGCACTCAGATTTGAAACAAAGGGTTTCAAGGAAATTTAAAAGCATAGATGTACTCATTTTGGAAAAATTCATTTCTCAGTGTATTCAAAAAGAGTGTTCTACTTGTACAGCGAGCATGGAATTAAGGCAGAAGGGAGGGACTCCTGAGTATGTCAGGGATGAATTCTATTTTGGATTCGGTAAACCACTCCCAAAAGTTAAGAATGGTTCTGTCAGAAAGAGAGGAAACGTCTACCGAAATTCTGCACACATGATGACTGCCAGCGACAGCTCACGGGATTTTCTAAGCTTTATAACCTTGGCGTCGGATATCTCCGAAACCGGAACCAAACTATTCCGAGTCCTTTGCCTAGTCCACCACGCTACCCACTGCCCGCCCCGTAACGTATGATATAATTCATGGGTACAAACTTAGAAAAGAGTATGCTTGTTTTGCGCCGTTTAGTTATTATTTTTTTCTTGTAAATAATGTATTAAATATTTTTTTCCGTTTATTGACAGAAAAATTTCGGAATTACTAGACATTTCTTTCTGCTTTCATTAAAAAACATTTTTTTCTCTTTGAGGTAACCAATAAAAACTATTGTTCTTTAAAAATAATGTTACATTCATGTACAAAATAAAATCCTAAAGACAAAGTTATTTTCTCTTCTACAACGTTCCAAAACCCGATGAGTAATGACAAAGGGTTTGTTCGAAAAATGTATCCATCAATCAAAACCTTATTCCAAAAGCTTAAAAAACATTTTTTCTTGGAAGTATTGTTACTATGTCGCTTTCATAGTCCTACTTTTTAGAGAAAATTGATTGAAAGCATTTTTTACCATTGAACAAGGTCTTACGTCTAACATGTCGTACATGATTGAGTAAAACAACTTTATTCTTTTCTAGTTCATTGCATCGTTTTGTAAAAAGCAGTTTCACAATATCAATCAGTTTTTGTAACAGATAATGTTTTTGGAAGGATTTAAAGCAGCAAACTGAACATTAAAATGATCTCAAAATGACAGATTAAAAAAAATTATAATAAATAAACATACAGTGGGCGGCATATCAACTTCCCGTGTTTGGAGAGGGCGCTATGGGAGTTGTGGTGGAAATAAGGTGGTTTGGCCAACATGATTTTTTTTTCAGATAGAAAAAAAACATGTGTGGGCAGTGAACATTAGATCTATAAATACTGTACTGAAACAAAAAACAAAGAAAAAAAAGAGAAATGCTTCGAAGCGTTTAACACTTAAACATACAGCTTTCCCGTAACTGTGATATATATATATATATATATATATATATATATATATATATATATATATATATATATATATATATATATATATATATATATATATATATATATATATATATATGAGGGGGCTGTAATAGCGAACTCACTGATTGAGTAATATTCCGACGTCATCGACAATGAAACTTTAATTACACCCAAAACTTTTTTATGCGGTAGATAGGGACCGCAAAAAAATCGCATAAAAAATGTTCGAAACTTTCCAAGTAGCTTTAAAAAGTTGTTTAGGCAAGCAACACAGTTAAAAAATATTTTTCATGTGGTGGATAGGGGCCGCATAAAAAAAGTCTCACGTAGAAAATAACCGAAAATCTAACAAAATAACTAGGAATTGTCTATCTTTAAAACAAATCAAAGTAAACCAAGTGATGATAATTTCGACTAGTAGTCGGACAACATTTCCCAAATAAGAAATTTTTGGGGTGGTCACTGGCTTCCCATCGGGGTGTCTATGCCTAAACAAGTTGTTTAATGCACAAAAATTGTTCCAAATCAATTTAAAATGCAAAGTCTCTTACAAATTTTCCTATATTTTGAAGTTCTCAGATAAGTTTCCACTCTTCAACGTATTTTATAAAATATTCATCTGACCAGAACTGTGTTTTACTAATCGATTTTACGAATCAGATTTCCCACGTAGTCAAAAAAATCTCCAGACACAAGTGTAACACATATGGAAATGGATGCTTAACTAATAATCTATTGAAAAGGGGAAACTTCGGGGGGGGGGAATATTGATTTTACAGAATGCTGTCACTCTGCAATAGAAAAATACGTCAGGAAAACAGACTCCAAGAATATTGGAAAGCTATAAAGGAGATCAAGCAATCTCCTTTATAGCAATCAAGGAGAGTGAATAACATGATACAACACCATATAGAGTGACTATGTATGGTGTTGAAATACTCAAAACAGGATCAAGCACGGTTAAAGTAATGCATGCATATTTTTCAATTAATCCGTTCCCCAAGTTTTGTTAAAAACAGGTTGTTTACAGTTAAATTCAAGTGTAGTTTGATGATACATGACTCTTTAAAAAGATGTAAATCCAATCTTACAGCAGAAATATTTTTTTCAAACAGTCATTAACATTTCTTGAACAGATACCTTGTAGACCCGAAAATCTTGTGTGAAATATTTTTAATATCTGAATCCCAATTTCGTTAACTCATTTATTTATTATGCACCAACCTTCATTACTTAAGTTCAAAGTCTTTGTTTTAACATGACATGGAAAGAGAGGGAAAGGGACACATTTGAACAGAGGGCACTTATGAACATAATATATTTTACTAAGATAACTTAAAGAAAAACTATCGCTTATATTTCCCAAGAGTTTTGTTCTAAGAAATCGACAATACTTTTTTGAAAAATAAAAAATGACGTACATTTTTCACATGCATCAACTTTTCCCTACATAGCACATTTTATGCATGTTAACAGAACAAAAAAAAAATGCTATCTCATTATGAATCTAGGTAGACAATCAATGTGGAACGAAGACATAGTGTTTAGTAGAGAGGGAAAGTTTAAATTTGAATTTTTTAATGTTTTCTGAAAAATTGAATTGCTTATTTATGTCACATTATTTACCTTAACTCAAAAATTTATTTTTTACTTATGTTCTGCAGAAGTAACCTGATCCTTATGTGAAAAAAAAAAACTACTTATGTGGCTTACACAATAATGGATTTAGCAAATGCTAATAAAATGCTAAGTGTTTAAATCAGTTGCGTTCACGGGGGAGGAGGGATGGATGGAACAAATGTTGACCCGGGCCCGAGCGTGAATGGGGCCTAATATTTTTAAAACTAGGCGTGAAATACAAGGGTAAACAATATGACGGGGGACACTGAGAAATCATTTGTGACGGGCCCCAAAACTTCTGTGCATGCCCCTGGTTTAAACAAACAACTGCATTTTTACAGACTGCTGTAAAAGTGTTTATTTTCGCGATCTTCTCAAGCCCGATGTAATCACGAAAACTTATGCTTCCTACCTTAGAGCAGGCCTCTTACACATGAAGCTGTTAGTGGAATAAAGTTTTCGAAAAAGTTGCCTGTTAACTGGTGTACTCGTGTGTACAGTAAACGCTTGGCAATGCTTGATGAGTGTGATCAACTAAACAGTTGAATGCACTTATCGGGATGAGAATCGTAACAAAACTGCCTATTGTGTGCCGGTCACTTGACAGGCGATTCCTTCACTTTTCTACCTGGTTGCACTTTCAAATAACCGCTCGTTCCAATGTAGATTTAACTAAGTTGCCTCGTGTGAAAGAGACCTTGAGCCTCGCGAAGTAATTTTTTGCAGCATTTTTCTTGGTTATATAAAATTCGCGAAATTTTAAGCTCTCGAAATCACTAAATATCTTCATTTTACGTAAAATTGCAGCTCACGAAAATAAATGTTTTTACAATCATCATATGAGGCAGTGAGAAGCAAAGAGATGCAAGTGGCAAAGGATGTAACCTGTACAAATGGTAGCTGAACCTCTCGTCTGTCTTGGGGAAAGACATAGTGCATGTAGCCCTGGTAGGTGCTGCTGTAGAGCATGATTTAGAAAAAAAATCAATGAAAGCCTGCCTAGAATGTTATCTTTAAATGCGTTTTACTCTAAACTTGAAAATGTCCACTTGCATCTCTTTGATTCTCATTCCCTTTATGTATAATTGCCTATATCACACATCGAATATCGCTCTGACGTCGACAACAATGAAACTCGCGTCATAGCATACGCGAAGACATTATTTCATTGTTGAAGTACCAAAAATTCAGTAAGCTTTTTTTATTTGATAATATTTTTTGGCAGTGCATTTTGACATGCAGGGAATTGCTTAATTTTGACAAGGCTAAGCTGGATCCGGTAACAGTTTTACTGGCAAGACTGTCATTTTAGGATAATAAAGAAAAAAAAGTGGTAACAATGAACGCTTTCTGATGGAATTTAAAGTTAATCCACTGGGGTTAGGGTTTAAATGTTGACTATCAAAATATCACAAACACGCAAATGCTTCGATCAAATGTAGAAGCAATTTTCACCAGTAATACCTTGACCTCGGATTTTCTAGTAGTAAGTTAATATTTAAAATAAGCTAAAGCTTTTAAATCACAAAGAAGACAAGTTAGTTCGAAAAAAAGTTCAAAAATAACTTTGGTATTTGATAAAAATACTGAAAGTTCTCTCTTCTGCTTCACTTCAAGCATTTGAATTCGATGATAAAACAATTTCCGGTGCTGAAGTTTGTTCTATCAAACGAAGAAAAGAATATATCATCGATTTCCAATCTCGGAGGAGTTCAGTTTTCCGTGCTTTTGAAATGCTTTATTTAAATGAAGAATGAATGCTGTGAATAATGAATGCTAAGCAATTATTCATATAAATGTGGTTCTTGCATAGTTTTATACTGCCGTGAGAAAGTAAAACGCAGTATCTGCAAAAATGATGTTGCGAGACATTTTAAGAAATGCGTTTTGGATTCCACACTAACAGGAAAATGCCAGATTGTAAGGTTTCTTTGTGCTTTCTTTTCAGCGAAAACTAAATAAGCAAGCTTGTACAATCTACCTATTGTACAATAGATGACAAAAAAAATCGTTTGACCTTCTCACGGCAATATAAGCCAGCGGTTCTGAAACTTTTCCGACTTACGGACGGTTAAAATTTATAAAAAAAATTCGTTTACTTTTTTTTTTTTGCAAAATAGGTTGACTAAGTATTAAAACCTGCTTATACAAGTTGATTTTGAAATTAAATTTACTTACTTATTTTACCTGTTGTTTATAAGTAAACGTATTTACCCTTCCATCGGTAGCTAGTAACTGTGACACACCCCCGTGTGTGCTATACTAAAGAGTAATTTCATTTTAATAGCTTTATGCATGTTAGCGCTTCAAACATCTACGTTAGCTATCCTCCCCATGACCTATTTTTAACCATCATTGGAGTTTTTCTAGTATCAGTAGCAGTCTGCACACTGGTTGTTCATATTTGAGAGATACGCGTGACTGTTTTGCTTAGGCACGACATTCATTTGAATTTTAATGCCTTGAACTCAAATCATGTTTTTAGCAAAGATTGTAAAATTGGAGTCATTTGTAGAAACAAGAAACTCAACGAGTCGGATCTTATCACCATTTGTGATTGCAAAAATATAATCTAAATTGAAGATGTCAATATCAAATAAATGCCAGGGGCTGGATGTTGTGTCCTTTTTGTACTGGCATTTTTTAATTACACTTTTTTGCTTATATGTGCTTTATTTTTTCTTGAGATATTCTCAAACGATATGCTTTTGCTCTTTTTTCAAGTAGAGAAACCGGTCAACTCGGGCTCCCCTATAACAGAAGCATTTTAATAGACTTACGGGTTAACCAATCGTATATGACAACATTCTGTGGACACTCACCGCATTAAGAACTAACGTCATTCAACATCATATTAAATCAACCGTCCGGTGTAACGCATTGCTTTATGCGAACACATCTTTAGTTTTTCTACAGGTAATGTTTTACTTGAGGTAGGGGAGACCGGGGTTAGTTGTTACAATTTTTTTCAATATTTTTTTTGCGCTAAACTATTTCAATTACTTACACGCGTGAAACTTTAAAATGCATCTAGATTGTTTAACTTTCATAACATATTTTTTAAAAATTGATTAGAAACCACTACTCCAAAATATTTCAAGCTTTTGGAATGGATGTAGATTGTAACACCTTACCCCACCACGGGGCATGTTGTTACAGTATATGGAGTTAGTTGCTACATGAGGTATATTTTAGTAATAAAATGAATTTTACACATTTTGTGGTTTATTCTGTTTAATGTTAAATATTCTTAACCACTTTAAAAATAAAAAAAACTTTTTGGCTTTACAGATTTACTTCATTAATGACTTATTCTAATAAACTATTATCATCATTATCACTGTCCGCGCGCGCGCGAATTACAATTTTTACAAGCATGTAATTTGTCAAACTTAGCACATCAGCCATGTGCCCATTTGTCACAATTAAGACATTGAAGCCGTTTAGTTGGATTTTTGGATTCTGAGTACGGTTTAGAGCATTGTATGCAGAACCAGTCTTCATCTTCATCCAAAGGACGCACTGTATTATTTATTATTATTATCATTGTGGTAATTATTATTATTTATTCAATCATACATATTAACAATAAATTAAATCATAGAATGAAAGAAATCAGAATTATTATTATTAGTAGTATTATTACTATCGTCAATCAACTACAGTATTTTATATGAATTGAATCATGCAATAAAAAAGATCAGAAATACTACTTACAACCACTAGCATTTTTCATCTTACTGCAGAATCTCTCTAGTGTCATGAAATTCATCGGCTACCTTTCGTAATGAACTACCTGCAATTAAGATAATTAAATACCTTTGTGCTGAATAGTAAAGTCAGACCAAACAACGTAAGTAGAAGCACAAATTTGTAAATTACAGCAGACACGTGTTTCGGCGTTACAGGGAACGCCTTTTTCAATGCAAAAAATAGTGAGCTATTTTTTGCATTGAAAAAGGCGTTCCCTGTAACGCCGAAACACGTGTCTGCTGTAATTTACAAATTTGTGCTTCTACTTACGTTGTTTGGTCTGACTTTACCTGCAATTGCTTCTTTAGCCACATCCAGATATGTTTCTTTAGGTGTTTTGTCCCTGTCCGTCTTGTTTTTAAAGTCCCCCGCCATAGCACATTTAAAAAGAAAACATAATATTAAATTAAAACTTGCATGGAGCAAGTTGTTACTTGTAACAACTAACCTTCTAACCTAATTCTTGGCACATATTACTGGTATTATGTCTTTGTACAAAACTTTTAAATATGTTAGCACTTACATGAAAATGTTGGCTTTAACGTGGTATAGAAATAAATTCGTTATCTGCAACGACTTCGTCACAAATAGAAAAATAACAGCAAAAGAAAAATTACTTCCAGACTCAAAAAACCGTTTTCCTTGAGCATTCTCCCTGCTACTGACTACTAGCACTCCAATGACCGTCAGGGAATGCAGATGGGTGAGTGATATTTACTGCAAGGAAAGTCAGTTTCTCCTGGAGGTTAATTTTAAATTCGAAATTAACAACTTACCCCGGTCTCCCCTACTTATGATCAAAGTTAAGTGAATTAAAAAAGGAATACTCAGTAAACACTTAAATCCTCATATACATAACAACAAATATCACTGATCGAGTAACGCTCTGACGTCATCAGCAATGAAATTATTCATAATTATGAATTACTTGTTTATTGAGTTTTGTATATATTTTAACAAGAAGATTCCGGTAGCTGAGATTGTATTTTTTTGGTATTTTTTTTCAACTGTTGCCAATTTTTTGGCACCAGAAAGAGTTAATATTCTACGAACTCACTGAGTTTACAGAAAGGAAAATGAACTGGTGAATTCCAGCGGTAATGGAAGGACAATTTCAACAAAAAAAATCGAAGTATTTCTGTCTGTAAGCATTTCAATCGATATATTTTTTTTCAAGAACTGATGCATAGACTTTTATACACATCACAGTAAGTTGCTAAAAAAGACAAAGTCAGGAATTTTTTGCCAGTAACTTTTTTTTAATGAAATTTAAAATACGGTAACGGAAGGACATTTTTGCGACATTATTTTCAAGCAATCATGTCCTCCCCAAAAGTTTAGCCAAACTATAAAAGGGAAAATTCTATAAAAATTAGAGCACATGCGGGAGTGTTCAATCATTACAATTTCTCCTCTAGGTTTAGAAATTAATTATTTTAAGCACATAAATTATGTATTTGTTAAGGGTAACGGAAGGATAAGAAGTCGAAAACAATTTAACCTGGTAAATTTCAACTTAGACACATTTATTCAGCTAATACAACAGTCTGAAACAATGACATCTAATACCTGAGTCATCTGTTACAATTCTGAATTCTTGAAATACTCAAAAATATTATCAGAATCCATAGAACATTTATCTTCTTTGTCAGGGAATACTAAGATCACTCCCAAATTGTTATGCATGTAATGTTTTTTTATGCAAAGCAGAATTATGTTTCTTTTCAAGGAGGCTCAGTTAGAATTTTAATATAGATTTAATTTACATGGTTTTTAATGGTAACGGAAGGACAAAATTTACGGTAACGGATGGACATTTATCTATAAGCTGATACAGGGTAAAAGTTTAGAATACTAGTGGAAAAGAAACTATTGTTTAATGTTAGTAGTCATATTTAAAACATATATAAGTAATATTTGTACAAAACGTATGTGTGCTTTAATTTAAAAAATAAACTTTTATTTATTTTTTAAAAATGTTTTGTGATTTTATTTATTCTATTGTATATGATAAAAATCATGAAAACTACACTAAAAAGTTCCTAAGCATGTGAAAATCATTTTATGACATATTTGTGAAATGACAAGCCAATTTAATCAGAAACAATTGCTTACAAATTTGATATTCATATTGAACAAGATAATATTGAAACTGCTTTCAGGTTTGTTAACACAATTCACAGGAAAGCATTGTTGAGAGCATTATTTCAACTGTTAAACATACTGTGAAGAGATCAGTGAATTCAAAGTTCAATTTTCTAAAAGATAGAATAATATACAATCTCATTCTGACACACAAAATATGCACTATTTGAACCCTGTAACAAGTTATGTCATTGAATAAAGTCAGTATCTCAACAAATCGTAGGAGATTTCCCTTCAGATTGACAGTCAACAAACAATAATATACAACATTAAAAAGTAAGTAAAATTAATTATAAACAATATTAAAAAGAAGATACAGCTGAATCAAAAGCACCAAATAATGAGAATATGCGAAAGGATTCATAACGTTTGGACAAGTTTTGTTTCAACTAACAAAACTTGTCCAAATTTTATGAATCCACTGTGCTGATACATAACTACAAAAAAGGTGCTCCAGAACAGCTTTACTTTACATAAATAAATTCAAAAAAATGTAACTAGATTCTCGCAAAAAATAAACCGAATAAGAAACAAGAAAAAAAAATTGAAATTAAAGTTTCAAAATAGGAATGAAAAAAGCGGTTTTTTTAAGTATAAAAAGTTGAATGCAAAAAAAAAAATGTACTGGCGTTTCTTGATATCTGCAAGCATGGTTTTCAAAAAAGCGAAAAGGCATTGCTATATGTATCAAAACACATAAAAAACTCTAGTTCCAAAGTTCTTTTCCGTAGCATCCACTTTGCATTTGAATAACGCAAGCGAACTGGGATGAAAGATTAAAAAATGCTTATATCCCGAATTCAAAGATAAAAAACCTCAAGTCCCAATAAACATGCTAATACAAGGGAATATTAAATTTTAAACTCGGAATTAAAAATGACTGAAACATATCAATGAGAAGTGACAAAGTAAATAGAATAAAAACTCTCCTAATTTGAAAATTTTTCAAAAGAAATGCTTATAATCATTTCCACACAATAACGCGACATATTTCTATGCAAAACATCATCATAAACTTTATTTTTTTCTGTTTATCCCTTGAAAAGCATTTTTTTTTTTTTTTTTGATCCATTGAGAAAATGTAAGAAGGATAATCAACTTTTTCAGGTACGACTTTCTTCTGAAAGGGATTCAAGAAAAAAAACTTTTTTTAATTAGGAATGTCAGATGTTGGGATATTCTGTTAATTGAAAAATATTTATCTAAAAATTGCGAGTAAAACTATTTCTAACGTTACGCAGAGTTAATTTTCTTTAAATAAATAATAAATAAATAAATAGATGAATAAATAAAACAAATTAGTTGGCACGTGATCAAAAAAAAAAAAAAAACTTTCATGCAAAGCGTCGCATGCGATTGGCAAAATAACTTAGCGCCAGTTATTAAATAGTAAATACTAAATCAATGTTAAATATTACGTTAAATATTAAATTAACTTTTAGCTGGGACACAAAGACAATTTTCATCTTGTACACTTTTTACAACTCATTTATTTAAACCCGGACACTTTAGTTTAAACTTGTACATACTTAAAGACATCTATTTTTAACGCCTAGATTGATCTCAGGCACGGTTAAAGCATAGCCCCACTTCATTCTTATTGGACGTGACAATCGCTGAAACTCACGGCAGCAAATAGGGTGCTACAGGGACAACGTAGGGAACCCCTGTTTCCCTACGTTGCCATTGATTGGTGGATGCAGGGGTTAATATCAGAACCTCTTGCGGTCAAAATGGGCGAGATCCAATAAAAAATAAACAAACTTTGAAACGTTGACTATGATTGGTGGATACATAGACTGCATCGGTAGAACACTAAAAAGTCATACTGTCGAACACTGTCACGCCTCGTTAAGCGTCAGCGTCATCTAGGGGGGCCGTTGTTAAAGCTTTGATTTAAAAACAAACTGTTTGTTGTCATTCGCAAGAAACTAAGAAAATTCGATTTTATATCCATACATTCAAGAAAGGCCCCTATATAAATTTATATACCGGCTCTACACTCAAGGAAATCTATGTACTAAAAACATAGTGAAGTAAATCTATGTTGTTCAGTAGATTCTAATCATCGATATGTAATAACATGGATTGCGTAACCCTGTGAGGGGCAATTGTTAATCACATAGGTCGTGGAAAAAGGCGATCAATTTTTTCAGTCAAACGGCGAAATTCTTGGACTTAATAATTTTGTGAGATTTCAATCAACATAAACATTTAGTTTAAAATTTAAAAATAGCAAAATACACTGCTTTGTCTACAGAATGCAAAAAGATATTAATTAAAAATGGACGTTTTTACGTTTCATTAAACATTACTATATCTATATTTTTTCTTTTGCATTTCAAATTTGTACTCCTCATTTTTTTTGGTAATTTGTTTACGCCGTCGCAGTAGGTACCGGCAGGAAAGTTTAGCTATAACCAATTTCCATTTTTACTGCTACATTATCAACATAAGCTAGGAAAACAATATATTTACGTTTTTTTTAAACAGGAAATGTATTTTTAATGAAATTCATTTTAATATTCTTCAAAAGCTAAATTACAATCTTGGCGAATGAATGCATCGCCAAATTGTTACAGAAACTTTACTTTGGACACCTTCGGTTTTTCATAAATTTTGCTAGCAGCTTTACTTCAAATCTTTACTGACGCTTTTTTTAGATGAGTGTTAAAATGAAGAACCTTCAACTAAGCGGTAAATATCCTAGACATAAATTACAAACAGAATTTTATGATATACCTAAAACCGGATCTAGTTATTATTGATGCGTTCTATTTAGTCATTAGATTAAAATTCGCTTATTAGGGTAGGGCAATCTCTTATTTCTGTAACGTTCTAATTGACCACCATACCCTTACAAATCCGCTAATTATTTTGTCATCATTAAAATTAGTTCTGATGCTTTTACAGAATATGGTCTATTCTTGGTGCACTTTTAATCTTGGCGATTGTTTTTTTTGTTTTATTTCTTCCGCCATGTATTGTCATTGTTACATGGAAATTTATTGTTTGTATTTTTTTCAGCAGTTGGCACTTAGCAACTCCCCCAACACGTGTTATTGGACGATTCTATATCCGTGTTTTGAGGATGAGGCTTCAGATCAACACTGAGAATGGTTGCCAGTTGGTCATCGCTATCGCGCTGGAAGAAGACGAGTGCTTTATAATTTTCTGAAAGATCATATCCCAACTTCTCTCCCGAAAAAAAATCTGATACAAAGGCAATTGTTGGACTTTAAAGTATTTTAAGATTTGCTGTGTATTTCTATACGTTTCGGGTTAATTTATCATTGATTTTGCAAAGGAAATCGAAATCCTAAATTTCCCGTTTCTCACACCAACTAAACATTTTCCGCAAACACGGTGAACAGTTACAGGTGAAATTGGAACGAAAATGTTTCATTCTATTCTGCTGAAACTTTCACAGAACTCAAACATGGGTTTTTCATACATTTTCTAATTATAAATCTGTGATCGCATTTTGTTAACTTTGCTGGTCAACCATTTCTCACCTTATTTTCGATCCAATTTTCTTCTTTAAAGCGTTTTTAAGTGTTACACGGTAGTATGGGATAAATAACTACTTTTGCAATATTTCGAACTGTTTTACTTCGAATACAATGAGGAGTTAATACATTTTCGAATTGCTTTTGTTGTTACTTCACGGATTCGAGCCATTTTAAAAATAATGCGTAGAATTTGTGAAGTAAACAAGCAAAAACTAATGCCAAATATTTTTTTTTTACGATTTTAACGCAATGTAAAAATTAAAAATAAAAGAAGACGACAGACGACAGCTTTAATTTCGAGTTTTTCCGAAAAAATTCCAGTGCACAACTTTTATGGCGTATTTATTCTCTGTCTCTTCATTTTTGACCCATTTCAAACAGTCAATATTTTGTTTAGAAAAAAAAAATTCTGGGTTGACGTTTTTAGAATGACGTAGAGACGGTATGAAAACGTATTGGAGTACCTGAATTCCAGGGTACTTATTTTTACCACACACTTTTAAAGCGTACGAACAATTTTGGAAGCCACAGTAGGTAAGTTACTCTTTGTGTAACGCATTTCAAAACTTTAATACTAATTTTTTCTTTATTTTTTCAATATGGCTTTTATTCCTCGGAAATGAAATTCGGAACAAAACAAAAATTGAAGCTTTTTACACTCCAATATCGCTGTCGACAGAATAAATGAATAGGGGACTGAAACAACGTTGTATGTTCAAAAAATCAGTAATCCAACGTTATAAAGCACAAAAATTTCAAAATATTTCAGACACGTGTCTCGGTGTTACAAGGAACACCTTTTTCAATGCAAAGTAATGTGAGCTTCTGGATGAAAAGTCATCCGAGAAAAGCAACACGGTGGAACAGGAGATAGTATAAATATTAAAAAATTGAAATTAAACAAAACAAAAAAGATAAAATGACACCTGGAAGCAAAATTTATTATATAATTCCATCAGGAAAAAACCGTTAAGTAATAAATTTTCCAAGAAAACCCATAAACAATGCAAAAAGTCCAAAAATGAAACCACTCTGAATAAATTAGCAATAAATTTACCAGCGGGCAAAACTATGTATGGAAACAATGTATCAAATGTTGAAATGCAGGAAAAAACAAAGTCAAGGATAAACATATTGGAATTAGTTAATCATAAAACGAAATAAGAAAGCAAAAAATGAAAATAAATAAAAGTAAGAAATGTACGACGTTTACATAAAAATAATAGAAAAACTAAACCAATTTTAACAAAGGAGTCCACACAGAAGAAAAATAAGAAATTGCAGTAAGATCGTTAACTAAATTAGAACGATTCCTCAGGATGTGGAAAGATTCCCAAAAATCAAGATCCAACGATTTGGGGCATTTTTGGATAATTTGATAAGAGTTAAAATCAAAAGAGTGATTCGATTCCCAACAGTGTTGGGCAATCCTGGATTTATTCAGTTGTTGTTTTCTCACATAGCTTTGATGTTCTTTTCAAGGAAATTTCAAAGAACGGCGGGTCTGTCCAATGTATCCGAGTCCGCAATTGCAAATCATTTTATAGGTCCCACAACAATTAAGAGGATGAATAGAATCTTTAAGAGACGATAAAGAATGTTTATTAATAGGAGAAAATACCACTTGGAATTGTAATCGCTTCAGAATCTTAGCAACCTGAAAACTAATACTAGGAAAGAAAGGCAGAACAACTAAATTCTTAGTGTTAAACGTTCTATTAAAAACAATATTTTGAGATTTTTTGCAAAGTTTTTAATAAATGGAATCAACTAAGGTGGGCGGATAGTCTCTATCAACAGCCACAGCTCTTAAATAGTTAAGTTTCGCTTTAAGAAGCTCAGGTGAAGAACAAATATTCATTGCACGATAAACAAATGTGTTGAAAGCTGAATATTTTTGATTAGGAGGGTGAGACGATAATCTATGTGGGGGTAATGAAATGGCAAAAGGTTTGCGATAAACCGTAGTTTCAAAACCGGACTCAGTTCGAGAAACGAGAACATCCAGAAATGGAAGGCAATTATTCAATTCTTTTTCACAAGAGAATTGAATATGATGATCAATGGAATTTAAATTAGATAAAGCATCATCAATGCTTAGTTGATCGTGATTCATAAGAACAAAACAGTCATCAACATAGCGAACATAGAATTGAAACTGTAGTTTCTGAAACAATTTGAGCTCAAAGTAATGCATGTAAATATCACTAAGGGTGGGGCTAAGTGGGTTTCACATTGCCAAACCATCCGACATTGTATAAAATTTACCATTAAAAGCAAAGGAACATTGCTTTAGACAAGTATGAGTAAGGAAAACTAAATCCTCAATTTCCTTAGTGGTAAAATGAAATTCAGACAGTCTATTCTAAAGACATAACAATGAATCCTCGACCGGAACGTTCGTAAATAATGAGTTCACATTAAAAGAAGCCATAAAAGAATTATTTGGTACGCAATTCCGAATTATTTTGACAAAATCGATAGAGTTTTTTACAGTGAATACATTATGACTCATAAGAGGACAAAACACAGAGACTAAATATTTTGCAAGTTTATAAGAAGCCGTACAAATATTGGAAACAATCGGTCTGAATGGAATGCCAGCTTTATGTACCTTAGGAAAAGCATAAAATTTAGCGCAATTAGCAATAGAAGGAATAACAGAGCGTTTAACATTTAATGGAATAGACTGAACAGACTTGACAGCAGAAGAAGTAGCCTTTAACTCATTTTCACTAGGATCTTTAGAAATCTCTAAGTATGGACCAGAAGAAATCAAATCATTAGTTTTGTCAACATAAGATGATTTGTCAAGAACAACAATTTGACCACCCTTGTCAGTTTTGGTAACAACAATATCTGAATTAGAAGTTAAATTCTTCACAGTACGACTAACAGTATAAGTAAAGACGGGATTGGAAATTCTAGAATTAAAGTCCACATTAGAAGCAATTAGATGCCTAATGCAATCTTTTTGATTGGATGATAAGGCATTAAATTTAAAAGCTTTCTCAATAGGAGCAATAAGCTTAGAAAAAGAAGGTTTGCTGGCCAGATCAGAAATAGAATTTGAAATAGAGAGATGCAAATCATAGAGCTCACGTTCATAAACGACAGGCGTTTCCTAGTTTCTTGGATCGAAACTCTAAGTAGAGCCAATTTCGACCGAAAAATAACTTTATCAATTTTTACAGAACGTGGTAAGTTACATTTTAAAGAAATAAAACTCTGAATAATTTTCCTGCGCCTACATTCCTGAAGAAATTTTAGGTGGTTCAAAAAGCGAAACTTCTTAATACAAAGATTGCAAAACCTATTAAGTTGAGACATTCCAAAAACAAAATATCAAAGCACATAAAACAAATTATTATCAAAAATACAAATCAAATTAAAACAGTAACAAGGCAAAATAAGAAAAATGAAGCAAAATACAAAACTACCAGATACAACAAATACAACAAAAATTCAAGGCAAGAAGAAAGATAAAAGAAAGCAGAATGCAAACGTACGGCCCGTTTAAGCCAACTAAATAACGATAAATTTAATAATTATTAATAACGATAAATTTAATAAAATTAAGCCACCTTTGTGCTGAAAATTCAAAAAATCAGTAATCCAACGTTATAAAGCACAAAAATTTGCAAAATATTGCAGACACGTGTCTCGGCGTTACAAGGAACACCTTTTTCAATGCAAAGTAATGTGAGCTTCTGGATGAAAAGTCATCCGAGAAAAGCAACACGGTGGAACAGGAGATAGTATAAATATCAAAAAATAGAAATTAAACAAAACAAAAAGGATAAAATGACACCTGGAGGCAAAATTTATTATATAATTCTATCAGGAAAAAACCGTTAAGTAATAAATTTTCCAAGAAAATCCATAAACATTGCAAAAAGTCCAAAAATGAAACCACTCTGAATAAATTAGTAATAAATTCACCAGCGGGAAAAACTATGTATGGAAGCAAATAGAGGGCGCTGACTGCTCCCGATCTCTGATGTGCGTTGTTACGAGTGTAGAATAGAACTTTGTGTTGTTAAGTGTAGATGTGTGTGATTAGTTAATCACAAAACGAAATAAGAAAGCAAAAAATGAAAAAAATAAAAGTAAGAAACGTACGACGTTTACATAAATATAATAGAAAAACCAAACCAATTTTAACAAAGGAGTCTACACAGAAGAAAAATAGGGAATTGCAGTAAGATTGTTAACTAAATTAGAACGGTTCCTCAGGATGTGGAAAGATTCCCAAAAATCAAGATCCAACGAATTGGGGCATTTTTGGCTAATTTGATAAGAGTTAAAATCAAAAGAGTGATTCGATTCCCAACAGTGTTGGGAAATACTAAATTTATTCAGTTGTTGTTTTCTCACATAGCTTTGATGTTCTTTTAACCGAAATTTCAAAGAACGGCGGGTCTGTCCAATGTATCCGAGTCCGCAATTGCAAACAATTTTATAGATCATATAGGATATGCTTTAGCTAAGGTATATAAAGCTGGCATTCCTTTTAGGCCGATTGTTTACAATATTGGTACGGCTTCTTATAAACTTGCAAAATATTTAGTCTCTGTGTTTTCTCCTCTTATGAGTCATAATGTATTCACTGTAAAAAACTCTATCGATTTTGTGAAAAAAATTCGGAATTGCGTTCCAAATAATACTTTTATGGCTTCTTTGGATGTGAACTCATTATTTACGAACGTTCCGGTCGAGGGTTCATTGTTATGCCTTCAAAGTAGACTGTCTGAATTTCATTTTACCTCTAAGGAAATTGAGGATTTAGTTTTCCTTACTCATACTTGTCTGAAGCAATGTTCTTTTGCTTTTAATGGTAAATTTTATACAATGTCGGATGGTTTGGCAATGGTTAACCCACTTAGCCCCATCCTTAGTGATATTTACATGCATTACTTTGAGCTCAAACTGTTTCAGAAACTACAGTTTCAATTCTATGTTCGCTATGTTGATGACTGTTTTGTTCTTATGAATCACGATCAACTAAGCATTGATGATGCTTTATCTAATTTAAATTCCATTGATCCTCATATTCAATTCTCTTGTGAAAAAGAATTGAATAACTGCCTTCCATTTCTGGATGTTCTCGTTTCTCGAACTGAGTCCGGTTTTGAAACTACGGCTTATCGCAAACCTTTTGCTGTTTCATTACCCCCACATAGATTATCGTCTCACCCTACCAATCAAAAATATTCAACTTTCAACATATTTGTTTATCGTGCAATGAATATTTGTTCTTCACCTGAAAATCTTAATGCGAAGCTTAACTATTTAAGAGCTGTGGCTGTTGATAGAGACGATCCGCCCACCTTAGTTTGTTCCATTTATAAAAAACTTTGCAAAAAATCTCAAAATATTGTTTTTAATAGAACTTTTAACACTAAGAATTTAGGTGTTCTGCCTTTCTTTCCTGGTATTAGTTTTCAGGTTGCTAAGATTCTGAAGCGATTCCAATTCCAAGTGGAATTTTCTCCTATTAATAAACTTTCTTTCTCTTCTCTTAAATATTCTATTCATCCTCTTAATTGTTGTGGGATAAATAAAATTGTTTGCAATTACGGACTCGGATACATTGGACAGACTCGCCGCTCTTTGAAATTTCGGTTAAAAGAACATCAAAGCTATGTGAGAAAACAACAACTGAATAAATCCAGTATTGCCCAACACTGTTGGGAATCGAATCACTCTTTTGATTTTAACTCTTATCAAATTATCCAAAAATGCCCCAATTCGTTGGATCTTGATTTTTGGGAATCTTTCCACATCCTGAGGAACCGTTCTAATTTAGCTAACGATCTTACTGCAATTCCCTATTTTTCTTCTGTGTGGACTCCTTTGTTAAAATTGGTTTAGTTTTTCTATTCTTTTTATGTAAACGTCGTACATTTCTTACTTTTTTTTTTTTTCATTTTTTGCTTTCTTATTTCGTTTTGTGATTAACTAACTCCAATATTTTTATCCTTCACTTTTGTTTTTTCTTGCATTTCTCCATTTGATACATTGCTTTCATACATAGTTTTTCCCGCTGGCAAATTTATTGCTAATTTATTCAGAGTGGTTTCATTTTTGGATTTTTTGCATTGTTTATGGGTTTTCTTGGAAAATTTATTACTTAACGGTTTTTTCCTGATGGAATTATATAATAAATTTTGCCTCCAGGTGTCATTTTATCTTTTTTGTTTTGTTTAATTTCTATTTTTTGATATTTATACTATCTCCTGTTCCACCGTGTTGCTTTTCTCGGATGACTTTTCATCCAGAAGCTCACATTTCTTTGTATTGAAAAAGGTGTTCCTTGTAACACCGAAACACGTGTCTGCAATATTTTGCAATTTTTGTGCTTTATAACGTTGGATTACTGATTTTTTGAATTTTCAGTACAAAGGTATTTATTTGTTATAACGTTGTATGTTACTATTTTGACCTATTTATTTTTGTAAATACATGTACTTTTTTTAATGAAGTTTTTTCAATTACTCCAAAACTAATTCAGTTCTCCAGTACTTTTGCCGAACAACGTTACATGTGGGGATCATAAAATAGGCAAAAGTTTGTTGCCCGCATTTCAAAATAATTCTGTAAATTGCGTAATTTGTAGCAAGAAACGTTGCTCCAACCTATTCAGTTGTTTAACATATCGTACATTGGCAAGGAAAGTGACACCATTAAAAAAAAAGAGAGAAAATTAAGGTGAACGCAATAGTAATTTTAAGCGATTTAGTCTCAAATATTACAATATGCGCAATCAACTTATTATATGATGTTTACTAATTATTTTTTGTATTATGGATACATAATGCATACTTAAACCTCGAAATATTTTCTTCAAAATTATGAAATTTTAATGATGTGTCACTATCGATGATATCTTTTTTACGCCTCCACGCATCATTTATGTTAGCTAAGCTTTGTGCGATTTTTGGGGCAAAGAAGAGCATTAAATTTAGATTTTGAATCAATAACTATAGTGCATTTTCCCTAAATTTTGAATTGTGGCACTTTCCTTGTCGGGGCACGATATGATTCTTTGTTAACAGACATGATTATAAAAAACCTACGAATAACGCTATCCAGGGGGAGCCCTGTTTTTTCCTTATAACAATTGTTAGCGGGATTTCGGTGAATTGTAGCGGAACTTGTGACAGTTTGTCTCAAAGGGAAAGGAGGGGGTTACAAAATGTGTGAAATCACATATTTTGGTCGAAATTCTAACATTGCGTGAGATGTGTCGAGGAAAGAGGGTAAGGTGAAGTGTGACATTCTTTGTGGATAACCCTTGTGGATTTTAAGCTACTGTGTACTGAAGTGTTAAACCGACTTCCTTTCTTCCCCACCCCTCCACCCAGAAACTAAGTTGATCGGCGCCTCCCGCGCTGGAAAATACTCGCACCGGGGGATCGTCATTTCTACCCTTGAACCTAAAATTTTCAAACAGTATTCAAACCAACGTCGCTTTTTATAACGCACCGCAGATTATAACATATTTCTAAACGTTAACATTCATGCAATATGAAGAGAAATAATCTCAATTTTAATAGTCAATTGCATAGATATATTTCATATTTATTTTTTCGCGCAGTTCCGTCTACTTATTATATATAAATTCCTTTCAAAACGCTTGGTCACTCCTCGACTACCAAGCGGGGGAGGGGAGGGGACAGCATTTGTTCGAATAATGTTTTCAGAATTTTTCAAAATTTATAGCAGCTACTTTAGATTGATTGAATGTAAATCCACCCCATATGATCTGAAAATTTGTACATAATCCGTACAGATATACCAAATCCGCAACCCCTAAGAGCTGTGATACCCCCCCCCCCCCACGCTGAAGAAAAGAGAAATGGAGAAGGGAGAAAGAAAGAGAGAGAGATACTAAGTCTTCAAAAAGAACGAAGCCCGAGCAAGAACGATTGTGGCATTTCAATGCCACAATCTGTGTGCCAATGAAATTTTTCGCAAAAGTTCATGACCCTCCCCCCCCACTCATTATTTTTCATGAGCGCACTTGCCATTTAGAATTTAAAGCGTTAGTGCATTTAAGGCGTTAATGTTTGAAAGGATATCGTATAAAATTCAGAATGCATATCCTTAATAGAAATGTTTCATTCGTATTACAAAATACTTTTTATTTACGGCTCTTTTTTTTTTGTAGCATCTCTACATAGTATAAAATTAAGTCTCCAAAAAGCGTCCAATTTAGGCCCAATTTTCACATAAATTCCCGAATATGGGGGTGAAAAATTACTAGCAAATAGTAATATTACATATCGTTGGAAAGGGAAGAATTTTCCGCGTTCTATGAAATTTGTTCCAATGCTCTAACTTAATTGCGGCGGGAGTTTTTTACGTTTTTAGCTCGAATTTTTTTAGGCTTAGCTGAAATTTAGGCACTACTTTCTTCATTAAATCCATCAATAAAAAGTGAAGGAATTGTCCCACAGTTTTCTTTTTGACAGCATTGGAAAGCGCTGTTTTTTTTTTTTTTTTTTTTTTTTTTTTTTTTTTTTTTACTCCAGATCTAACTCGACCTAAGGTCGAAAGTTTAACCCTCTATCTCCATTAGAAAAAAAGTTACAAGCGAATTAAATGAAGTTCAAAAACCTGTTCTCTATTCAAGTTTTTAACCATTTTATTTTGCGTTTCCACGGTAACGCTTTTTGAATTCATTGCTTATTTCCATCTTTCTCATTTTCAATTCTTAAACTTATTTTATTTTGTGTTTCCATGGTTACGCATTTTAAATCCATCTTTCTCATTTTATTTTAATTTCTTAAAAGTATCTTAGTATCTGTCGTCATTGTTTGGCGAGAAAATTTTGCATGATGGTTTTTTTTTCTTTCATTTAATCCTGGTTATTGAAGATACTTCACTTGACACAATGGTGTTTTTCAAGGTAGACCGGGCAAAGCCGGGCAATGCAGCTAGTGTACAATACTTAAATTAAAACACCTGCGAAGTACTGGCCACTTCAATGTTTAAAACACACTAGTATATGCCACAGTGAAGATATTTTTAAAATAAGGGACTACAATATTAATTACCTCTCTTGAAACTCAACGAGCGTATTATAGACCAATTTTCCTCACTCGTTCCATGATCTAAAAATGCCAGAATTTCAATTTGTTCAATTTTTTATCCATTTTTATAAAAACTTCAAATTTGATTCGTTAGCGGCCATTCCAAAATCTGAAAATTTCAGTAGTGCCCATCTGCCATTCTCCCATCCGAGGAATTTACATTGCTTGCTATAAATTCGAATAACTGATGAATAAATTTGATACAATATGATACTTACATTAAGCATCAACAAAAATATCACATTATTATACATATCTTTCTTCAAAGTATATAAGTAAACCTGAAGTGGCCACTACTGGTGTTTTACCTTATAGTTCTGAAATTTTTAGTTTAAAAAGTAAAGATTCTCCGAAGATGACAATGGAGTGGTTTCCTTCAGTCAAAACTAGTACTTTTAGTCACTGAAATTGATAAAATAAGCAAATAAGAATAAGAATAATAATAATAATAATAATAACTTGGATCCAAAATATTCTTTCATTTTCCCAACAGTTATTTTTAAATTAATTTTTTAAACTGTCCGATTTTTCAAACAAGGCGTGGTCTTGATGACGTCACAAATGATGCTCTTTGGCGCATCTTTGTACCGCGTTTCCACGTTATGATAATCTAGAAGCGAATTAAAATTGCGCTTTATGCTTGCTATCAACCATATCGTTGCCAATACAAATGAGTAAAGATGCGAATTGAATATTTTACTCTGTGAATGGCAACACAGAATGGCATTTCATCATTTGTGATGTCATCGGCAAGAAATGTAAGCAATGAAAGTGCATCGATTTAAGTAATTTTTTTTAAATATTAAATTTAAACAAATTACTTAAAAAAATAGTTAGAATACTTTTAAAATTTTGGAAACGACCCCATTAAGCGTAGCGGGAAACGAAAAGAAAGAACAGAAAGACATTTTCGCAAATTTAAGTGCGCGTTAAAGTTTAGGGTTGTCTCAATCGCAAGCGGTGGCGATCACCCCCACTCTAAAATTAGCTCTACTTTAGGGAGGACGTTCCAAAGTGCCGTCTTGTCATGAATGCACAATAGATACTACTCTGCAGACTATATTGTGTTTTTAATCGCTTTTAAGCAAAACAAAAATTATTAAATAAGACTGAGTATTATTCCATTTTAGTGAAATAATCCACCAAAAAATTAAATTTAACCATTAAAAAACTAAAATAATTCCACCAAATAAAAACCCATTCGTTAAATGACACGATACAAATCGATTAAAATAATTCGGCAACGAAATAATGCAGCTTTTAAACCTCTCTTAAAAATTTGTTGCAAATATTAAGTTGTCAAAAAATAATAAAAGTTTTATTTAAAAAATGGGAAATTGAGGCTTGGCGACGACACAAACGATATTTTTCGGTTTTCGTCGAGGTAGGATGCATACAAACAATCCACCAATAAGAACGATGTAGTACCTATAATAGAAAATTATTTAAATATCTGCTCTAGGTACATAAAGCAAAGGCGCCCCGAGCTTAAATTTTTGAGGAGTGGAAATCCTCAATGCTCCAACTGGATCTTCAAATTTTGACAAAAGAAAAAATTCGGTAATGCATACATAGATAAGTCTAATAAAAAGGGATATTTGGTCATTTAAAATAGCAATTATGTCTCCAAATTTGCCGAAACGTCAGAGAAAATTTGCCGAACCAGGAATTTTTTTGGCAGGTCAGAGTAAACTTGCAGTAGTCTAGTGACCTCTCATTGGTATGCTCCTGGCATTACGCATTACCTGACAAAAATATACACACAAAATTAAAAAAAAAAAAAGCAGAAAAGGAAACCAAATGTGCTGATTTTAAAAAAAGGAAAAATTATAAATTCTGTGCAATTATTTTGAGAATGCCCAAAGTTATACAGACAATTTTAACTCATTCTCAGTTAGGTACTTTAGATTTACTACAATCGTACAATACAATAAAAAAGCTTTATTAAGACGAATATTGTGGAAAAAAATAGTGTGCCTAAAAGATCGATTAACCACCTAAATCATACATCTCGACTCGCAATGATAAAGCTAGCCTCTCTGATAACCGACTTGCCATTTCGCCATTCACTTATTATAACTCGATTATCTAACACGGAAAATCAGGGTTGACAACTCCTAAAAATGTCCCCCCCCCCCAAACTTAACTCATAAAACCACTAAAAGCTCCTAAATGCGATTGGATTGATTCATGTGACGGCATGAAATCACGTGATCTTTTACTGTGACGTCACATATGGCAAATTAAAAGATCAAGTGACCATTGCTATTTTAATGCTGAGTGAATTAAGTTTTTTTTTTTTTTTTTTTTTCATTTTTATGTCATTTCCGATCAAAACAAATGGTTCAAAAAGCCTCAAAAAATGTGTGTAAGTAAAAAATTGAAATAAAACAGTCGAACATTGCATCCCCAACATAGGCGGATTTAGGGCTGAGTTCCCGGGGGGGCAGGATTTTTTTTAAGCAACATTTTTATTGCCTACCCCCCACTCCCATGTTTTTGTCTTTTTCCTGAGATGCATAAATCTATGCTTTACTTTTTTGTGTGTCGTTTTCATTAATGTGTGTTTTCATGCTGTCCTTTTTGAATTGACCTTAAGAGAGGGAGCCGGTATCAAGAGAGTGATGCAGGGCTCCCTTTTAAGTGGGAAATAGAATATCTCCAATTTTAGGGGGCCGGGGGTTTCTTCTCCGCAGGAAATTTTGTAAAATGGATATAAAATTCTGCATTTTGAAGCCTTATAGAGGTTAATTGGATAGACATAGAAACTGATAACTAGATTATACAGTTGTACAGTTTAGTTCAAACTTTGTAAGAAACAGCCATTTTAAGTTTGATAGAAAAAATAAACTATAGATTTCTCATTATAACAACCTTTTTTAAATTATAAGTAGAGTGCAGAAAACGAAAAGGAATTGAGGTAGTGTATCATTTTTTTTCCTGGCTAAAAAGATTAACAATATGCAGTAGAAGTAATTGGAGCCCATTTTGCTTAGGATTTTCAAAGTCTTATCTAATTATTTTCAAGGACTCTAGAATAAATAAAATTATTTAACGCACTTCATTTGCACTTTCCAGTCTCTGATATTTTAGTACTTGATTGTAAATTTTTACAGTCCTGTTCTAACTTTGAGAAATAGCTATTTTAAATTTAAAAGAGAAAAGTAACCATAGATTTCTCATGACAGCAACTTTTCTTCAGTTGCAAGTGGGGCAGAAAACGAAAAGAAATAGAAGTAGTGTATTGTGTATTTTTTTCCGTGCTAAACAGATAGACAATATGCAGAAGAAGTAAGATAAAAGCAATCAATACGAAAGAATTTCCAAATTACTGCATTCGGGATTGAATAACTAGCAAGATATGAAACATATGAGTCACAAAAATTTATTTCAAATAATGTTACAAACGTGAGAACCATGATTTTTACATTTTTAATACAGGATGTAGCAAGAAGCTGAATTTGACATATTTTGGCATTCCTCCCCCTCTACCATTTGTTAGACATTTTAAAATTTAAGGTTTGTAGTCACACGTTTTGAAATATTCGAGATTTTAAAGCACTTAAAAATGAAATTAGTTTTTTCAAGCAATTTCTATTTTTTAAGGAACGAATCATGAATTTTTTTTTTGGGAGTTTGGGACTCACTTCAAAACAGGGGCCCTAAGCAATAGCTTGTTTATTTCATAGGCAAATTTGGCCCTGTTTGTAAATCACTCTTACCTGCAAATTTTTGCTTGATTTTTCATAATTTTTACGAAAATTCGTCAGTTTTTACGGTTAAAGGATTTTTACGATTTTACCAATCTTTGTTAGGTTTTTATAGACTTTTATAATATTTCAGCAAAATTTTCCAAAACTTTTGAGGACTCAATTATTTAGATTTCAATAATGGCAAGGACTGACTCACTTAGACTTAGATGATTATGACTAACCTTACTTTTTAAACAGTATTTATAAAGTAAGTAAAATTGTACTCTCCCTCCAAGTAAAAAGATTCATTTAATCAGAACACTCAGATAACTGAAATTATTCAGTTTGCGATAGTATTTATGCTTTTTAGAATTTCTTAAAGGGAAAATTAATCTACTAAGAACATAAATAGTATGCATAAATATACTTGAAATGTGGACACAAATCATAACGAGTAGATCGTTCTGTTAGCGAGAATGGGGGCGGTGGGAGTTTTCCCCCCTTTGCTTTAGGTTCTAATTTGTCAAAATAATCGTCAATTATTATAAGTGTTGCAGCTTAATGTAAAGCTCGTTTAGCCTATATTTTCATTCATATACTTGCCCAAAAGGTTTTTAGTCCAAAATAGTGAATAGACACGTTTTTAGCACCCCAGTGACAGCTGTTTTATTTGTATTTAATGTTCGGGTTTTTTTTTCCTTTTCTTTTCTCCCATCAGAAAATGACATTCGCTTTTCTCTTCATTTTCATTTAACTATTCAAAAGAGAAAAAGTGATGATTTTTTTGTTTTAAGATTTTGGAAGATATGTTGATACTATATAAAGTCCTCCCAAAACTGGGGGCATTGCCCCCTATGCCCCCCTTATAAGTCCACCCATACCCTTCTGAAATATTCAAAAAAGAATTTTTTTTTAATTTTTGGAAAATGTGTTGTTACTACATAAAGTCCTCCCAAAACTGGAGGGCATCGCCCCCCTCTGCCCCCCCATAAATCCGCTCATGAGACCCAAAGGTTAAAAAAACTTTTACCTGATAAAACCTTAAAATTTAAACCCCTAAATTTACCTCTAAAAATTTTATCCCCCTAAAAAAATCCATTCTAAAATTTCCCCCCTAAATCTAGGGGGAAAACCCCTAAGACGGCAACCCTGCGGGAAAAAAAGTATCAAATAATGGCAACTGCCATAACCAGTGGCGCCATCTATCGTATTGTCTATCAAAGAAAGAATAATTTTAAAGACAACGTATTATCTGAAATGCAACAATGAACATATTTTACTATTGTTGTCACTCAGTTACCTGCACTTTTTTCCCCCATTGTTAAGTTTATATACGAGTTAAAACCCTATATAGGTGTATCCAGCCAGTGTATGGTGGTTTAAGCCGATGGCTCTCGCACAGCTGGTCCCGGGTTCGAATCCCGGGGGGATACCGAGTGGTTCGAGGAAATCTCATCCCAATGATGGACTGATCGGGTAGTGTGCGCTAGTAAAGGGCCTCGCCGCAAAGGAGAATGCGGCGGACAGACCCAATACTTGATCACCCTTCACTTGGATCCGCCCTGATCAGCAGGGGATATCGCTGGGGATTAGCCGCGTCCTTCTTCACTGATTTCCATTATCGGTTAGTGTGGTGACCTCCAAGTGGGCATGACACGGTCAAAGAAGGAACTTCTCCGCAGGACAGTTAGCACTGTCTTGGGTGGCGTCCCCATGTGACTTCTCCGTCCTGAGGTGTGAGATTAATGATTCGATCGCTCGTTTTTTTTTAATCCAATGTAAATTCAAACGAAACCACGTACACGTTAATTTTCACTGCACGTTAACTGCGTTCTTCTGATTTCCGTTATCTTGACGTGGTTTACATGTTTTGCGAACCAACATGAATTTCTAACAAAATTAAACATTAAAAGTGGGATTTAAAATTACATTCAAGTTTGAAATAGTGGATCAAGTACATAGCAAAAGCCAGTAAGTACATTAAAAGTTCAAGTAAAACTGAAAAAGATTTGCGAAATAAATGAAACCACATCAAAAGATTCATTCAAAGTTACCGTAACTGCAAATTTTAATTCAAACTTAACTGAATCATTTATTAGGATAGTTATTAAATTTTAAATTCAAGAAGGAACCATAAAACATAAAAACTCGTTTACTTGCTACGATGAAAATCCAAAATAATAATGGAAAAAAATGTAATAACTTATTTTTAAATGTAACCCTTAAAATAGTGAATCTTAAAATATTTTTGAAGCTAAATAAACTCATGACAATTCAAATAATATAATGTTGAAGAATTTAAAAGTGAACTACGAAAAAATTAAAAACGTTCTGCGATGCAAAATTTTGCAAAACGTTTCTAATTTTTGAAAATTGAAACGACAAACCAAATATTGCAAATATCAAATAATAATAATAATAATAATAATAATAATAATAATAAAATGAATAAAAAAAATAAACGCCATGAGGATTATCTTTGTTGCAGGGCTTCGAAATTCGGGGAAGAGTGCCGTTCGCCAAGAAAGGCAGCTGGTTGCCAGAATAAAACCTTTATCGCCAGGATCCGGTTACCGTAAATCTACCAATTAGCTCTGTCAGGTATAAGTTCTTAGTACATAATTTTTAAATAATTCAGTCATTACATTCTTTGTTGTAATTCCAAATGTATATCCTTGGTACTGTCTATTTCATTTAACGTTTTTCAAAATTAAATCGATCTTCCTCCAGGAGGCTGTTTACTACTCGAAGGAATACATCTTTCCGGCGATATTTCGATAATTGGGAATATGGCGCGGCCGTCTCATTTTTGGCGTAAATAATTTTATTCTGGTAACTCTGCTGATTTATAGTAAGCCTGTGTGAACAGATGTTTCAGATCTCTTTGTTTTGATTTGCAAAGAAAAATACCTCTCGCGCAGGCGCTGGAGTCAAAAATTGACGCCAATGAAGAAAGATCGCCAGATTCCCAATTATCGAAATATCCCCATCTTTCCTCTACTCCTTCAAATGTGATTGGATTTCACTGTTTTCTTGGAGGTTTTGCTACAGTTGCTTCCTTTAAACAACCGTCCCCAGTAATCGGATTTCTCTTTATCATAGATTTTGGTCTGACGAGTGGTATGCCAGGATCATAGGCAGAGAATCGCAAATAGTAATTTTCTTTCGTCATCTTTTTTCAGTGGAAGTGCAGTGAAGGTAGAATTACGGTAACCGGGTCGCGGCGATAAATATTTCATTCTGGCAACCCGCTACCTTACCTTGGCGACGGAGCAATTTTGGTAACCTTGCACCAAAGCTGATTTGCTGTTCGTTTGGTCAATCAGGGATTTCAGAATTCACCTTTACAAAAGTGTGATTTATTTGTCCAATAAATCTTTTTTTTTTTAATTCCATAGAATAATATTTAAAATTTTCTCAAAGGTTTTTTTTTTAAATTGCCAACATATTGTGCTTTTTCAATTTTTAGGTCTTCGAAACATTTTATGAAATTTTACATCGCAAAATGTTTATCTCTTTTAACTCTTTTTAGTTATAGATTTAAAAATTAGTTATTTATACCTTTTGGATACGTTTTTGGAATGTGTTCACAGTAAGTTATTTCCTTCATGTTTTATTGTTCTATCTTAAATTTAAAATGTATTAAGTATCGTAATCACTTGTTCAGTAAGTTAGAATTATAATTTTTGCTATGATAACTTTCTCTGAATGGATATTTTGATGTGATTAGATCGTTTTCAGTCTTGATTAAACAGTAAGTATTTTTAATAGCTTTTTCTCAGATTATTTCAGACTAATGTCGTGTTCTATCCAACTTTTACTGTTGTTAAATTTCGGTAAAAACTTATGTTTCATTTTAATGTTCCTTAGGATATTAAATATGTTGATAGAAAGTGTAACACCACATACGTCATTAAACTTTTCGTTCGCATACATCATGATATTTTATTTCTTTTCCTACCGAAAAAAATGAGTTCAATATTACTGCAATGGGAACGTAAAGAGCAGTATCGGAAAATTTTTATTTAATTTTTTTTTCTCGTTTTCGTCATGGGTTGTTCTTGTACAAGCTTGCTTACTTGCTTTAAACTGAAAAAACAAAAAGGTCAAATTCCATCATTTCGCTATTGTTAGTATCGAATCCAAAACACGTTTCTTTTTTTGTCTCAAATATTCATCTCTGTAGATACTGCGCTTTATCTTCCCACGTTTAAGTTAACATCTTGAAAAAAAGTACCTCTCATTTGTCTTTTCTGCAAACTTTATTTCGAAGTAAGAAAATAATATATATAAAAAAAAGCTTAATCATTTTTTTCTTTCCCTATTTTGCAATAATTTAAAAAGGAAAAAAGAATTTTAATGTTTTTTTTTTTCTTTACGGATGCAATCAGAGAAAGAAAACGTTTAATAAACAGTTGTAGTTACCTAGGTGATAGTTTGAGCAATCCGAAGCTCCGCCCCTTGTCTTTGGGTAAACTCTCATTTGATGATTTCTTTTGTTTACGTTGTAGTACTTTGTTTACATTGAGTCGTAGGTGCCAAATTTGGCAGTTTTTGAAAAAATACGCCAAAGCGACCCGGTTACCGTAATTCTACCGCAGTGAACATACGATAAATGTAGTACTGCTCTTCAGTAGTAGGACGACAGGTATTGGGGAAGATCTTCTTGAAGGGAACACATTCTATTTACAATAATATTTTACTCTCATGAGCATTGAAGGACCCAGTGAAAGTCTATATATGCATCAAAAACTCCATGTTCGACGCCTCCAGATGGTTGTTTCTTAAAGTCCGTCAATAGAGCTCGACATTTCAACCACTTTTTTGGGAGAAATCTTCAGGCTCATAAGCTCTTGCTTTGAATGTTTTATTCTTCATATTCGTGTATTATTTGGGCAACGCATTTGACCCTTATAAGGATAATTTTTTTGTTTATATCTTTTGGCAGTTTTGCCCAATTTAAATTTGCTCTTTCGCTTGAAAAATACTATTGCCAAAAACTCAAAGTAGAAAATTACATTTCTTGACGTAAACAGTATTTTTTTTTTTTTTTTTTAAGCTGAGAGTTTCGCTTTAAACGGTTTGGATTTTTTTCACGAGAGTTTGACGTTAATCAAGGTTGGACTCGATAATTATTTCTTGTTATCGAGTTCAGCCCTTGGTTTAATCATTTTAGTATTTTTAGAGCCACAAAATAAGACAGGCACGACACATCAGCTTTAGTTTAGCCATTTTCGATCGGATTGTTCTATGGAATTTTCATTGTTGCGGTAGGATTACCAGAGCAAAGTTTCGGGACATTGCTAAATTTCTTTTTCTTCTCCTTCTTGAGCAAACACGGTGCGTTATTGACTTCAATGTACTGTAGTTGTCCCTTTGATTTTATTTTTCTATGCTTATAATGCAAACTCCTCTGATCCGTGCGGGTCATCTCGATCATGTCACTCCTACTAGGTGGGGGCGACTCTGCTCTCTGGTTCATTAACCTCCGTAAGCATGTTCCTCTTCCTAGGCGATGGCGTCTATAACCCCGGAATTCGGCTTTATTTATATCCGGTCGTCTCATTTGACACAATCATCTATCTAAAAAATTATTTTCAAATAAAAAAAGAACCGACTTCAAAAAACAAATAGGAACTAAAAAGTAAAGAAGTAATTGGTCATACTTACACACGATTTCCTACCCAAACGCATAAATCAAGAGTTTTTTGGAAAAAAAATATCGTTTTTACAAAAATAAGCCGAGATTGTTAAACAATTACATTTTTACTTTTTTCGGACGTATGCCTTATACTTCAGTTTTAATTCATTCGTTCAATAAGGAGTACTAAAATTTAATAAAAGTCATTTCTGATTGGTTTTTCACACTTATAGGATGCATATTAAATTGTAGTTAAAAATTAAAAATTCATCAAAATTGAAAACCACCTGAAATAAAAAAGAACATTATTTTCTTTAAAATATAATGAAAAGTATTGTGGAATATACTTTTATCGGCGGCTTCCGGTGGGCTAAAATTTACATACATCAATAGTTTAATCCTTCCTGTAAATGAACAACAACATTTTAGCTGCGACCACCTGAGACTGCATTCGTGGCAGATGTTTTTGTTTGATCTTCGCTGTTTACGAATACCAATATAGTAAGTTAGAAAATGACTCGTAACGGTATGACGGGGATAAATTGCTTTTTTATAAAAGAAATTGGTCATCAAGTTTGACATGCTCCAGACTAATATACGTCAAAGTTTCACTACTTTGCAAGGAGAGCCTAAAAACGTTAGTTTACTGTTTCCGAAAGTTGGGGCTTTTGAAACATTCATCAATAAATATAGAGGATGTTTTTAAAACAGATTTACGTTGTTATGGCTTAATGCGGAGCATTATTCTACATGCAATGCAGTAGTAACCTGAAAATAACCATTTTCGGACCCGTTTGGCTTTAAAGAAAATACACGAGAAAGAAATTTTTAAAACTCATGCAAAATTCTATATAAACAGTTAAATAACCATTCTGTTCATGAAACAATGAAATTAGAAAATCATTAAACGTTTAAAATTTCTGATTTCCTTTTCGAAATCATTCTAGTATAAAGCTGTTCTCAGTTTGTCAACATTGCCAGACAATATTCTTGGAGGGTATCAATTGCAATAAATAAACCTTGCGTGTGGCATACGACTGATTTAATTTATATTTTTCACTAAAAACAGAAATGAATTTGAACTACAGAGAAACCCCGATTTCACGTTTCTCAGAGGCCTGAATCAAACATAAAATACATAAAATATGGGAAAACGTCAATTCAAATCCAAAAACGTAAAATATGGGAAAACGTAAAATACACGAAATGTATAAAAAAAGCAAAAATCAGATAAGGAAACAAAAATAGTAATAAAAGTTGCTACGATGACGCTTATAAAAGGTAAAAATGCGATATTTTACGAAAAGAACATTATTGTACACACCAGTTTAGATCATTCTAACACATTAAGTAACGAATTCGGCCGTTTAGGTTGAAAATAGTCAGTAATAATGAGTAATTGAATCCAAAGTAAATACAGCATCTTGCAAAATTGGAACACTTTGCAAAGTTTTTCCTGGTCTTTATGATAAAGATATTAGTTTTTCACTATTATTAAGTCCTTAAATGCAGTATTGAAAGAAGAGAAGAGTTGTGTTTCCTCTTTTTCTTGATCATCTTCATTGGCAGCCGAAAAGTCCATAAGGTCAGCTACGGATGGAACAGAAGCGTTTCTGTTTTCATGGATTAACTTTCAACAGAGTGGATTAGGTTTAAAAATGCACAGAGGGAAACATTTTTCTTAATTTTAAAATATTTTTTCTTTTTTTTTAACTGCCAAGGGAAAACGTAAAATGCGGGAAATTCATAAATAACAAACTTTTCATCCGGAATTAAATAAATTAATATTATTAGTGCACGGAAAAATTGGGACCTGATGATAAAAAACGTAAAATGTGGGGGAAACGTAGATTCGAGGGACGTACAATCGGGGTTTCGCAATGAATACGATCAGCAAGCATGAAGATAAATACTACCATGGAACAATTTTAACAATTTTCCAAAGCATTTTTTGAGAAGATTCAAAGTTATTGAACTTTTTCCGCTTTTTGTCGTTTTGAACCACTGTGTGGCGTCATGGTCAAACTTCAAAACTCGGACACCAGTTACAATATATTTATTAAAGAATATAAACTTAATCGTCGGAGGGGGGGAGGGATTTTTGTTTTCAATTACCTTTGAGTTGAACATTAAATATATTTCAAAACTGAAATATTAAAAAATAATAATGAGTAAATTAAGTTATTTATTAGCAAAAAAATATGTATATATTAAATTAATTAATTCAACTATTTTCGTAATAAAATGAAATTAGTTTACTCATTTGCTACATGAGTAATAAATACATTAGTAAGACTATAATTAAAATTAACAGGTGGCACCGTGAAAGTCAAACATCCCGATGCGTGAGAATTAAATATTGTTCGAAACAAGATTCCTCCGTTGAAAAAATGCACCGTTCATGGCAAATCCACGTGACCTGTAACATATAGCTCAGCTAACGAAAGCTGGTCTACGTAGCCACATAACGTATGAAGTTTAAAGTTTCTTAGATTTCTTCGAGACCCCTCATCAGATCCAGACAAAATTAACATGGGAACATCTGGAAAGTATACTTTTCCAAACAAAAAAAGAATTTTTCAAATCGGTCCAGTATTCTTGGAGTTATGCGAAAACATACATAAAAAAGGAGCAGCACGAAATCATAACCTCTGTGGTGCTTATGTCAGAGGTGGTATATTCACTACATAACTCGGTTTTAGTAGATCACTGTTTAATACACATATTTACACGTTCACTCTTCCAGTGACAATCTTCCTCTCACTACCAGTGCTGATTCGAGGTGGTATATTCAATACATAACTCGGTTTTAGTAGATCACTGTTTAATACACATATTTACACGTTCACTCTTCCAGTGACAATCTTCCTCTGATTGCCAGTGCTGATTCTCAGTTAGCCTTGTGGAATTTCAAGTGGTTGCGCAATTGGGGTTTCCATAGTTGCACAAATGGGATTTCTCCTCTTGCATGAACTGATCTGATGAATTTATGGGTTTCCCTGATGAATTTATGGATTTTCCACACCTCCTTTTTTGAAGTAGGTTAAAAACAACATCCTGCACACAATACCCAGCATATATCCCCAGGTATTCATATGAATTTTGACGCCTTGAACTCAAATTATGTTTTTTTGCAATTATTCTTGCAATAGAAACCATTTGTAGAAACCAGAAACCCAGCGAGTAGGATTAAATTGCAATTCGTGATTGCAAAAAAAAAAAAAAAAAAAAATCAAAATGTAAGAAGTCTAAACCAAATGAATGCCAGGTGTTAGATGTAGCGTTCCTTATGTATTACTATTTTTTACTTACACCTTTTTGCTTATGAGTTATTCTCATAAAAACAGTCATTTTGAGCTTATTTAGATCAAAAACTTTTAAGTGGGTAGAATCAGATGAAACTTTTTATTGAGATATATATTTGTAAGTGCTTTATGAAAAAAATATTGGTCCTGTTAAGCAAAAATTTTGTTTTTAATAGCATTATACCCTTAGCATTATAAATTTACTAAGCATCATTCCCTCACTAGTGAGAGAATGAAAAATTCATTAAAATTGGATTCTATTAGTTGTGCCTAACTGATATTCGAGTTTCATAGAACACAAATATTTTCAAACCATTAAACGACTTATGATCATGCAATTCTTATGCATTATTTTATGTTATTTTTCTATAAAAACAGATGAGAGGTAATGACGGATGCAAAAACCCTTCTCTAATTTTATGCTTTCATATAGATTCCAAGTAATAATTTCCGTCAAATTAAAGACGCAAATGAGTTGCAATATTTTTCTGGGCTTCCAGCTGTAAAAAATATTTTGTTGTAATTCTGTGAAGGAAGTTGACTGTTGTGAGGGAATGACACCAATTACTGGGGAAAACTTAAAGACAATTGCATCGAACTAATTTTTCATGTAATTTAATATTAAATGTTTTTTTTAACTCGTCAATATTTTAAAATAAAAATTCCAAAAAGGTTACCCAATTGTTTACTTGCACAGAAATAATTTTAACTTATTTTTTACTAATAGTGGGACAAGTGAGGGAATGACAATTGGGTTCTTTAGACTTGCATTAAAGACATTTAATATAAAATATAGGAATTTTACTTTTAAGGATCTAGTTAAAATCTCTTCTGAAAAGTATTTAAGCCTCTAAAAATATGTATGAGTCATAAAGCATTCGTGAATTATTGCAGGGACAAAAAAATGACCGCTTCTGTGAGAAATGATCCTTATATGTGCTTCATTTATTCTTGGAATATTCTCAAGCGATTTACTTTTGGGTTATGTTCAAATGAGGCAACCGATTAACCCGAGTAACTAAACAGGCGCATTCTAATAAATTTACCAGTTAGCCGATCGTATGTCACAACATTCAATGGACCCTTAACGCACTAACAACTGACGTTATCCAAAATCATAAAATTAAATGTCCGGGTTAACCAGTTGCTTTATCTGACTTTAGTTTGTTTACATGTAATGCTTTACTTTTGATACTTCTGATCAAAGTTTAGTGAATTAAAAAAGGAATGCTCAGTAAGCACTTAAATCCTCATATAAATATAATAGCCAAAATCCCTGATCGAGTAACGCTTTGACGTCGCCAGCAATGAAGTTATTTATAATCACGAATTACTTTATTATTGAAAATGTTTATTGAATTTTATATATATTTTTACTAGAAGATTTTGATAGCTGAGATCCTTGATATACCTTTTTTTCAACTGTTGCCAATTTTTTGGCACCAGAAAGAGTTAATATACTACTACCTTGCTGGTTTTAATAGAAAGAAAAAATGATCTGTCCGAAATTTTGTGAACGAAAATTTCAACGATGAAACTATCCCCGGGCAGGCAGTTGTTTTACTCAAATGAAATAACAATTTTCACCAACCCTAACTTTCTATTCCAGCTCTAAACTGTAATCGCACAATAGCATCGATAGTAAGCCGACTGCTAACAAAACATGTAAAGGGCATGAAAATCTCAAGTGACGGACTTAGATGTTATTCACTACCCTGACTTTCAACTGTCTCCACAGAATATCTTCAGCTGCCCAGCAATTCAAGACAACCTTCTCAAGACCGGCCTGAATGACCCAAATCACTTGATTTTTTTTAAAAAAAAGGCTCTAGATGTCGCCGAGGCTGTCTTCGACAGTTTCGGAGTAATCTACTGCTTTTCTTTTGCACATCATACACAAGACAACAACACCCGTCATACTTTGACGGGTTATTGTCTAGTTTATAAATAATTAGCGGTACCCGCATGGCTTTGCCCGTTGTAGAAAATTAAAAGGTCATTTGGTTCGCCTGTTTATTTACACATAATGGATGATGAATTTCTCGCCAATTTGCGATGTTCATTTGCTCGCCCATGTTGCGGTTTCACGTTACGATAATTTGGTAATTTATTCGTCCACGTTATGATAATTTGCTCAGCAAAATGTTCTTAAAATTGGAATCGAAAAAGAACAAAATCGAATTTTCAAAAAATCGATTCGAGGTGCTCACTCTTATGCTACGAACTAACGCTGTGCCAAATTTCATGAAAATCTGTCGTACGGTCTAGGAGCTACACGCGTTACTAATATCCAGACTTTCAGCTTTATTATTAGTAAATATTTAACTTTAAGTAAGTTTACTAACGTACCGTCTTTATGATAGCATGAAGGAGCTTTGCCATGCAGTGGTAGGTGAAAGGTCCGGAAATGAGTTTTTGGGTAAAAGAAGAAACGCGCTTTGAAATTCATACCAAGAACAGAAAAATGCTGGAATTTGACGTCTTTTCGAGCTTAATTTTCAGCGGAAACCAGTTAAGCAAGCTTGTTTAAAAAAAAGCAAAATTTCAATTTTTGGCATTTTAAATTCCAATTATGTTTTCCGCAATCACAATTGTGTGTGTGTATATGTAGGCGTGTGTGTCTTTGTGCATGCGTGTGCGTGTATGTGTGTGTATGTAGGCGTGTGTGTCTTTGTGCATGCGTGTGCGTGTATGTGTGTGTATGTAGGCGTGTGTGACTTTGTGTAGGCGCGTGTGTGTGTATGCAGGCGCGTGTGTATATCGGCGCGTGTGTGTCTGTATGTATGCGACACTGTGTAGGCATGCGTGTGTGTGTCTTTGTAGGCGTGTGTGTGTATGTAGGCGCGTGTGTGAGTATATGTATGTGACATTGTGTAGGCATGCGTGTGTGTACGTATAACACAGTGTGTAGGCATTCATGTGTGCAGGCATGCTTGTGTGTATGTATAACACAGTGTGCTTTATATGGACGCAACCTGGAGACGGTTTTCGTTTGAGGAGCAGCATCGGAAGGGGCCGGTCGACGGTGGTGCTGCAGAGGAAGGCGGGGGGGGGGGGGAATAAAATCATAGGAATATTATTCAAAGGTCAAATGAAAACAATAAGCAATTTGTAATTGCTAAAAAAAATCTACAGATATTGCCTTTTACCTTCCCACGGCAGAATTGTTCTGAAAAAAATGTGTTAAAATATTTAACTATCCGAGATAGGATGCGATTTGTATAATAAGTGAAGGTTTGCGTTGTGCTGATGCATAACTACAGAAACAGCGCTACTAAACAGCTTTACACTACATAAATAAATTCAAAAAAATGTAACTAGAACTAACCAAATAGGAAACAAAACAAAAACAAAAACAAAAAAAATTAAACTTTCAAAGCAGGTATGAAAAAAGACTTTTTTTATCTAAAAATTAAAATGCAATATATATATATATATATATATATATATATATATATATATATATATATATATATATATATATATATATATATATATATATATATATATATATATATATATATATATATATATATATATATATATATATATATATATATATATATATATATATATATATATATATATATATATATATATATATATATATATATATATATATTTAAAACACTGCCGTTTCTTGATATCTGCAAGCATGCTGCTTTTTTTTTATTATTTATTTATCTATTTTTTTAAGCAGTGCTATATGTATTAAGACTCATAAAAAACCTAGTTCAAAACTTCTTTTCCATTTTATCCAATTTACATTTGAATAACGCAAGCGAACTGGGATGAAAGATAAAAAAAAATGCTTATGCAACGAATTCAAATATAGAAAAACGTACGGTCCAATAAACATGCAGATACGAGGGAATATTAAATTTTAAGCTCAAAATTAAAAATAAGTGAAAAATATCAATGAAAAGAGACAAAGTAAATAAAACCAAAACTCTCCTAATACGTAAATTTTCTAAAAGAAATGCTTATAATCATTTTCACACAATACTGCGACATATTTTTATGCAAAAAAAAAAAAAAAAAAAAACATCATAAACTTTTCTTTGTTCTTGTTTTTTTTTCCGCTCATTTCTTGAAGAACATTTTTTTTTTTTGATCCATTTAAAAATTGAGAATGATAATCAACTTTTCAGGTACTGTCTTTCTAATGAAGGAAATTGTAAAAAGTACCTTTTTATTACGAAAGTCCGATTTTGAGATATTTTGCTATCTGAAAAAAGTTATCTGTAAATACGAATAAAAATATTTCTAACGTGACATAGAGTAAATTCGATTCAAATAAATAAGTACATGAATAAATATATAAATAAACAAAACATAAGGGTTAGAACAAGTGGTCAATAGGACTGGGCGATATACCGTCATATATCTGTATGTATCGGTACTATCAACTAAGAAGCAAAAATTCATAATGCAATGGCTATTAAATGATTAAAAATAAACTAAGACATCAGTACGAAACATAGTTAAAAGTACATTCAAACTATTTAGACTGCTCAAATTAAAAGATTTAAACAAAATAATGAAGAGAATCTTTAAGCACTTTTGTCATGCATTGAACTATATTATTTACACCCCCCTCCTCCAGGAAAGATTTGAATTGGAGAAACAATTGCATTTATTATATTTCGTAGTATTTTTTGTTGTTTTTCAATATAATGTGGACTGAACTATAAATTTTGCCCCCCCCCCCCCGCCCAGAAAACTTTGAATTCTTCCGAAAATATATCGACACATCAAAAATATCGATATTTGGAGAGCGATATATCGCGGAATTAAAATTCTGATATCGCCCAGTCCTAGTGGCCAAACATGTTTTGCAATGTGTATGATAAGCAAAATTACTTAGTGCTGGTTATTAAGTATTATTTGCAACTTATTCATTTAAAATCGCCCACATTTGTTTAAACTATAGTAGAATTGAAGATTTTTCCATGTCAAACGACTTCAATGCTACACAATACAATTTAAGACAATGATACGTTTTTCGAAATTTACGTTTTTGTAAAAGTTTTGCTTTTGCTATAGCAATTTTTTTTATTGTTACGAATATTTGTTTCAATATATTGAGTTTCTTTTCAAGTCTGTACTTTTTCGCAACTGTACAAGGTGGCGCGAGTAATGTCATAATTTGTATTGGCTGCCATTTTGTTATAAAAGAAAAAAAAAAGATTCTGTTTTCATTAAAAGTTTATTTGAAAATTGGCGACTTAAATGACTACCTTCTGAGTTGATGTATAATTGCTCTCGTTTTACGGCATTTTCAATTGCTGCTCACAAAATATAGGGCACCAAATTGGCGATTTCTTTTGCAATGTTAGCTTTCACGACTTCCAAGGGTTTTGGTTAGTTGTGGTATCAACCTTAATTGTTCGAGCACATGGAACACGACGACAGGGAAAACGGTGACGAAATTCAAGCTGCGTTAAAAGAACAGACTAAAATTTGTCAAAAACAAGCAGTAACAATAAATCTACGTTCTTTTGGTGTGTATTCCTCTATGGTTTGATGACAAACAATTATAACTATATATCTACATCATAAATATCAAAGCACAGTTACATTTGGCGCCATCTACAAAAATGGGGATCGATTCAAATTATGACATTACTTTTGGGCAAACCTGTTGATTCTGCTCTGAATTAAGGGAACTGATGCTTCGGTTTTGATTTATTGTAATACCTTGCATGGAATGAACACTAAATTTTTAGCAATCAAATATATGAAAATTTGAAAAAAAAAAAGCTTAAAACTCGGAAGCCTTTGATTGCCATCATCACTACTGTCTATTGAAAATTTTGATTTAATAAAAAAAAAAAAAAACTCCCGCATAATTATTGATGGTATGTATATATTGATATGTAAGACGTTTCCACTGAACCTAGGTGACTGAATTTCATTTGAAACTGCTCTTTTAAGAGATTTTTTCGCAATGCCATTCATTTTGATTTAAATTCTTCTGTGTAACCGTAAACGCGTGTCAATTTTCATTTATTATTTATACAAATTCTAACTCGAATGTTACCAAACACTTAGACTTCTAAAATTTTAAAAGGAATTAGTATACTTAGCAATGAAAGTAGTTTTTAGCATTCAATGCAAAGCAAAAAAAAGCAAATTTTATTAAACCGATTCATAGTGGAGAAAAACATCTCCTGCAATAAAAATAATCTGATTTTATAGATTTTTTGTTTAAAAATTACATCAAAGGTAAATTATTAAATAGGTACTTGTTTATTCTTTTGCATATTTCACGTATTGAAATGAATAATAGAGTACTCCGATTATACATAATGACTAAAAAAATAATATTAAAAAAATTTAATATAACCACTTCAGTCCAGAGTAATATAAAAAATAAAACTTGGATGTTTTAAAAATGGTGTATGCACTTTGTAATGTACATTAAAATCATTAAAAAAGTTAAAATATCATAACTTTAACAGACCTTTAAATCTTCTAAATCTTCTAAAGCTTGTAAAAAAAATTGAACACCATTTGTAATTCATAAAAAACATTACCTGTTTTTTTTTAGTTCGCAAAATGAATTGTTTAAAATGATAAAAAAGGTCAGTCCTTTAGAAAGCAATGATATGGAGTCAGTAGTGTTAATGACCAGAAATTGTCCGCATGTCTTGAAGAGAACGAAATGTAAGAAGCAAAGCCTTTCAGCTGACTACTTCAGTATTTCCCTCTTCATTCTTCCTTTAATGAGGCATCGAAGAGATATTTTCTGCTTAGTAGACTAGCTTCTTGCATTTTTCTAAAAGCTTACTTAATGTGTAAACATGATACTTTTCGAAGAGCTGTTTAGTTTTGCAAATTTTGCAAGTTTAGTTTTGGGAACAAAAAATCTTGAAAGTTGGAATTTATGATGCATGTTAAGGTTTCTCAGTACGAAGCAGAGATTATTTACCGCAATCAGACAAAATTTGTGTTGATATTATTTTTTCAAAGACATCAGACAATTTTCTATCAACTAGACTTTTTTCATAATGCAGCCATGGAAAAAAATTTAAGGACATGTTGAAAAATGAGTGTTATGTATGAAAATAATCATCAACTGCACACAAAATTAAAACATAACTTCCTACTTGTAAACAGGTAACGTTAGAAACCTGTTAGTATGAAATTAATTTTAAATATAATTGTTAAATCAAATTAACACAAATGTCATTAGATAAAACATGGAAAAAATTATGAGGACATTAACAAATATGTCCCGAAAAAAAATAATATTCGACAAAAATCACTTTTCTTTTTTCAATTACCCTACATCAATCGTCCAGTCGTTGACTTAGAAAGTTCAGTTAAAGCTTATTAAAAATATTTTTTACACGCCAATTCAATGGATGACGTCCGTTCTTCTTAATTTGCATATTGTGTCCTATCCTTAGACACTTTTCTAGTTAAAATGCCCCACAGATTCTTTATAGGATTTAAATAAAGACTTTTTGTGGGCCAGTCCAACGTTTCCACTGAATTGTCCTGAAACCATGTATGAGATCCACAAGGCGTATGGCAACTTGCATTCCCTTTCTGAAACAAATAGTCACCACCTGTGATAAGGGGTGCTTCAGGTACTAAATCTTTAGCTAGCATATGCACATACTACTCTGAATTCAAGGAATCTCGGATGGACATAATTGTTGGTGCTCCATTAGCAGCAAAATCTGCCCACACCCATCACAAAACCGCCTCCAAATTGTAATTTGGGAGAAAAAAGTTTCGTTTTGCAAATCATGCCAGTAAAGGTGAAAATCATCTGGTCCTTCCAAATAAATCATCTGGTCCGTCCCAATATTTTCATCGGAAAATATGACGTATTTATATCGAAAACCAAAAGAAACGTGTTCCTCAGCGAATTCCAATCAAAGCTTCTTTTGAAGCTTTGTGAATGGTGAATGTGACCGTAGTTTAGCATGTGCGATATTGGAACTCTTTTGCAAAACATAACGCGCTATTCGGCTAGTGCAAGGTACATTCGTTTGTCTTTTCATTTAGTATAACTCTGTTTTTTTAAAGCAATCTCTATGGACAATTGCTCGTTTCTGACGCTTAGTAAGAGTCGGATGCTTGCCCGTACGCTTTTTCCTGCCGCACTCATTTGGATTCTTCAAACAATTATAAATTACTGTTTTAGATATGTTTACCTTACTTTTTATTTCACAATCATTCATTTTGCATTTTTTGTAAGCAATAGTTTGACACTTTTCACATTCAGAGATAGTGTGCAGTTCAGCCTGATAAAGAATAAGATAAAGAGTAAATAATCATACTGTGTAACAGTCTTGAGTTATTGTAAATAATCATATGATGCGACTAAATATGCAAATGTTTGTTCCCGGGGCTCAAAATAAATGTGTGTCTTTATAATATTTTCCAAGTGGCAAACTTGTAAAACCTTAAAAATTTATGCATTTTAATAATTTTAAAAAAAATTTAAGGAAAGTTTGTTTGAAAATGCTTTATTTGATGCATTTTTATCATGAACATATTTGCATACTTTCCCAACCAAGTGCCGCCTAGAATTAGCGACATTTTGCTTGTTCTTATAATTTTTCCCATGGATGTATTTACTTAGTTTTTCAATAACCATAAAGCTCTTTAGCCACTTAGAGAAGCCACTTTTAGAATCATTTAGTTCTAGTCTTCAAGTTTGAAACTAAGTAGTTTGCCAATAATTCATACGTATTAACAAAGGTGATTATACTTGCTTGCGTAAATATTGGCAACGGGTCAAAGTTCAAGGTCAAATTTAAAATCTTTTCTAATTTCAAAAAGTAATAAATGGCTTAGGAGACAAAAACACAAAATGAAACATTGAAAAAACTGATCAGTGGAGTCCTACTCATGAGAAAAGCTAACTGTTATTGTGTGTTTGTATACTCCTTATATTTTACATTTCTAACTAATCGGTGGAGTCCTACTCATGAGAAAAGCTAACTGTTATGGTGTGTTTGTATACTCCTTATATTTTACAGCTCGTTAACAAGCACACTAAAACCGAAATAAAAAGCAAGAAAACAGCGTTACAAATTCTGAAATTTGTATATTATACACTATACAGAAGACTTTATGGAAAAAACCCGTTTATGGAAAATCAAAACAGAGGAAGCATTTTCCTATATGGTATTTAGTTCGCATTTTAAGGATTAAAAAAGCTCTTTTAACGCACGTGACATTTTCTAACTCAAAAGAATGACCGTATTAATACGAAGGCTGTAAATTGATTAGTAGCAAAATGGCTTACAAAGGCTTCGACACAAAAGTATGACCGTTTTAATAGGAGGGCTGTAAATTTAATAGTAGCAAAATATCCTAGAAAGGCTTAGAGGTAAAAGTTTGACCGCTTTAATATGATGGCTGTAAATTAAATAGTGTAGCAAATTGATCTAGAAAAACTTAGAAGGGCGGATATGTGCAAATAAGGTATGAGAGAGAGTGGCAAGATGGTGCTGCTATGGATGTGTATAATGCAAAAAAAAAAAAAATTCTAACTAGAATTGTTGTTGTTGTATGATTTTAAAGAAAAAAGTTTCGTTTTCATCGCTCTAAATCATGTTTTTATAAGGTGATCAGCTGTCAGGATTAAAATCAAGGTTGCCCGTGATTAAGAAGCATCTTATTGGTATTGAGGATTACTGGAAACCTGTCGCAAAAATGCATTTTCGTTTAGAAAGGTTGCACGATGGGTTAAACCGTTTCTTTCGTGTCAGATGAAACTGCGGATTAGCAATGCCCATGTCGGCATTCAATTCTTCACTGCCAAATTAACATCCTCATTGGTCTCCTTCCCATGGATCGATGATGGGCTGTCCGGGAATCATTCCTAGAGGTTGGTGTCACTCAGCATATGACCCGAGTCTTTGGGCGGTTCGTCGCTGTCATTAGCCATTAACACCTTGCCAGTGGTCTCCGAAAGCTTTCTAACGTTTGAAAAAAGGTTATAAGCTTTGCTGGTAATCACATAAAATAAATTTATCATAGTTTCATTAAAATTGATTCATTTCTACGTTGCCGTTACCTAAATTAAAATCCTCGTATAATTAATATCAGTGATAATTTTATTGTTTTAATACAGAGTCTCAAAATTGTTAGGCAATACTGCTCACAAAAGATAATATATGACATTTTAAAAAATCTCAATTTTTTCTTCATGTAGATTAGGCATTTTGCTGTGCTTTTCATTTCATTCGCAAATATGCTGAAAAACGAAATGTACGGAACAAACTCGTGATCCTAAGTTACACAATGTGTGTCCTTTCCTGCCAGCTGGAGTGGTGCGAAGAGGGAGTTGCTGCTTATAGAGCTTATGGGGTATAATAGATCATGCTGCAATTTAACGTGATCTATTTATAGTGCAAAACATGATAAAATTGAAAACATTTTGACCGAGAGCCTACAATTCATTGCACTCAAGTTAAACGCCTTTTCTAGAACCATAGGATTAATCTCTGCATTCTCCCATTATATCACTGGCGTTTTGAGGTTTAAACATTAAATTTCATTACAATTGACATATCTTAAAGCAAAGTATGAACAATTTAACCTGACAATAAATGGTAATTATTTTAATGTTTTTATTCGAATTTTATAAATTTTCAGACAAAACTTCAAACAGACGATATTTTTTAATGCAAGAATAAATACATCTGTACTATCAATGGAATTTTTTCAATTTCGTCAAGTATTTCATTTTGCTTCGAAAAAAAAATGCAAAAGGGCACCCTTGTGTACACAGATCCATTACTTTTCTCTGCTCGAATTATACTACTGTAGTTACGTAGGTCAAAAAGAGCAATTTATTGCTGCATATAAGTTTTAAATGATACATGTATTCCATCGTTAGACAAAAGGCATTGGACAAAAAAATCATAAATGATCACTTTAAAAAATTGTCAAGAGTGGAAAAACATTTTAAAGTTCCGCATTTGTTTTTTGAAACTCTCGTGAGGCGGCTGAAAATAGAACGGAAATCCGATAATGTGTTATTGTAACAGAGAAAAACCTTTAAAGTAAAAATCAGATTTCTGAGATGGTTAGAAATAAATGTGAAAGAGTAAAGTGTATTTTATTTTCTGGCACTGTGCTACAAAGTTTTTCTGGAAATTCTTAATTCCAAACTAAAAAAGTAAACAAGTAAATAATAAGGAAAGTTACCTCTAATGTGATAAAGTCTTTTTATATGTATACAGAACGTCTCCATTTAATTTGCAAGACCTGTTTTCTTAACCTTTATTCTTAGATGCTTACTCCCAATTGCAGAAGCGGTGAAAATGACATGCAGGGTTAAGATATTGAAAGTTTCCGCGATAAAAAATAGCGAAAAAATCGCAATCTCACTTTTTGTGTGGTCCCCGAATCCCTAAAGTGACATTTTTAGGAAAATCACAAACATAAAATACGTTAATAACCAAAAAAAAAAGAAACACTTACACGACCAACAATCACCGCGATATAAAACGCTGCGTTTTGTGATTTATACCTCTTTACACTCCTGGTTTTCAAGTGCCATTTAACTGCTTAGTATATTCATTGCTTTTTCTCGAATTGCAGAAACGTTAGTAGAGTGTTTTTACTCATTAAAATGTAACATTTTCATTTGATTTTTGATACACATGAAAAGGATAAATATTACTGATCGTTTTGATTCAATAATTACCATGTTCCGCACGTCATATACCATACTATTACGTGTATTGCCACACTCCCAACTCATTTTTTAGCAAGGCGTCTTAAAGTTTCGAACTTGAATATCTCCTTGAATTTTAGTCGTAAATTCTTTCTGTTACTCTGAGATGTTCTACCTCTTCTAGCAAACAAATTCTGTGCCAGCTTTCATTAAATTGACTGAATAGACTTGGCTTTGCGCGTGTAACAGACCGACCTCCAAAAAAACTTTCTGCTTTATTATTAGTAGACATTCTTACATATCTGCAAAACTAGCTTGCTTTTTTTTTCTTTTTCATTCGCCGAAAAGTCTAAGAATACTTCGTGTTTCGTAAATTTCTGTGCATGGAACATTTAAAACACGCACGAACATTCAGAAAATGCACTTGTAGGAAATCCACTCTAGATGTTCCAAGTATTTTCCTTAAAGATTCCTAACCTTTAAAATGATAGCAAGCAACAGTCTTTAGTCCATCTTCCAGTTAATATGATGATATTTTAAATTTAACTAGTATATTTATTTACTTAATCGTCGAAGTATTAATATGATCATACATTTTACAAAATGTCTAGAGGTCGATACTAAAAGTTAAAAAAAAAACTATTCCATGTTCTAAATTGAGTTACCAACTCACGTGAACGTAACAAAAATTACCCTATATAATCTCACGAAAAAAAGAAAAAACTCCTGAAAAACAAAGTAAAGAGAATAATCGAAGCATAAAAAATTAAGTTTAGTCAGAATTTAAGTAGGTAACATGCGTGAAATACATCTGAGATAGAAAAACATGGCTTACAAATTTGTTTACTGGATGAACAAATTTGTCAATAAGTAAAATATGCTTAAAAAAGTGTCATGCTTAAAAAAAAAATTTTTTTTTATTCTGAGAGGCACTTTTTTTTTCTTTGCTACAAGACTAAATTTTGTGTTATTTCTTCTATTTCATTACGTAATTAATGTAAAAAGGGTTAAACAAAAATCATGCGTGTGCATTTTTGTTCCATTGCATTAAAGACTGACTTTATAACTAAAAAAGTTCCAAATACAAAACCTTTTTTTTCTTTCAATGGAAATTAAATTGGATTAAGTAAATATATTTTCTCCTTCATGACATACAAATCTATCATAATAGTTGTGAACAAATACTGTTAGTTCCCCCATTTACGTTAATAGGTTTTTTTCTAGAAATTTAAAGTGATCAGTGATTTTGAGTTTCAACATAGGGAAAGAGTTAAATAACATAAAGAAATTTCCTTAGATTTTTTTTTCAGCTTGAACAACTTTGGACAGTGGATGGAGTAAATTTCTTCAAAAGCCTATATCTTCCCCAAGAAACATCAGATCTTGTAGTAAAAGTCAAATATTAAGACATAAAAGTAGTATTTTACAGTCGGAGTATAAAAAGCTTTTCTGACTATTTTCTGGAATAAAAATGAAAGTTGTTCTTGTTATATAGAACAGAACAAGATTTTTGGCAGCAGAAAATAAAATTGTAAAAATATTCAACAGGAAATTGTGAAAGTTAAAATAAGTATTTTGGTTCCTGTGATGTAATACAACGATTGATATTTTGATAAAACCTATCTTTCAAAAAATAAAACTATGAAAAATCTTTAAATTTACCAAAGGAATTGTTTAAAGCATACGATATACATTTATTGTGCGTTATTCACGTAGCGTTTAATTAATTAGTTTTTTTTTTCTTTTTTACAGAAACCAAAGACAACAACGCTTTTTAGCAGCTTTTTGTCTCTTGAAATTTATAAGGAACAAGATTTTCTTAAAGTTAATCCTTTAAACTATATTTTTTCTTAAAAAGATATAATTCTTTCATTTGTTCAGTATCAGTAACTTAAAAGCCTGAACGTAAAAAGATTTGAGGAAATGATTACTGTAATTTATATAATTTAGGTTGAGATTAACGATATTTCAACATTAAGGTATAAGCGTAACGCGTTTCAACTGAAAAACGTCTTTAATTTTGAAGTCAACCCCCCCCCCCCCCCCCCCCGTGGTAGAAATTTAAAGACTAGAAAGTCGCCCGTCATGGTATGATTGGTCATGGGTGAGAATTGCTTTAACATTCGAACGAAGCCATTGCCTGTTTTGTGATAGTTTGAGGGTTGACATTTCAACCCTAACTCCAGTGGATTAACCCTAAACTCCAGTAGATAGAGTTCATAATTCATGGCTTGCTTCATTCCCCTGATGTGACACAGTCTTACCAGTAAAACAGGGAAGTTACCTGATCCAGTTCAGCCTTGTCACAAAAAAGCCTTTCCGTAAACATTACCAAAACGCATTATCAAATTATCATACCTTGGCACGAGTTTCATTGTTGAAACACGCGGGTTACTCGATCATCGGCTATTATTTATGTGAGGATTGAACGATGGTTAATACATGTACATTCCAGAAGACTTAATAAACATCATATTAATCTATTAATAAATATTTACGTATTGTGTAATTTAAAAGTATGAAATAACATTATAGCTGAATTACTATCGACATTTATTTCTAATACATAACAAAAAAGCACAATAATTTTATAATTTATACGTCATCATAAAATAAAGTTTTTTTGCATTTACATTGCAAGAATTTTTGTTTGTTTTATTAATGCAAAAAAAGTAAACAGATAAGGCTTAATAATAGAAAAATATATAAACTGTCATATAAATATTGTTTTATCCTTCAATCTAATTTATACTTACCTTGCAAGCTCAGAACCATTGTGTATATTCTATTGCGTCTATTTCTCCCTTTACGTGACTAAAGGCGATTAAGCTTCACACGTAACGCTTAAGTGTGAAAAAGTACTTTAAATATGCTTAAGGGTGAGTTATGATGTGCTTCGCTGAATTGCATACTTCTAAAACCTAATTCCAACGCATTGCGTTAACTTTCTATTTGGATCTAAAATTGAAATATACACGATTTCTATATTAGGAATAAATTATTTCAAACTAAATGACATCATTTACTCCTTTACTCCAGGAGCTACAACAAAATTCGTTGACGACCTAGCTCTATATGGGGGAAAAAAAAACATGCCCTGAAAATAGTTCCTTTTTTTTTTGCATTTAGTAATGAGTACGAAGTATTTTTCTGCGTTTCAAATTCACTTTAGGTACAATGTACTTTAAGCAAAATGTACACTCAAAATCAACGCATTTCAAAAATCTAAAAGTTTTTATTCACATTTTGCAATTACTTCATTTACGTTGAAAACAATCACATGTAAATGCTTACAGTTTAACAGTAAAAATCAATTCATGTAAAAGCTAAATTCTGTATTTTTGTTATTTTACAAGATGAATTATGTGCTTAACATGCTTGCCATCAAAGTATCCTTACATAAATAATCGCCAATTAACCCGCCTGTTTCAACAATGAAACTCGCGCCACGTCATGATAATTTCATAATATGTTTTGGTAATAACATGCAGGGAAAGACTTTATTGTGACAAGACGGAACTGGATCCGGTAACTTAACTGTTTTACTGGTAAGAATGTCATTTCAAGGGAATGAAGAAACCAAAAAATGGTCAATGAACGCTACCTTCTGGAGATTAGGGTTAATCCACTGGAGTTAAGGTTACAGTTTCAACTATTAAATTATTACCAAATAGGCAATTACTTCGTTCAAATGTAGAAGCAACTTTCACCCGTCATACTTATAAGGGTGACTTTCTAGTTGTTGCAATAATGTCCTGATATATTTTTAAAAACCCATTATAATTTTTAATTTGTCACTAAGAATCCTGGTAATCAAAAAACATTCTGAAATTATTTAATAATGTCCTTTATTTATTTTTATTTGTTTATTTATTATTATGATTATTATTATTATTATTATTATTTTCTTTTTGCTTTCTTATAAATTCCTTTATTTTCAATGAAAAGCGCACGCCTTCATTTTAGTAACCGTAAGCCCTAGATACATACTTCCAATTGCAAATACGAACATGGTCAAAATAAGATGCAGATTTAAGATATCAAAGTTTTGATGCAAGAAAAGCATTTAGTGAAAGAATACAAAATCCATCTTTCATATGTTTTCTAAGCCCACAAAGTTAATTTTTAGGAAAATCGTTCTATCATAAATAAAAACAATACTAACACCAAAAAATTCTATACACTTACGACCAAAATTCCAGGTGATATTCGAGCTCAAAATTCTAACGGATCATGCTGAAAACAAGCTGGGAACATATCTCTCTACAAGAAAGGCACAGATTATGTCGATTCCTGAATCAAGAAAAATAAAAGAAGAAGAGAAGAAAAAGAAGAAATACATAGACCGACCATTTTAAGCAGAAATTTAATTTTCAAAAATTTATTACGTCACTAAAAACTAGCACTTGGCAAGCACATAATAGTAAAAACATTTTAGTTGAAACATGTAATTACTTTCAAAAATTTAGGAGAACGTTTAAGGTTGTGCATCAGATTTTTTAGGGAGTTGAAGTAAAAAAATGTACTCCGACCAAGTGAATAAACAGCCCCATCCAATAGACAGATACAACATTATTTTGCCGTTTTGATTTTTAAAATACACAGGGTCCATTATGAAAGTAATGAGCATAATGTTATTCGACGCGACGATAGATGGCAGCATGGTAAAACCGGCTGGGAAATGTGGTGGGGGATATGACCTTTAATTGCATCCGGTCGTCAGTTGAGTTCGAGCAGTGTGAGCGGAGATACGTGCCTCCGCTTGAAGTGTGTTTTCAACGCTTGTAACATATCGCGATGAAGCGTTCGCTTGAACAACGATACGCCATAAAGTTTTGCGTGTGGCTTGCAAAAACATGCAACCGAAACATTCCAGATGCTGCAAGAAGCCTTCAAGGACGATTGCATTTCAAGCCACACAGCCTTCATCATCACCAACTTCCTGGCCCGGAGCAACACCCCAGTGATAACTCACCCCCTTACAGTCCCGACTTAGCTCCATGTGACTTCTTTTTGTTTCCGAGACTCAAGAAAGAGATGAAAGAAAAACGTTGGGAAACCGTGGAAAACATCCAACACAATGTTACAACGTTCCTGAGAGGCATTCCCGTCGAGGAGTTTCAAGGTGCCTTTCAAGCGTGGCAAACACGTCTTCGCAAGTGTATTGATGCAGGAGGAATGTATTTTGAAGTATATTGAACATTTGTAGAAATTACGATCAATAAATATATTTTGCCAGTAAATGCTCATTACTTTCATAATGGACCCTGTATATAGAATAAAGTTACTACTGCCATTTCATCTAAAAAAATACTTTAAAACCTTATTTTTTCAAAAAAATACACGAGCTGTTCATTTACTGTGGGGTGCTCATTACTGTGGGAGCTCATTTACAGTGTACCAGCGATTGTCGCTCGTGATCTGTTATTTTCCCCCCAGTCACCACATCCGATTAAACCCTCAACGGGGTTGGTACGGTGGTGATTGGTGGTGTTTAAATAAATAAATAAAAATCTTATTTTGACAAGTTTTGCAATTGAAAGTGTGTCTCTAGAATTAACAATTTTAAAATTGGAGGCATTGAAGGTTAAACACGGACACGATGCATAATTTCCCAGACCCCCTCCCCGTCCCCACCTACAAGAAGACGGTTAGTAAAAACGAAATGAGCGTTTGGTCCTTAGTAACGAAGATGTACGATTTTGTACTACCTCGTTCGAAGCAACTTAGTACGTTCAAATAGTAGTTCTGTTAACACCTACGACGGTTTCAAAAGTATAACAGCAAGCGATAATAGTTTTGTTACGCAATATTTAGCCCATATTAAGGAAAAGAAATGATTTTCCAGCAGTTTATCTTAAATTTGAGAATTCCATAGAGTCTATTTTCAGGCAACGTTTTGAAATAAAGGAAAAAGTCATTTGTTGACGTGGTAAGTATAAATATCTGAAATATATATGTTAAGGCTTTTAAAATAAGCTAAACACTTGGATTTTGCTGCAACGTATAATCACAACGAAAATTTTCAATAGATAGGCATCGATTTTTCTACTTGCTGCTTCGGACAAAATGATAATCACGTACCTCTTCTAAACTCAATTTTAAACGCGCTTTATCGTCTATTTTTCTCGCACTTTCTGATGAGGTATAAATATTTCAGATTAAAGCCACTATTTCAGCTGACTGAAGTAAAAAATGGTGGCATCAAACGAAGCCACCGTGCCTCAAAACATGAAATAGGAGATATATCCTTAGCTCTTACGTTGCTCCTCATTCTTATTAATGATGACTAGAGAGAATAAAAACTTGACTTTCAACGTTATTATATTAATACGATTGAGCAAAAATATTTCTTGTGATTAATTTAAGAGCATCATAAGTCATGGGAAAAAAACTTACTTAGAAACTTATTCTTCTGACTTTTTTTAGCAGTACCATTATAATTACCTTCAAAACAAAAGAAAAATGTACGATACTTGAAAGTTTTTCGAGGAAAATATTGTTAAAAATGAGGTTAACAATTGCCTAGGGAAAAATTGGGTGTCTCTTACGAAACCACTGTGTCTCAAAGGATTAATTCGTCTTAAAGCTACATGTCATAAAGTAGTTGACGTAAATTTTTAAAATGTTATTTTCACGCGTATAATTTCGAAAGACCTTTCAATATTGCCCATTTACATCTAAACTAATCTATCGCAAGCATCTCTTTAATATTTGTTTCTCATCAAAATTAAACTTTTAGAACATTTTTTTTAGGTTTCAGTGAAGCTTTTGAATTATATTGTAAAAGTTCCTTTCATTTTCCAGTAAAGATACCACATGTTTCAATTAATTCACACCGGAGAAATATCTAAAAGCAAATAGTTTAGATGATATGTGAATGAAACTTCATTTTTTACTTCCAATTATGCATTGATACGTACTTATAAAGGTTAATTAAAACTGTAACCAAAGTTAAAACCAATGAAACATATTTTTTTGAAGACTATCTCCCTTTTTTTACATAATTATCGTTTCCTTGGCAAACTTCAGGATAATATGAATCTACAGGAAAAACTATTCAGATTAAATGAAAAACTTTAATTAAAATCGGAAATTCGTTCATTCGAAGTTAATTAGAATTAAGATATATTTTGTGCATATGAATAAAATATTGATTTGGCTACATTTATTCGAAAAACTTGAAATGAAAAAAAAAAAAAAAAACATGCAGTTTCGTATTTTTTAGGCAATACTAATGCTAGGTAAAGTACGAATACGAATAAAAAGGAATCAACTTGATAAAAGTAAAGTAAATGCTCACAATAGGGACAACCTAAAGATCAAGTCCTAATATGTCGCTCATTTATGGTTTGATACGCTCCAATTTTCGTACATTTATAAAATGATACTCAAAAATAAATAAATAAATAAATAAATAATTCCATGTGAAAAGTAAAGCTTTTTTTTTGTTTGACTGCAGTTTAAATAAAATATGACGGATTGGCTTAGTTATTAACAGGGAAATAAACTGAAGCAGAAAATGTCAAAAGTGCTATCACACTAAAAATATTTAAAAATACCTTATTGTCTATATAAAACCTACTAAACCACATTTGATAAGCGCAAGAACAATATCCAAATATCCATATTTATTTCAATGGAAAAGTAAAAAGCCAATCTTCACATTCGGGAACTAATAAGTCGTTATTTCATATTTTTTGATCTCACCCACGACCATTTCATGTATATATGTGCAAGATTTCTTGGAAGGATCCTGATTCACTCCTAAAACGAGACTGGCTTTAATTAAGAAGCTTTCTGAATCTTTCAGAAAGATGCCAAGTTAATTTCAGAAAAGTTACTGACTTTTACCGGGAAACCCACCTGTTTTTGTCATATATGTTACGAGCAGAATTTAGTCTTACTAACGGCTTATTATTTTCCAAGGTTTCTAAAATATTTTTGAAGTAAAAAGGAGACGGGAACAGCAAACCAGGCAACACAAGTATAAAACTATTAGTATAGAAGTCAAACAAATAGAACACAGAACAAAGACCGGAGACAATCTATCAGCAGCTGAGAAGCAAAAAAAGACGACAGTGGGACACAAAAAACCAATGATAGATAAAGCTTTCAAAGATCAAACAAATAAAAAAAAACGGAGCTCTGGTTAATTTAAGATTAAATAATAAGAAAAACCCAGTAAAGATACTTTTAGAATTGTAAATTCTATTCCATGAAGCCCTTCTCTCCCATCTAAAAGAAAAGCGATTCCTCTATTCCAGTGTGTGCTTATTTGTTTGCGAAAAATTTGTGTTGTATTGCAACACAGAACTTCTACAGTTGCGGCAAACCTAACCGGGCAGCACCGCAAGACTGTGATTGGGATCTGCCTAGCCGTATAATACTAATTGTATGCTTGACATATTCAACATTTCCTAATAAATTTACGCTTCTTATGCTGCGTGGCCTGTTAATGAAAAAAAAGATGATTTAATACAATTTATCGCTTTCTAACCAATTCTGTTTCCACGTCTTTAAATATTACATGCCATGAGACATCGTTACACGAATAAATAAATGACAAAACTAAATGAATGTCAATCTAAAATTGTAATAAAATCAACCAATGCTGTATTTTAATGCAGCAAGATCATAAACTGGTTTTTAAGAAAAAGTCTCTTGAAGATTTTTGTCCTTGTCTGATTGATATAATGTGTCACATCAATGTGGGGTGCCCTGGCATTAGTCAAAATTGTAACAACTGTACAATTATGTGCATGTACCAGTAAAATATCAGTTTCAGGGTACGAAGTCAGTAAGTTACAATCAAAGTTTAAAATACTTCTGTTATATGGCCTTTTTTCATTTTGTTTGATTTTTATCCATTATTATTATTACGAAAAGTCATCAAAAGTTCACATTAATTCTAAAAATAAATTTTTATTATACTTTGTGCTCCTGTATATAAACACCATTTCCAGTAATTTAGTTCGGAAAAAAAATGAGGGGCTCACCTTGGAGTTTGGAAGCACTTAACACAAGAAAAGATGGTTTGAAACCTAGCTACATTTCGTAAGCATTATTTTAAAAAAATTTAAAAAATGGAAAAACGTATTTCTTGCAAAGGTGCTCCGTTTGGCTCTCCCCGCTTAACTACAGCACATGTCTTTCCGTTATGATAAAAGAAAGCGAGAATTTGAAAAAGAAAGGTTCCATTTCAAACAAATTAGGGTAGACCGGGGCACGTTTACGCAGTGGCCTATTTTCAAAACGAATTATAACTGGAGAGCCAACAGTCATAAAAGATTGATGCTGCTCCCTAGCAAATATCCTCAAAAGTTTTTGAGCATTAGTCGAGCTCCGGTCCAGCATACAGAAAGGATAATCTGTTTTCTATCAAGTCGAGTAAATTATGTGTTGAACGTTTTGAAGCTTATTGTGAATGAATAACAGTTTAAAAAAAAGCAAATATACAAAAATTAGCAGAATTTTATCCCTTTTTTTGAAAAGTGTATGTGTATGAACTGAAATGTTATTAAAAAAAAATTTTGCCCGTTAAAAACAAATCCAAACTTGGTGACGGGGTAAGTTTACGTGTTGAACGTCGGAGCACCTTTACAATTGTTCTTACTGTATCTTACTTAAATGTGCCCCTGACACTTTTTTCGCTTTAAACTGTCTCAAACATTTTTAGTATTTTCCGGCATTTTAATCTTGAAAATTACCATTTAATTTTTAATTAAGTTACACATTCGTATTTTATAGCTTACAATCATGTAGTGCTGTCTTCATACCCTTTCAGCTTCAACTTTATACACTATTCATTCTGTAATAAATTTGCTTTATTTTAGCGACGTTAAGACATTATGTTCAAAACACTAACAGAACCACGTGTGGCGTCAAAATAAATATGCGTAAACATGCACCGTGCCTGGGGCAAGTTTACGCAAAACGGCTTGGACTCAAAAATATTTTTTTTAAAGATTTAAAACACAAGTTAAGCAACAACTGAATACACCAAATTTTGACTCCATTAATTGCTTCTTTTAACCACAATATCTAAAATTTCCAAAGTTAAAACATAAAAATTAGAAAATCCATTGAAAAATCCGCGTAAACGCGCCTCGGTCTATCTTATCCTTCTCTCAAAAGAACGAGCTTCGTGGCCGATAAGTTTAGTTTTACTGGTAAAGTTATACAAATTATCCAAGACTGTTTTCTGTTTTTAAAAACAGGATGAACGAAATATTAAGGTCGATTGTTAGGAGAAAACTTTGACAGTAGAGAAAGTAAGAGTATTATTAAAGTCCTATTCAGTCGAACCGCTTAATGAAATGGCCGATTTGCCATCAAAAATTATTCCAAGAGGCGGGATATTCCATTATCTGGGATCAAATTAACAAATTACATTGGTTTGGTACACTGAAAATTTGTTACATTGAGCGGAATATTCTTTTAACCGATATTCCAATAAGCGGGTTCGACTGTAATAGTAGAGAGGAACACTTTAACGATAAATATATTAAGCAGGTAATATTGATTAACTTTAATGCATGTCAATCAATATTATTTAACGATTGAGAAGTCAGAAATTATAGAAGGGCCGGACATATTTTATTTTCTTAACATACGTTTATGTTAACCTAATTTTAATAAATGATGTAATAGCACTTCTGAAATCGAGAACAGTGGTTTTTATGTAGCTCTTGACATAAATATGTATAAAAGAAAATGCCTCAAAAGATACTATGTATGCATGCGAAATTGATAAAATCATTTAATTTGTCTGCTGGTTAAAAATTATGTCATTTAGAACACGTTTTTCTCTTGTTTAATGAATTTGAAATTATAGTTCTTAAAGAGGAATTTGTAACCAGAAAAAGTGCTAACAATGGGGTAATGAAGTCGTTTCCAAAAATTTAGAAGTATTTTTTCTGAAAGAACATACTTAAAAACATAGGATCTGACCATTTTTTAAATAATTTGTTTAAGTTTAATAATTTAAAAAAAAATACTTAAATCGACGCACTTTCAATGTTTATGCTTCTGTCCGATGACATCACAAATGATGAAATGCCATTCTGTGTTGCCATTCACAGAGCAAAATATTTAATTCGCATCTTTACTCACGTGTATTGGCAGCGATATGGTTGATAGCAAGCGTAGAGCGCAATTTGAATTCGCTTCTGGATTATCATAACGTGGAATCGCGGTAGAAAGATGCGGCAAAGTGCATCATTTGTGACGTCATCAAGATCGCGCCTTGTTTCAAAAATCAGACATTAAAAAAAATAATTAAAAAATAACTTTTGGGAAAATAAAAGTATTTTCTGGGCCCATGTTTTTTCTTTTTTTTTTTTTTTTGCTTATTCTATCGATTTCAGTGACAAAAATTATTACTTTTAACAGAAGGAAACAACCCCTTTCTAACTGGTGGCCTTTTTTTTCAGTAAAAAGAGGCAGGACAGAAGACGGAAACAGCAAACCAGACAACACAGGTATAAAACTATCATATTTGAAGTCAACCAAATAGAACACAGAAAAAAGAAGGAGAAAACCTATCAGAAGCTAAGAAGCAAAAAAAAAAAAAAAAAAAACGACAGTGAAACACATAAAAGCAATGATAGAAAATGCTTTCAGAAAAAAAACCGTAGTTCATGTTAGTTACAGATTAAATAATAAGAAAAACCTAGTAAAGATACTTTAAGAAATCTCAATGCTATTTCATGTCAATGCATATATTCTTCTAAAAATTTCAAATCAGTTCGTTTTTCAGAAATAATTAACGAAAAGTACTCATTAGTATTATCTGCGGCACCATCTGTTGCCACTAAAAATAATTGCGTTTTAGGATTTATAATGAAGAAACAATGTGAATGAATGTGTAGTTTTGGGAAAGCAACTTATGTTTGGGTTAAATCATATTTTACTTCTTGCTAGGAAACTAATTGGTACGATAGATATAAAAGCAAATATGTTGGAGCCAGTTGTTAAGTAAGAAAAATAAAACAAATGCTCTAGAGTCATCATTACAGTGCGAAGAAATGAGGCTTTGATTTAAATTTTTAGCCTACTTTCCCAGTAAAAGTCAGAAAAAGAAGAAAAAAGCATGAAAGAAGGCTTAATGCATCTTAAAAATATCGCAAAAAACAAAAAAATGTCAAAAATAAATAAAATAATTAAATAAATATTGAAAAATTAAAAATTGGAAAGTAGGGTATTGAGATGGGGAAAAATGTCTGTCGGTCTGTCTGTCCCCCCCCCCCCCCCTAATAACTTTTGAATGAATAGTCCGATTCGAACAAACTTTTTTTGTTCGAAAGATCTCGGCAAGGACACCTCATTCCCATATTTCACTTTTTGATATGAACTATTTTTTGTTCAATTTTGAACAGTTCAAAAAAATTTAACATTAGCGCCTACGGGGAAATTCAAGGCAATTCCGAACTGTGAGGCGAATTTGTTTCAAACAAACTTTGTAGGAAAAAGCTTTTGATGAAAAACTTGTATGTAAAATATCTTTTTGATTTGAACAGTTTTTCGTTCAATTTTGAACAGTTCAAATCCCTTAACATTAGCGCCTACGGGGAAACTGAAAGTCAACGTAGATTCCGTACTTGAAGGCGGATTTACTTCAAACAAATTTTGTTGGATATAGCTCTTGACGCCAAACTCCAGACTTCGACTCCGAGAATTTAGGGGCACTTGACTCCGATTCCTGTGCCCAACAATTAATCGGACTCCGACTCCCCGACTTCGACTCTGACTTCGTAGCTTCGGCAAAAAATTATACACGGAAGACGAATGACTGACTCCGATTCTTAGATATTCGACTCCGACTCCTTTACCCTAAAATGAAATTGACTCCGACTCCGCAGCTATGGTTTTGACTGTGAAATAACTATTGTTGATATGACTTGTTTTTATTTTTACGCTAAAGTTTTAATTTAGATATTCAGTTTTCGGCGAATAAACTCAAGGTCATTTATGTTTCTACATAAAGATATGCGCAGACGATTTCTTTCTTTCTTTCTTTTTTTTTTGACAATGAAAGTTATTTCTTTAAGTTGACATTTTATTGTTTTTATTTATTTTGGCAAGTGCATTAATTCATTTAAAAATTGTTTTTGGCAACAGCGGAAAAAGAAACGATTTTTTTTATATGATGTATTTTTTTTAAATAGCTTATTAATTTTAATTATTATTTTTTCGTTTTCAAAGCTGTTAAAGATTTTTTAATGGAAAAAAGTGTATTAGTTGCTTTGTTTAAAAGTTGCTGCTAATTTTTTTTTTTTAGATGAGTGAGGAATATTTTATTCCTAGAAATCAGCTTAAAGTATTTTAAAAATATGATTGAAAAAATTTGCGATTTTAGCTATTTTTGAGAATATTGATCAGGTACTAGAAAGTAGTATGGGTATACGGGAAAGTAGGCTCCTCTAGTTCTAGACAGAATTTCTTGTTATTCTAATGTGTTGCAGTTTTAAAAATTTAACATTTTTTATCCTTCTGAGCCATTTAAATAGCTCATTCCTTGTGATAAAATATTTTACGATGAAAACGAGACTTGCAGTTTTGTACATTTTATGTTTTAGACGAGATCGACATTTCTCCTTTTCATTGAAGTAAATATGGAATTTTCAATACTGTTTTTGAGTTTATCATATGCGGGTTAATACGTCTTTAGATTGACAACACATAATCACTCACTTATTTTGTAGTTTGAAAGAACTTTTGGGAGTCTTTTCAGAGTGGATCTTAAGGACACGTGTTCCTACTAAGAACAACACACCATTTTGCGTCAAAACGCTGAAAAGCATAACTGGAACTTGAATTTTTTCATGGAGCACTATTATTTTCTTATTTATTTTGCAAGTCATTTGATGAATGTATAAAACCTGGAACCAATCTAATCATAAATGAGCCCCATTCTAGGCCATGAACCTTAGATTGGTCTTTTTAGGTGCACTTAACGTTTTACTTTCTCAAGTTACGCAACGTTTTATGTACAACCAAAATATATTCAATTGTTGATGACAGCTATGCCAAACTCTTTTACATAGTAAAGTTTCTTCACTAGACAAATGTGAACCACTATTTTTGCATTGGATGAGGAAAATGTCAAAACAGGAAAGTACAGCGAACTTTACTTTCAATTATTTTTTTTTTAATTTAATTTTCTTGTTTCAACGCATTTTCCTTATTATAAAACCATAAAACTATTTATGTTGCAAAAATAGAATTCAGGGCTAAAAGCAAGTCTTCTTTGAAGTTTCCCCATTTCAAAAAATACATTTTTATTGAAGATTTTAATCAGCTAAAAATTGTATCCCAATTTTTTAAGGCACAAAATAAGAAGCAAATATAATAAAGACGTCAGTTTTTCTTTTGAGATCGTATTTGGAATTTTTCAGTATCCATCAAGTGTAATTAATAATGAACATTCTTTATAGCGAAGAAAAATGAAAACTGATACATACATGCTATATTTAGCTTCTAATTTTCAAGAAAAACAAATTGCTTAAACAACAAATTGCCTGGCTGAAACGTATAATTTTCTGCATTTTATATGAAGTATTTTCTTCTTTAATCTTTTATGGCGGAGAGCTCTGTAAATTTTGAGTAAAATTTCCATGCAATATCTTATCTATGCAACTTTTCTCGATGAAATAAGTTTTTGTAAAAATTGTTTTCTAATTTTACGCATGAACCGCAAGACTTTTTGCTCGCTGAAAGAGTTTATGAAAATATTCATGAGAACCATTATTATTTTAAGTGAACCTAATGTAGTATAAAATTTAAGTACATATTAGTTTTTCGTCGGAAAAATATCTCTTAGGTTGACTTTAAAATATTTTTATATAAAAAAGATACATTTCAAATTACGATAAAATATTAAGCTGAGCATTATATATGAACGGTTCTAACATGAGTACACAGAACGATTGTGTAACATAACTTAGAAAGTGCGGTTTTCGCTTCATTTAGCGATCATGGGCATGATTGTTTTTTGCTGAAGTTTGCGACAAGCACTATCATTTGTTCTACGTGAAAGTAATTGTTTCTTATTCCACCTAAAAGTATTGTGTCGAAATTATTTCTAAACTGAACAAGCAAAATTTAACTGAAGGGATGAGTTGCTTAAAAAAATAAAGTAAGTGGTAACGTAAATTTAAGTACAACAAGAAATAAATTTAATTGATAAAAAAAAAAAAACAATCCCTCAATTTTGTAGCTAAACAAACGACACTTATTTTAAGAAACAGGCTGGCAATAAGATAAAGTAAAATTTAGCTCAAATTTATGTAAAAAAATTGATAAGTTTAATTTGTAAAAAAAAAAAGTGAAGAGCGAACTCTCAAACTTGAAAACGAAAATTCCAGGAAACTGATGTTATGAATTATCTTCCTTTTTGAGATAAAACCATTTTTACTTAATATTGTCTAGTTAAGCTTAGAATTTTTATTTTCAACATGTTATTTTCATTGCTCTTTCCTTGCAACCATTTTTATAACCTTCAACGCAGAAACAAATTCAAATAATCAAACGCACCAGAATTATATTAAATGACTTCGCCATTTTGCCAGGAAGAAAAATGAACCAAGCAATCATTTTTGCCCATTAACACAATAACCATTTCCTTTCAGAAATTGGTTTATCTTTCACAAAATACACCAAAGATTTACCATTTGGCCGGGGCTTATCAGGTCAGAATCGTTTCCAAATGGAACAAGCGCAGCACATTCATTGCTTTTTATATCGGGCTATTAGTTCTGACACACGATTATCACTTATCATTAGAGACGCGAAAAGAGAATATCAACCGATAACGTTTGACACTTTTTGCTCTGTTTCTTTAAACGTAGGAAAGGGTGTTCAGATATGACATAATCGGCAATGGTGTCATATTGTTTCGGAAGAAAACTAGAAACATTTTGCCACGGAAAGGGTGATATGATGGGAAAAATAAATTATCAGTTTAAACGTTTTTTTTTTTTTTTGCAGCAGCCGCCTAATAGGCTGTAGTTTGAAGCTTGAATTTTAGTACTTTAAATTAATTCATAGAGGAAAACTAAGAACTTAGAAAGCAAGGTAAGCAAATGTTAGATCTGAACAATTTATGCATTCCCGGTAGCCCAATTTATATCTAATTAGGGGCAAATTTCTATACCTCCGTTTAATACCGCCCTCTCCACTAGAGGCATTAAAGCTCTAAACTAGGAATACTCATATATATAATACCGAATTCACTGATCAATTAATACTCCTGACGTCACCAACAATGAAACTCGTGCCATAGCATGATGATTCGATAATATTTTCTGGTATTGGCATGTAGAGAAATGCTTTAGTTTGACTAGGCTGAACGGGATTCGGTAACTTACCTATTTTACTGGTAAGACTGTAACTCTAGGAGAATGAAGAAACGAAAAATCCGTCAACAGTTAACACTATCTACTGGAGTTTAGGGTTAATCCACTGGAGTTAGGGTTAAAATGTCAACTATCAAAGTACCTCCAAACAGGCGATTGCTTCGTTCAAATGTAGAAGCATTTTTCACCCATCATACCTTGACGGGCGATTTGCTAGTTTTGAATAGTAGCTACAGGCTACCTGAGTTACTAAAAATGGTAGCCACTTTTGATTTTTTAGTAGCTATTTTTTTATATTTATATTCAGCGAAAAAAATAACTAACCTTAAGAGAGTTAGCCTCGAATTAAGTTTCCAAGGTGGAGTCGACTGATGCGCCGAACGTCCCAGGATTAAAAACGTATTGTCGTAGCACATTATACAATATGAATTTTCATAAATGAAGAATCACATGATCGCCACTTTTGTGGACTAAGACATAATTTTTTGGTAGCTATTTTCAATCAAATGGTTGCCTGCTCTTTTGGCGAACGCTAATCTAGAGCTTTAATAGGCCTATTGGTTGTTCTCCATTAGAAACATGCAATTTTTTGGTAGGTTTCCTATACTTGTGAACAATTACTCTTTTCACACTAAGGCGAATTTTCTTAATTTAGGCAGTTTTTAGTAAAAAAAGAAAACATTCCGGATAACATGGACACGTCAGTTTTCAGAAGGTGTATAGAATTTCTCTTTAAAACAACAGTTGGAATGAACAAAGTGCTCCCTCGGAAGAATTTTTGGCAAAAAAATAACATGTTATTCGAATGGTTATTTTTTGGACTGTTTGAACTAAAAGTTTAAATAAAAACACTTATACCATATAAGCGTTATAATGTCGGTTAAATCCCTCTATATTTGAGTTAAGTAGTTTTGGAGCTTTCAATTATGTGTCATCGTGGCACGATTTAAAAACTCACCGAACTGACTCTAATCGCTTTAAGAAAGCTTCAACAATGGGGGCTTTTAAAGAAGTTTTTAAAAACATTTACCTTGTTCAAGATATTTTTCTAATCTTGTACAAAATTAGTGAATTGTGCGATATAATTGTTCCTGACACGCATTGAATGTACCTCAATTTTACATTTGTCAGTTTAGAAAACACGGTTAATTAAAAAGTTTAGTGATTCGATAACTGTCATGTTTTCTATGATCATAATGGGGAATATTATGGAAATTATTTTCTTTGTTTCAGGGTGTATATGTATTTTTCATGTAACATTAATGCTGTGAGAAGGAGTTCGATTTTCAACCAAGTATGTGGGAAAAATTTTGAGTTACTTTTATTGAGAAAAAAGTGAACAGAAACTGTTTCCTACATCTATTATTGATCCAGAAAACAAAGGGGTATTTTTGCTAGGATATAGCTAAACTAGTTTTCCAATATTTTCTGTATTATTTAAGGAAGTCGGATAATACTGAAAAAAGCTGAGGGCAATGTTCTAAAAAAATAAATTTGGTATTTTTTTCCGTCAGAAAAATATATTTTATTTAGAAAAATATTCATAAAGTAAAACGATAAAAAATCGTTTGAATCTTAAAAGAAAAGCATTAAATAAATCTTGGGTTACTGATTAAGGTATCTTCGTGAAAAATTAGTAAAAAATAGCCTATAACAAAAAAAAATAATGAATTAAAATGATGACCTTAAAATTTGAAATATGAACTATATTTAGTAAATATAGTTTAAAGCAGTTTTTAGCAGTTCAAGTACTGAAATATCTAAGTAATAATAACTATCGAATACAGACTTTAACTTTTATCAAGACTAGAGATTACTGGAAGAAACTTAAACTCAACTATTTTACGGACAATTTAAAATAAAATTTCAGTACCAAACTCAATAGTTTACAGAAGAGATTCAAAAAGAAAAGAGGATTCTTGGAAATCCTGCCTTTGAACGAACTACTTTAGCTCCAGATACTCTAAAGTTTTTCAGGCGGATACCTCTTTCCGGAAAAGCCATCAGACCTGCTCATAAAAATCTAAAACTAAGCCATAAAGACAGTATTTTACTGTCTGAGTTTAAAAGTCTTTTAAAACTATTTGGTTAAATATAAATAGAAGTTGATGTAGTTCTACAAAACGGAACACTTTTTTCGACATTCTGCAACACGAAAATAGAAATGTGAGGATATAGGGCTACTTCCTGTGCAAAAAAGAAAGTTATTTACGTTGTCTCTAAAAATCCATTGATGTTTGAAATTTTCGCAATATTAGTTCTGAGTTAAGTTACACAGTAATTTAACACTTGGTAAAACAAACTTTCGAAAATGTGCGTTTAAAGTGTATTCGTTCAGTATTTAGTTCAGAAAAAGGTAAATCAGCTGAAGAAGTTATACAAAAATAACGTTTAAACTATAAGACTAAAATTCTACTCATTCCTTCTAAATTTTAAATGATTTGATTATTATTATTATTGCTGTTGTTGGTGTTGTTATTGTTGTTGATGTTGTTATAACAAAAACTTATATTGTTAATATAAGCTGTAGTCAGTATTACAATTAAATCAATCAATGAAGTGTTATCGAAGTTCAAGAGTATGCAACGTTTCTTTTTCTAACGGGAATTTCTTTGCAATGGAATTCAAGCAATTTAATGGCAATTTAAGCGGAGCTGAACATTTTCTTTTTGCACAAAGGGATTTTCCGTTGTATTGATGTTAGCTGGAATAGGATGATGATGATGATGTTAATGATTATAATGATTGTTACTGTTATAGTTGTTATTATTATTATTTTAATTATTAGTATAATTACAATAATAAAAGTAATAATAGTTATTATTATTATTATTACAATAATAATAATGATTATTACTATTACCATAATAATAATAATTATTATTGTTATTATGACTATCCTCATCATCATCAGCAGCATCGTCCTCGTCGTCGTCGACGTTGTTGTTGTTGCTATTAATGTTATAATTGTATTTTCATATTTTCGTAATGGTCTATCAATGTAAAGAAATAAACGGCTAAAACTACTGTCAGTGTTACAAACAAGAAGTTCCGTCTAGAACTATATGAGCCTACTTTCCCGTATACCCATACTACTTTCTAGTAGCTGATCAATATTCTCAAAATAAGCTAAAATCACAAATTGTTTCAAACATATTTTTGCTAATTTCTAGGAATAAAGTATTCCTCACACATCTAAAAAAAATTAAAAAAAAAAAGCAGCACTTTTTAAACAAAGCAGCTAATACACTTTTTTCCCTTAGAAAAAATTCTTTAACGGTTTTCAAAACGAAAATATAATAATTAAAATTAATAAGCTTATTAAAATAAATACATCATATCAAAAAAAAATCGCTTCTTTTTCCCCTGTTGCCAATAATAATTTTTTAAATGAATTAATGCACTTACCAAAATAAATGAAAACAATAAAATGTCAACTTAAAAAAATACTTTTCATTGTCAAAAAAAAAAAAAAAAAAAAAATCGTCTGCGCATATCGTTATGTAGAAACATAAATGCCTTGGAGTTTATTCGCCGAAAACTGAACACCTAAATTAAAACTTTAGCGTGAAAATAAAAACAAATCATATCAACAATAATTATTTCACAGGGAAAACCATAGCTGCGGAGTCGGAGTCGGAGTCAATCTCATTTTGGGATAAAGGAGTCGGAGGCGAATATCTAAGAATCGGAGTCAGTCATTTGTCCTCCGTGTATAAATTTTTACCAAAGCTACGAAGCCAAAGCTACAGAGTCGAAGTCGGGGAGTCGGAGTCCGATTAATTGTTGGGCACAGGAGTCGGAGTCGGAGTCAGTTGCCTCTAAATTCTCAGAGTCGGAGTCTGGAGTTTGGCGTCAATAGCTATTTCCAACAAAATTTGTTTGAAATAAATCCGCCTTCAAATACGGAATCTACATTGACTTTCAGTTTCCCCGTAGGCGCTAATGTTAAGTTTTTTTGAACTGTTCAAAATTGAACAAAAAATAGTTCAAATCAAAAATTGAAATATGGGATTCAGGTGTCCTCGCCGAGATCTTTCGAACAAAAAAAGTTTGTTCGAATCGGACTATTCATTCAAAAGTTATTAGGGGGGGGGGCAGACAGATCGACAGACCGACAGACATTTTTCCCCATCTCAATACCCTACTTTCCAGTTTTTAATTTTTCGATATTTATTTAATTATTATTATTATTATTTTTTTTTTGTTTTGTTTTGTTTTTCGCGACATTTTTAAGATGCATTAAACCTTCTTTCATGCTTTTTTCTTCTTTTTCTGACTTTTACTGGGAAAGTAGGCTAAAAAGAGCAATTTTATAGCAGGAGCTTTATATACAATTGGACATAGGGAACATCAGTAAACAATTTATAGGGAATAAAAGTTTTTCATAATACCCTTCACGTTGAGTTACCTTGTTCATAAGTATCAGCAAATGTACAAATAAAAAGTAATGATTTTTGACTAATACCCATCTAATACAAGATAACATTTATCTACAAATGCTGTACTTCTAAATTTTCTAACCTCACTATTTTCTTAAATTTGATAAATAATCCTTTTACCGGTTACAGTAAAACTTTTGGCTTTGATTAGCAAATTACAAATGATGTCTACAAAATTATTGTTCCATAAAAAAACAGAGTATTTTTCGTTGTGTGGTTTTTGTTGTTTTTGTCGATTATACGCTTAAATTCGATTGTTTTTCTGCCCCCGCACTGTAATATGAAGTAAAAGTTAAATTATGAGAAGTTGTCTCTTGCGACCTTTCAACTTAATTCAAAATTTGCTATGAATAAAAAGCTTTTTTATTTATTTTCGTAATTCAAGCACAGACAAAAAGTACTTCCGCAACAGTGTTACCTGCGGATAAAATCGAAACAAAGTTATCTACGGCGACCAATCAGTTTGCTTTTATGCGTAAATGGCCTTTTTGTAGACATAAAAATATGTTTACCTTAGATCTCTGCCATTCCATCATAATTGAAAATAAGCCGTCTACAGTTATAGAAAAAGCGTTGTAAAACTAGGTCAAAATTAAACGTATTCTAAAAATTATAAGTAAAAAAAAAAAAAAAACTCTGGAATAGCATAAAAATTATTACGATAACTCTGAGTCAAAAGCTTTTATTTCACCTTGGAATTGACAAAAACTCAGATAATTATTTAAAAACATGTAAATATAATACGAAAACAAAACGGAGCTCTCGGATGAAAAAAACAAACAAAAAATAGTAGTAAATTTAATGTGACTAAAAAATTGTTAACAGAAAAAAAAATGCGTGCTCTCGATTTTTACAAACAAGTATAATATGAATTGCTGCTTATGCTTATACTAAGAGCTAGTTTTTCGCTGAATGTTGAGAAAATTAGTGCAAGGTACATGCAAAATTTTCTGTTGTTCACAGATACTAACAACAACTGCACAAATTTCAATATTAAAAAAAAAAATCTGTCCGGGCATAAAAAGCAGTTTGGTATATGACATAAGACAATAAAGAAAAATGCCATATAATTTATCAAAAACAAAGTTTAAATCAAAAGGAAATAAGAAAGAAAAAAAATTCTTTAAAATGAAGTTTATTTGTAACGTTCGCAAACAAAAAAAAAAAAAAAAATGGAAAGAGACTGAGACGTAACCATAGAAACAAAACACAACAAGTGTTTTTGCCTACAAGTAAGAACTTGAATTTTCACACTCATTTTTATCCTAAATATCTTTCGGTATAGTCTTCATGCATTGAGTTATTTTTAAATTTGACCCAGTGAGAAGCAAAGGGATCTAAGTGCCGAAACTAAAAAAAAATGGGGATAACCAGGGAGAACCTAGGTGAACCTGTCCTCTGTTTTGGGGCAAGCGATACTACTTGCTGCCCATGTAGGTTCTGTCATACAGCATGATTTAGAGAAAAAAAATCAATGAAAGCCTACCTAGGACTTGAAATTTAAACGCGTTTTACTCAAAACTTGAAAACGTTCACTTACATCACTTTGCTCCTCACTGCCTCATCTGACTTTATCAAAAAAAAAAAAAAATAATAATAATTTGAATTTTGACACCTTGATTTCAAATTACGTGTTTCGCAATCACGAGTGTGTGTATGTAGGCATGTGTGTTTGTGTCTGTGTCCTGGCATAAGTGTGTGGGTAGTTGTGTGTATGAATGTGTGTGGGGGGGTATGTGTATGTGTGCGTAGGCATTTGTGTTTGTGTCTGTGTGCAGGCATGAATGTGTGGGTAGTTGTGTGTATGTGTGTGTATGTTTTTGTGTGTGTATGTGTGGGTGTCTGTATGCATGCGTGTGTGTATGTGTTTGTGTATGTCTGTAGGTGTATGTGTGTAGTTGTGTATGCATGCGCGTGTGTGTAGGACATGGATACAACCTGGAGACGGCTTTCGCTATAGGAGCAGCATAGTGAGGACCCGGTCGACGGTGCTGGTGCGGAGGGTGGCGGTGGGAAAATAAAATGATAGCACGCTAAAAACAGTCAAATGAGAACAATAAGCAATCGTGATTGCTCAAAAAAATGCTTCTGCTTCAACCAATTTGAAGCGGCAGTAAACTTAAAAAATGTGCGTGAGATACTACGATTAATACTCATTCTTTTCTTGGAATCCAAATAGAAAGGTGCATGTTTATTGCAAACTTCTAATTCAACTTCTTTAGTTCCTAGCAATAAGAAGGCAACAATCATATTGGTAATAAGAGATTGGATTTCAATATTCTGAAAATTGATTAGAAAACAGCGCGTAAGAGAGAAAAACTGCAATTACTTTCGTTTCGAAGCAAATTGCAAAGAAAATCTAGAATAGTTAGAGGAAAAAGACGCGATTCTATGGTAGCAGAATGCAATCACAAAAAAGAGCAAGTAGCTATTAGCTTCTAGTTATTTCCTTGAAATATAGCATCAGTAAAAAGCTTGACTTTACCGGCTTAAGTTCAGTAGATAATAAATAAAAACTTACTTAACTATACTACTATATATCTTCTATTACCTCATACAACTATCTGAAAGAAACTACATGGATCAGAATGCAATGTGAGAGATAATCTCTAATTTTTAAATTAAATGCTAAAATCTTCAATTTATTTAGAAAAACACTCCAAAATTATGTCACTGATTTAATAATAAACATTTCAGATAATTTTACTTTATTTTTGAATCATGCAGATATTTTTAACTAAATAGATGTTTCTCGTTGTCGATGTTTTATATTAGTAACAAAAAAAAGAAAAAAACCTAACAAAATGGGAGTACGTTTGAAATTTACAGTGATGCTGAAAGCTTCATTATTAATTAGTTATTGCGAGAGCTATTATGTCGCTAAGAGTTTTTTTTTTTTTTAATTTTTTTAAGTAGTCTATAGAAGTAGACGTAATACATAAAATTTAACAATCATTTTTCCCAGCCCTATCCAAACAGATTTTTAATAAAGGATTTTAGTTTTTCAAAATTTTTCCAAAATATAAACATGAGTTTATTTTTTCTATTTAAGTTTCCTCCAAGACTTTTATAAACTTACTAGCAAAAATACTCGGCGTTGCCTGGGTCAGTAATAATTGTGAGAAACAATCGCTACTTTCATTCGTTTTCTGTTTTAACTGAAAGAACTCAAAACACACCGTCTTGACGTAATTAAAAATAAAGCTTCTTCTTTTCCATAAAATTAAAATCCCAATAAGTATAAAGAACAAAATATTATTCAGTCAGAAACGAAAGCACGACATTCCAGCATATAAAAATTTGAAGAATTTCCAAAATATGAACTAACAAAAACAAAGATCACTAAAAAACCGTGCGCTTTATTTAATTAAATAGTACACACACACAAAAAAAAATCTCTCTATTATGTTTCCCTAAGTGTGCATGCAAGAAAAGGAGTTTCCAAATATTTAAATGAGTTTACATTCATGTTTGCTCCGGAGAAGCCTTGATTCAAAGTTTTCACTATGATTACTACAGTAAAACCCCTCCTAACGGACATCCCTCTTATGCGGCCAATTTTTAATTCCCCGATTCCAAGGCAAATAATACTATTAAACCCCTGTCCTGCGGACACCCCTATATTGCGGCCAAAAAAATCGTCCCGTTAGTGTCCGCATTAGAAGCTTTCTACGTTTAATATTGCTGTTGCAAGGCAACGAATTTTTGTAACAATGGGTTTTATATTTAATCATTTAATGGGGAAATTACATGAAGTTTACTGTTTTCCATCACAACTTTTTAAAACTAAGATTTTTAGAATTACACTATAACCTACGTTTCTTATAATGTATAGCTATCTGTGGTCAAAAAAAATGGTTAAAATCGTACAGTAGTTTTGAAGTTTACCCGGACATCCTTACATACAGAAGTAGCCATTTATGTATATAGATAGCTTTGTACCCCGCTCTCAATAAGCCGTTGATTAAAAAACTATAATTTAATGCTAAATATTCAATTAGTATGAATTTTTAATCGCTATAAATATTTATAATCTTTAAATATAATTTGAGTTTTGAACGTAATTCGTACCTTCCTGTTGGATTAAGTATACAAACACAGTCATTTATTATGCATTATGTTTCCTTTTCTGTTCTTAATATTAATTTTCTTTCTTTTCTTCTTCTTCTTTGTGCTTCAACTTGAAAGTAAATTATAATTTATCTAATTGTTTTGCTTTAGTTATTAAAGAACTAAATTTCCGTTTTTGTATTATTCAGGTGAAAATTTAGAAGATGTTCTGAAATTATTTCAATTAATTTGCATTGATGTTTTAATTTTTTATATCGTAAGTCTCCTTGCATTACTTAATTTAAAGTGTTAATAATTAATTATCGTTATTGCTGTTAACTTTTATTCGTCGTTTTAAGAAACTTTCAGTGCAAACTGATTAAGGTGAATTTAGTTCTAGCATTAAACATTTCTTTCAGCTCATTATTTACTGGCGGTACCCGCACGGCCTTGCTCGTGGTAGAAGTTCGTGGTTATTTTTGTTCGTCTGTGTTCTTATAATAGGAAACTTCTGTTGTACATACAGTGCCGGGAAAAAAAAATCTTTACATTTGGTTGGCTATTAAAAACTTTACATGCAAACTACTTGTCATGATTTTACTTGGCATACTCTCCAGTGATTTCACCGAATGCTGAATATTCGGTTACAAGCTGGTCGAATATTCGGTATTCGGCCAAATCACAAATGATATCTTTTGTATTCGCACTTTTGCGTCAACACTTATTTGAATTCACCGAAAACCCCCCAGAAAAAGCCTCCTTTGTTACGGGCCCCAACTTTCTCAAGGGATACATTCTTTTTACTATTTCATAAATGAGATCGAAGTGAAAAATATATTATTACTTTTATTCGAAAGTGATTAGTTAGAAAAAGTAAGGCAACAACACAGTTTGCTGACAGTTTCTATTAGTTAAAGAAAGTTAATAAACAGGCAAATTAGGGGACTGGGTAGTTAGTTATTACTGAAAATTCGATAAACAACTAAGCCAGCTGGTTGCCAATAACAGTTATTTTCTTATTAATAGGCCTTTGTACATGTAATCGAACCCATTGGTAGTCAGTTTAAGCCCGAAGTCAGAATCAGAGTCGGTATGTTTTCTAACGACTCCGACTCTTTTACCCCAAACTATTCCAACTCCGACTCCGACTTCACAGCCCTGCACACACATGCCTGTACAATAGGGTGGCCAAAAAAAACTCTTTCTTTTTTATTTCGAATTTGTAATAGCGTGGAAAAGTTGCCAATTATAAAAACAAAAAAAAGGAAAAAAAATAAGGAAATCGGTTGAGATCTTCCGGTTGAGCATGAGCCGTAAACTTTGACAAAATATTAAAAAAAAAAGTTTTTGAAATGTTTTAAAAAAAATTTTAGTTACATGTTTTCTTAATGTAAGGTCAGTTGGGGTAAGTGCGGTCTTGGGGAAAGTGCGGCTTAGGTTAATAATCAGAAACCGGGAATATCTGCAAGGCTGCTTGACATCTGGGTAGCTTGGTAAACGTTATTACTTTGCACTGCGTGCGTTAGATCGCGCTACTTGAATGGTAACTCTACTCCCTCCCTCGTTTCCTAAATTTTCTCATTCCCACTACAGTGCCATGTTGTTATGGTTCGAGAAATCATCGTTTCTTCTGTTGTTTATCTCACTTCTTCGTGCTTCCAAAACGTAAGTACAACTATTTCATGTCTACTTTTCGTATTTTTGAAGCTGAGATTTATTATTTTTTCTTTTAAAATCAATTAATTTTAGGGCTGCACTTGCCCCAGAAAATTATACGACTGGGAAAGTGCGGCCCGAAAAAAAAAAAGGGGCAAGTGCAGCCTCGCATTTCTTGGGGCTGCACTTTCCCATTAATCTGGCAATGTTCTTTTATGACAGATATAATTTGCTTGCAACGATTTAATGAAGCAATGTAATTAATTTTTAATCCCTGCACCTTTGTCTAACTAACAAAAAGTGTCACTAGTCTACATTGCTCCAATATAACTGCTTATATATATACTGCTCAATAATCTAAATTAAATTGTTAATTACTATAATAAGTGTACTTATACAAAAAAATATGTTCAAGTTCGTCAAAGACATGTTACCGTTTGTCAGTTGTATAGTTACCTTTTGTATTATTAAGTTAATATTTTATAAGTTCGTTGATATTCAAGTTTTAAAGCTTATTCGTTGATATGCAATTTTTTTTAAGCTTATTAGCATAATAAAAGTTATCTTTCATGTTCTTTATTTAATTTAAAATAAAAACTTCATAATTTTGCTTAATATTCCATTGTTCCTTGAACGTTCTTCATTTTACATTGACAGTTTTCGTTAGGAAAAATCTAATAACTTCCCAATGAATAGGTGAAAATAAAAATAAAAAAATCGTTTTTAATCAGGAAAAAATACTCTATTGATTGCATTTGTCCTTTATTTTCTCAAACGGTTTTAAAAAAAATTCATATAGGTGATGCTCTTGCCCCACTTTTATTGAGAAAGTGCGGCCCTAGAGCACAATAGTTTAAAACAATTTTTTTCAACTTTTTAACCTGTAATGATTTTAACAGGCTCTTGTCTTGGGAAACACACTAAAATAGGTAACATACGAAATAAAAACTAAAATTTTTTTTATCAAGTCTTGTAATGTGTAGGCCTTAATAAAGTCAAACTGCACAATTTAAGGGCTGCACTTTTTTTTTTGTAACGTCTTTAAACATATCCTCAAAACATAGTGTTTAAATAATAGGCAAAGTATTTTTTCAATCAAACTGAAAATGAGACAAAAAAAAAAAAAAAAGAAGAAAAAAAACTGTCAGGTTTAGTCAATGTTTTCAAGTCGCGCAAAGCATTAGAAACTCTCGTGCGCAGACGTCAGACAGCAATCCAGACAACGTCACTCACCTACCTAGCTGGGGCACTCCCGTGTTCCAAGAACTACATCAACTGTCTCCCTATATAGTTTTTTCAGTCTGCATCTATCAGTAGTGATCTCAGTGCACTATTATTTAGATAGATTTAACTGTTTTCGTCAACATATATGCCTGTGCAATGAGTTTGTCTCTTCTATTTCAATGAGTTGCATTTCCACCACATGTTTTAGCTCTTGGATGGCAAGACAACGGTTCCTAGTACCTCTAAAAGGTCAGCTGGTGAAAAGTTAGTTGACTGCTAAAATATTACGGTAGTTAAAAATGCTCAACATCTCTTTGATAGTTCAAAGGCATTTAAAGCAGGAACCTGTAAAGAAGGTTTGGCTGTACGTAATCTTGGGCGTTTGTCACTTTCGAAGTGATTGACAAAGGCAAATATAACTCTCAAATTGTGTATATAAGTGAAGAAAAACTCACACCTAACTTCAAGAAATAGCTTTGTTTATATTGAAATCTTACATGCCAATGTGGATTACACAATGTCATATACAATATCACATCAGGTATTTCTCAAAATCTTTGCTTTATGATTTCGACCCTGCGATCGAACGGAATGGTTTTGTCGCACACCTAGAAAACGTACTGTTAGACATGACACAAGATGACAACAAACACATAAACTCTCGGTGTTTGAGGAATTCTGAAGGCAAGACAGATAGATCCAAGAAGGAAACATTTAGTCAACAAATAGTAAACTGAATGTATTATCTTCTCCCCCATTGTTAGCATAAATCAGTGACGACGACGAAATCAAATTACACATCGACGCTGTCTCAATCCTTGACTGTGAAGATGTATTTGCTGGTGAAGTTAGGCATGGTTGATCTGGACAGCAGGGTGGTTCTTATAAATCCGTCACGAGATTCAGCTCCACAAACCTTTCCTGAGGCTACTGTGACGAATTTTATACAGCGTGCAATAGTCTTTGTGCGCACTGGGAATAGCTTGAAAGTAATGTTCCAGACAGCCAACTAACTTTTCACCAATTGGCCCTATAGAGGTACTAGGCTCCGTTGTCTTCCCAGCCAAGAGCTCAAACATGGGATGGAATGACAATTCATTGAAATGGAGGAGACATCAGAGATAAGTTTTATATTTAGGTAAAATGCATTTATTCTTATATTCAAGAATTAACGTAAAAAAAAGTGTTTACACATTACATTACGACAGAAGATAATTAAATTCCAACACTTTCTAAGACTTTGCGGGACATTAAGACATTGAGTGAACTTGATAGTTTTTTTTTTTCTCATTATCAGCTCGATTGAAAAAATACTTTGGCTATTACGTTGATCAAATACTAAAAACGCGTAAAAATACAACTTTTTCATCATTTTGGGGAATTTTGGGGCTCATGAGCGACCGGAAGATATTAAACGATCGAAACCAAATTTAAACACAATGTTTTGAGGCTCTATTTAAAGAGGTTGCAAACTATTACATTAAGAAACATCAAATTCAAATTAATTATTTATTTATTTTTTTAAAGTTGCAAAAATGATTTTTTTTTCTTCATATTTTGTCAAATTTTAGGGCCCATGCGCGACCGGAAGATTTCAATGGATTTGAATAATTCTTTTTTTCCTTCATTTGTCTTTATAATTCGCAACTTCTCTGTGCTATTACAACTTCGAAATGAAAAAAATAAGTTTTTTCGAACATTTTACTATACAAATGCATACACACGCCACAACCAAGGAAGAGGAACACAAGCGAGTCCCTTGGACGAAAGGACATGGACGTTTGCGCCAAGTCTCGCGGAAGTTTTTTGTGTTCTGGATGCAGTTTTTGTCTGAAGAGGATTGTGTTAAGTCGAGAAGATCGGGTATAAATAATCAAAGGGGACTGGAGCCTTCTGTAGCAACAGTAAATCCAACAAGTTGCTTGTGCCTGCTGAAAAACATTACATTTTCATGTAACATTTAATGATTTTTTGTTTCTGAAGATATTATTATTTTTTTTTTATTTTCAAATACAATAACAGTTTGAAAAAACAGCGATTTTACTTTTTTTTTAAAAATATTTCAATTACAAGATGATTCTGTTAGAAATTTATAAGTATATTTATGAATTGTTGTTTTTACATTCTTGTCTTAACAAATGTAGGAAATATATTTATTGCATTACTAAAATCGATAAAATGATCTCAGAAGCAAACAAAGTTTTGGCGTTCAAATGTTTTATTTATTTGTTTATTTTTTTATTTTTTAAGTTAATCTCTGAATTTATTAAGGTTAACGGAAAAAAGTTATTTATTTATTTAATTATTTTTTAATTCTTGCAGAAAAAAAAATAACTCAAAGAGTTCTTCAATTTTTCCTTTCTCAAGTAAATTACCTTTTTGTTTGCTCAAGAATTCGAGCTAAAATAATGCTAAAAATAATGCAATGAAAAATGAGATTGTAAAATGAAATATTTTTAAAAGAAACGTTTTAAACTAATTTTGCACAACAGCATTCAAAATAAAAAATATTTCTTCCACTTAAAACTCACATTATATAATGCAACATTTTCCCAAGACAATTAGATAATGATAAAGATAATTTTGTTGCCCAAAACAATCCGATGCAAACAGATGGGGAGCAAGTTGTTATAATTCCAGCTTCATATGTTTTATTTCGAAATTCGTTTTGTTTAGAATGTGTGCTGTTGTTTTTTGAAACGCATCTAACAAATGAGAAATGGAACAGGATTTACGAAATGGCAAAGATTATGCGTATGATTTTGCTTTGAAATATTTAAATATGTGCTCAAAATAACGAGTTTTACTGTTTTTGTTTATGAAACACAAAGAAGTAAACATTAAAAATCGCGAGGGAAATCACTTTGAATGCTTTTAGAATTATAAAAGTGGTGTTTTAGAAAAAAAACAAAAACATCAGGGGAAAATTGCGTCGAATAGTTTAAAGTCTAATTTTACAGTAATGAAATGCCTGTTAGTGCTATTCTTCTGCTTTTTGAACAGAACTATTGAAACGATTAATTTTAATTACTTGATTTCTTATTCCAATGTATTTCAATAAGCATGATTCTAAACACATTTTAATGAGAAAAAATATGAAACTGGGTTTTTTTTTTTTTTTTTTTTAACAAACATGAATTAATTACTATCTACATTTTACCAAATTTGATGTTGCTCTGACTTTTAGATTGCCAAGAAAACAGGAATAAGCTAGTTCGCTGTTTCAATATTTATCGAGAGGACGAAGTTTCGTCGTCATGGTTGCAAATCAATTGCGTTCATCCAAGGCTTAACTTAAGCAATCTTTTACATTCAAAATCACGTTTTATTTTTGAGATATCTCCAACTTAAAAAGCAATAATTTATTTAAAGACAAAACTTCCAGATTTCTACTATTTCCCACTTCTTAAGATCGATAAGAAAAAAAATACTGACGTTATATTCTGTAAATAATATTTATGATAAGTGGATATTGTCCAAAAAATTTATCTTCATTATCACGTCCTAATCACCATATCACCATTTCTTTACCAGTCATAATATGACGGGTGCACATTTCTTGTTTCTTCCATTCAATGACATTTGTAGAAACAAGAAACTCAACGAGTGGGGTCTTTATAGAAGCTCGTGGTTGCAAAAAAACGTAATTTGAGTTCAAGACATTAAAATTCAAATGAATGCTGGATGGGTATTTTTTCGAATTAAGTTTTTGTAATTAGTTTTTTATGCGGAAATTTCACATAAATTACCTATTTAAGGGATGAAAAAAGTCCAGCATCCATTAAAATTCTGTGTCATTTGAAAAAGTGTCATATATATATATATATATATATATATATATATATATATATATATAAACTAGCACAGAAAATAGTTTTTAGTCTAAGACAAGTACCTTTGAAATAGATCCATCGCTTTTTATTTGTTTGTTTTTCTCATATTTCCGATGTTCCACAGTTTGTTTCTATCTGTCCTTATGCCAACAGCTTCGAAGATGTCAAGCAGAACGTAGATATCGCTCATTACGCTTCGCTGCGAAGCCAATGCGGAACCACCAAAAGTAAGAAACGCTTCGGGCATTCCATAAGGCAAAATAAATAAATATATAAATAAAGTTTGTATTCTGGTACGGGAGTAAGAAGCTACACTTCTACAATTCCTACTCAGTTTTTTTTTAATTAGTTTTATTTCTATTGCTTAAAACGTTTTGATTTCATCTATATTTAGTATTTTTGAAACAATGCTGATCGATAAAATGCACAGTAAAACGCTCTTGGGCCGAAAGATGAGGAGAGAAATTTTTATTTTGTGCTATATGATACAAGAATGGTAAATTTGAATCCTTAAAAAATCCGAAAAAAATAATATTGGGTTGTTCGGAAAGTAATTTCATTTTTCTCGACAGTACTTTAAACCTATAACTTTCAAATGGTCATAAATAGTTCAATTTGAAAACAATTATTTTTTTATTGATCACTGGTGTTGTTATTCACCGTTTTGCAAATATCATTTTCTTTATTAGTTTCAACTTGCCTTCTATAATGAGGTGTCTTTTCAACATCAAAATTGATAAATCAAAACTCTGCGAACCAGCATTGGTACTGGCGTACTGTCAATATACCTTCTCTCTGTATATTGGTTATATTTTTTTTCCTTGAACAGGATTTTTGCCATTTTGAAAGCAACAAGCAAAGTACGCTGAAAATTCAGTTTTCACACTTCATATTTGAAAATTCACCAACCAAAAAGTACTGCATAGATTCAAATCGTCTTTTTACTAGTAAGCCTTGCTACATAAGCTTTCAAAATATATAACGATTATACGGCGTAAGTGAGTAGTTTGGTGTGCAAAAATACAATAAAATTCTGTCGAAAAACAGAAACGAAATTACTTTCCGAACAATCCAATAAAATGTACTGTAACGTTGCTTTGAATTGCAGTTTCAAACGAATATATTTTTATTTTAATTACGATTAATCCGTTAATATTTTAACTAGTTCTGCGCTGAGAAGCGATTTAGAAAATAATTTTGCTGAGTGTGATGATAGAAATCTCGACAATGTTTTAACCACATGAAATCTCTACTATTGTCACTGACATTGCTAAACTGAGACAATGATTAAAATCTCATTTTTTGGTTTGGCCGTTTTATTTGGCCTCGAAAGGTTTGACCGATTTGGCGATTGATCGCCATGTTATCACTTCCTTTTACACTCAGTTTCGTTGTTTTTGTTAGATTTTGAAGTTTTATCTTATTTTTCCAAACGAAGAGCAATAAAAGATAGGGGAGTACGAGATAAGAGAACCGTTTTGACATTTAAAAAACATTTATTTTTAACTAATATACTACTACTTGTTTCTTTAAAAGAAACTATATCGTTTTGAAATGTGTACGTAGTTGCTTTAAACAAACAAATAAACAAACCAAAAGTGTTTTTAAAAAGTTTCAAAAAGTTAATAAGTCAATAGCTTTTTTTCACTAATTTAAATCTGTTGCATCGTATATGTTACAGTCTTAATAAGTACATATATTTGAGATTTTTCTCTTTTTATTTCACTCCAAAAATATAAATTTCGCAACTTCGATTAATATTTCTTATCATGACAATATCATATAATCATTTGATTAAAATAGCAAAATCTCTAACTTTTTGTCAAATACAAAACAATTGAAAAGATAAATGTCGACGTTAGCTGGAAAATATCAACGTTCACATACAAAGATATCTGGAAGACATAATATTTCCATTAAGTAAACCGGTGAATGAAGAAGTTCTCTAATTTCTGTTTTTTAGAATAACGTATGCATGCTATTGACGACAAATTTGAAAAAAAATATGATACTGCCATATGAATTGTACTAGAAATAGTGAATAAAACGTGCATATCAGTTGAATGGTTCTCTAGTAGAAGAGCATATGTTACACTTGATCTTCGCTAATATTTAGTTTTTCCTGTAAAAATTTTAATTTGTAACATATGCCCATTTTCTACGTACCCATTCAGTTAATATTAAATTAATAGCTAATTTGATATTTTTTGATACTAAAAAGTTCACACGTTTCATAATTTGTTTTTAAAACCGTATGAAGCTTTATGTGCATGCATATAATCTTGTTATTGGCCATTAAAACAAAACAACAACAACAGCAACAACATCAGCAGCAGCAGCAACAACAACAACAGCAGTAGCAACAACAACAACAACAATAATTATTACTATCACTTTCGAAAATTCTTAAAAACCCTTTATGAAATTTGTACGTTTATTTACAAAACCCTTGACCAAAATCCAAGATTTTCAAATTAATAATGCCCTTCATTATATTCTTTCACGTCTCAAAAAAAACACAATATTTAAAGTTTTATGCAAGTATATAATTTTAATACTCAAATGACACTGATGTCCTTCAGCTGTAAAAGATTTTGACCTCATAAAAGTCTGAAACATACTCACACACACACAAGATAAAAAGGAAGTTAACAATCTACACTTCGAGAGTGACAAAAAGTGAAAAATCTTATTTTGAATCAAAACTTTGAGGAATTGTTTTCAACAGCGTAATCTCCTAAGCAAATTTTCTCGATAAGACGATTAATATTTGTCTTCAGAATTTCTTTCCAAGGAGAAAAAGAACGGATCATGGATTGATCTTTCGTTGCGTAGAGAAAACGAAACTCTTCTTATCGCAAAATATTTAATGCCTGCAATTCAAAAATACCTATTTTAGTTTACAATATTTTATTCCAAATGACAATTCTTTTCAAGTTTGAAAAGGAGACTTTTAAAGTTTTTTGCTTCCGAGAAATATCTTTATCCAAATGGCTCAATGGCTTAAGTTTGAACTTTATGAGAAAATCGTTTGACGTTCACGAAACGTCACTGTAAAGTCTTCGACAGGTTGCAGCAGCAACTTGCAAGTGTTACAAAGTATCGTTGCAGTGACGTCTTCAAAACGTTGCAGGTTGCAGTGACGTCTTTATAGTGTCACATGGTGACTAGTCTAATTGTTGCAGTGAAGTAACATGAAACGAGTCACAAATGTCTCATGATGTGAATTCTGCGAGATGTCACTATTCTGAAACTTTGCGCCTTGTGACTCGTAGCTAGTATGCTACTCGTAGTGAAGTTTCTCTAACTTCGTTGCAGTATCATATGCCTTCAAGATGGATGTAAAGATTTAAAAAAAAAAAAAAATCTGTGATATTAACGAAGCAAATAACCTACACTAATAAAATGTTTCTAAAAAAAAAGTCAGTGAGCAGTCAAAACGCCAAATACGCCAGTATAGTAATTAAGTTGTGACTGATCACTTTTTGCCTCTATGTAGACGTCAATACAATTTTATTTTGGTACGTTACCCCGGGCTAACTTAACAATTGAATACTGTATCGTTGAATTCATTAGTTCTTAATATTTTAACTAATTTTTTAAACCCTGTCTATTCCAAAACAAACTAATGAATAAAAAATTACCTCTATGACTATTGTCGTAGGAAATAATTTTTTTAAAAAACTGTACGTCGTAAAGTCATACGATAGAAGTAAAACTTCTATATTTCCTTTTTTTTTCATTTTGAACTGTCACTTAACCCATTTTCTCTCTCATCACTTCTTTCTGCACATGATTCAGGCATATTTACAGCAAAATTGTATATTTTAATGAAGAAAAGAAATTATAAACAAAGAGAAATCTCAACAATACTTGAAATTCTATGTCTGCTCAGTTTCACCAACACGATCCCCCCCCTTCCCTGGGTTTTTAGTTTCAATCATACCTTTTTATACATTAAAGTGGGGGGGGGGTAAAATTCGAAATGTCGGCTAAACTGGAAATGAACGTTAAATTCAATTTTTAATTCGTTGCCAAAACAACGAAAATAAAACTACTTACAAAGGAAATTTTGTTGAAAAACAATTTTGAGGATGAACGTAAGCAATGTGATTACGCTTTGAAATTGATGACTTGACGTTAGTCAAAAAAATCTTCGTAAACGTGCATTATTAAAATATAAGTTCAAAATGACCAAAATCTAAATATATTCATGCTTAAATTCAGCCTTAGAATTAATGTTTTAATATTCATTAACAAAACTAACTTTGTAGCTACCTTTATTTTTCATTGTTTTTAGCAACAGTTAAAAAACAACTCAGCACTTCCGTCACACAAAAAGGTTACGAATCAGAATTTCAAAGTATCTCACATCATAAAAAGTTTCACTTTAAAAATTATCTTTCTGTCGCGGCTAAAGCTTGACCATGAAGAGAAGGCGGATGACCTTGAAGCAAAACATCATTTTGTATCATTTGAAATAGGTAGAATCAGCCAGAAAGCGCCAAGTAGTTAGAGGCGTACTCGGCGATCCAATCTATTAAAAAATAATAACAAACAATCTAGTACAGATAATACAAATGATGTTTCTGTTTCAAGGTCATCTCTTCGTGGTCAAGCTTTACAATGATTGTTAGCAGAAAAAAAATAATTAAAAAATACATCAAGCAGTCAAACAAGCTTCTTTCTTTAGAGAAGAAGCAATTAATGAGAACACTTGGATTACATTGAACTAGTTGAAAGGAATATTGCATTTCGCGTGTTTGGGATTTACAAAAGAACCTTTATCAATGCAAAGCGTCGATATATCCGAATTGTGCCTCGAAATTGCAAGTTATTAATCGTTGTAATTTGATAACTACAGTAATATCAAACTGCATAAAATCCCGAATAACTATTATTAACGAAGTTGAACTTATTTTGCATGGGAGAAAGAGGTCATTTGACTGTGTTTTACTTCCAAAATTATTCAGATGCATGGGCATGGTTCCAAAAAGAGACAACAAAAGAAATAAGAACAAATCGTCTTGAAACTATGTCAGGCCTCTACATAAACCTTCAAACGACACAATTCGTAGCTTATTATTTATCATCCTTTCTAAACTTATAGCTAAGAATTTCTTTCTACTGAGTACAAGAAATATGAAGCATTCTATTTCTGGCAAAACATTAGCAAGTAAGTAGAAGTAATTCCATCAAAAATGTGAGAACACTTTGAATAATTACTAATAAAACTCTTACATAATGACTATAGACGTGAATTTGAAAAGTGACTGAAAGTTGTGTCATATTATTTTAATTAAACTTCAATTTTAATACAACAAGATAAACCAAAATGTTTAAGTACAAAAATGATGTGGAATCAAAACCTCTCTAGAAATATTTCTTTACATAAATATGTAGTTTTTAGCTGGCAGCTGGTTTTGTTGCTTAAAACAGTTTTTAAAAAAGAAAAAAATAATAATATGCTCCAAACTATAATGAAAGTATTTCATTAAAAAAAAATCATAACTAAAGCAAGGGATGATGATGTTGATACTAAGCTTGAAAAACTTGAAAAACTTACTCTTGCTTTGGTTAACGCTAAAGAAAAAGAAATTATATCAAGCAATTTGAAAGTGGTTTTGCCTAATGCCAACAGTGCAGGTGCTTCTTTGAATTTTGTGTTCTCTAAAATATATAAAACCTAACTCTTGTGTGTTCTGCTTTGAAACATGAAATATAGGCTAAATAATTTCTGTATGATGGATTAGCTAGGCCTTAAATACGAAATTTCTGAAAAATACTTTATTGCAAGTCTTTTGTAAAGAATATTACAGCCATTTTACCTTGAGAAATATTTATGCCATTCCATCATCACTCTACTTGAGAAACGATTATGGCCATTAGCTGTGGATGTTGATAGTCTCTTACAAGTATTAGATGGTAATGGGAAGGTTGGAATTGCTACGAAGGCCGTAACTTTCTCGGAGAATTTATTTTTCAAAGACGAAAGCTTAATGGTAGGAATAGCACTTTAATGTTTAGTATGGAATAAAATATCATCTATAAATTTATGTAGTTCGTTTATTATACACAAATCTGATGACTTTAATGTGTTTTATGTAACATTGATATTGATGATATTAATAAAATTGAGATATTTGGGAAGAAGAATTTACTACGTCTTTGATAACACAAGAATTTAATATAATGTTTGGGTTGAAGGAGAAAAGAAATTCAAGAAAAAAAAATATTTGAAATTCTCCCCCCTCATTTTTCATTGTTGTAATTAGAGATGAAAAAACCGTAAAATATCGGGGGAAAAAAACATTTTTTTTCGAAGGGGTTTATTTTCACTCCGGTCAGGAAAAATTGAAAAACTTGATTTTTTTTCACCTTTTTAGGAAATTTTAATTGAAATTTTGGCAAAAAGTGATAAAATTAGAAATTTCTCGTACTTAAATTAGGTTGCTATTTAATTATCCCCACCCCTTACATGTATGTTAAAATACTGTCTAATTTTGATAATGCCAGTTGTTTTATGATTATATAATTTACATAAAGTTCAGAAAACATTTAATACTTTTTGCACAAGAAAGAAATTTTTTCCACAAAATTATCTCAATGATATCAATTGGGGGAACCGTTAGAGGTGAGAGTACATTTATATCTATTAAGGTTGGGCGATGTAGGAATTACTACATCGTGATGCTTACATATGTAAGCATTCTTATTTTTTAATTTTTTAATAGCTTTACTTATAACTGCTTGTTTAAATTTTTAATTTTACACAATATATTTAAGATGAAAAAATATAAAGTACGCCTGATACTATAAACAGATTCAATCAGCAAGATATTTCCAAAAAAAAAAAAAAAAGCATTGAAAGTGCAGGATAACAGAAAATATTACAGAAACGTATTTTGAGATTACAATGAACCTATTTTTCAATGCAAAACGAAATGAGCTCACGGAAACAGTCTCATCTGCTTGCATTAAAAAAGAGGTTCCTCGAAGCACCAAAATACGTGTATTTTGGTGAATGGTTGTAAGTAAAGCTTTGTTCATCAATGAATTTTCCATCAAGACTTTCAAAAATTGCATTTCCTGCAAGTTTTGAGAAAAATGGAGGTCTTGGTTTGCTAATGATACTTCCACAAAGATAACTTCAACACACTGAACATTATTTGGCAAAGCCAATATCCTTAGTTAAAAATTTATTTTCCTTCTTCATGAAACAAACAAGCATAATTTAATCACAGAACTATGTTTCAGCTGACTGTGCGAACCAAATGTATAACTGTCGTGCTAAGCACAAAAGAGGAATCTACAGTTGAGCTCAAACTGAGATATTGCGTTTTCAAGTTTAGTTCATCCATATATTTAATTCAGATGTCCTTATCTTTTTTTTTTCAGATTTTTTTAAAGAAATAGTTCTCGATCAAATGACCCTAAAACATTTTATTTTTTCAGTAAAATACGAAACAGAGATTAACTTGGTTACAATAACTCACTTTTGTTCAAAAATGCAGGTATGACTACTTTTATTACTGTGTTTAGCACGGCCGTATTGCTAACTGGAACTGCTGTTTAAATTTTGGTTCAGCTTTAAAAACCATGACCCAGTTTTGGTTTGGGGTTTCTGTTGAAGAGATAAAGAATAACCAATTTAGTTTTTTGATTTGCACTTAGACTGGATTGGAAAAAATCATAACTCAATAGCTTTCATTTTCAAACTGTAAAGTTACGTTGCAAGAAAGAGAAAATGTACTTTTTTTTCCAAAAAATATCAGTCATGTTTGAAAGTCAATAATTAATATTATTATTTCAAGTTTAAAATGCAATCTGAAATAGAAAATGTAATTTTAATGATTTGACACGCCTTTGCCAATATTATTGGTTCAACGACGATTTGACTTATTTCTGGTGCTTGACAAGAAAGTTCTAAGCCTATTTTTTTCGAACTTAACTTACTTGTATGTGTATTTCTGTCAAGCAGAAAAATATGTGTGGATTGCATATATTTTTTATTGCTTAACCTTTTATATGTTCCAAAAAAACATTACTATTAAGAAACAGTATTTTTATTCACAAAAAATTCAATTTTTCTATTTTTTCCAATTTTTCCAGGTAAAAAACCGGTTTTTCTACCACTTTAATGCAACTAATCGTCATTTTTATCGTAAAATGTTTAAATTTAACCAAGGCTTAACATACAGAGTGTTTCAGTTAATTGTTTTAGAACTCTTAAGAGGAGTAGCTTGCATCGAGAGGACTCAAATTCATAAAGCAATGCAAAGTGTGAAATGTTTTCCCGCTGCAAGAAATGACGATAGAATTGAAGAAATTTCTAGAACTGATATAGTCTGGAAGTATTAGACTGTTCGGAGTTTCGTGTGCCAAAGGTGTGAGGTATGCATGGTTCGGTAGAAAAGAACTTCGAGCTTTTACTTGGACCCCCTTTTACCCCGTTGCTTTTATGCATGTACTAGTAAAAATACCCGGCGTTGCTTGGATCAGTAACAATTGTGAGAAACAATCGCTACTTTCTTTCGTTTTCTATTTTAACTGAAAGAACTCAAAACGCACCACTTTGACGTGATTAAAAATCGAGCTTCTTCCTTACCCATATAAGTAAAATAGGAATAAGTAGTTAAATTCCAGGAAAAAGGAGACATGACACTTGAATTTGAAAAATTAGTATTCTGCCACTTGTCATATACTATTCTCTTGAGAAAAAAATGTATTTCTTGAATTTCAACCTGTTTTTCCCAAATAGTTTGATGACTTTAAGAAAATCAAGTGCAAATCAAGTTTTCTCTTTATGTCTTTTTTACAGAGCAAAAAATCTCTGTTTTGTTGCATACTGTAATTTGAATGAATTTATTATGAGCAAATAATATTTAGGTTAACTGTTATCTTTTAAATGTCTAGCTTAATTTTTTGGTAAGTAATTTCAAATTTCTTTTATTTCAACCATGAAATAGGTCCATTACTAAAGGGGCGATTTAATTACCAAAATACTACATCTCAATTAGTTCACCAAGAACCTATGGGGTATAGAAACTAAAGTTTTTATACGCAAAGCAGAACTTTGTCCCTTGTCAGGAAGGCATAGTAAAAATGTTAATATATACTTAATTAAATGGATTTTAATGGTAACGGAAGGACAAAAAAAAGGTAACGGAAGGACATTATCTATAGACTGATACAGGGTAATATTTAAGAGTGCTAGTAGAAATCAAACTATTTTTTAAAGTTAGTAGTCACATTTAAAACATATATAAATAATATTTAAACAAAAATTATAAGTGCTTTTATTTAAAAAATAAACTTTTATTCAAATTTTTACAAAAATGTTTTGTGACTTTATTTATTCCATTGCATGTGATGAAAATCATGAAAAGCATGTGAAAATCATTTTGGTAGGACATCTTTGTGATATGACAAGGCAATTCAAGCAGAAAAAATTGCTTACAAACTTGAAATTTGTAATGGAATAACACAATATTGAAACTGTTTTTAGATTTGTTGCCACAAGTCACAGGAAAGAAATGTTGAGAGCACTGGTTTAACTGTTAAACGTACGACGAAGAGATCCGTAAATTTAAAAATAAACTTTCACAAAGATGGAGTAATATCCATTCTCATCCTGATACACAAAATATGCACTATTTGAACCCTGTAACAAGTTCTGTTATTGAATATAGTAAGTACTTCAACAAATCGAAGGATATTTTACTTCAAAGCCAACTGATTGAGGGCAGTCATAAATCATGTTAAAAACGAAGGTACAGCTGAATCAAAAACACCAAATCAAAAATAATATGCCAAATGATTCATTAACTTTTGGACAAGTTTTGTTAGTTAGATGGAAGGGAAATAAATTAACAAAAGGTAATATTGGACAGGTACTTCATATAGAAGATAAAGGAAAATAAATAGCTTGTTTAAGAATGCATAATAATGTGGGAATGATCTTTGTATTTCCTGAGAAGAAGGTAAACGGTCTATGGAATCTGATAAAATTATTGAGTATTTAAAGAATTCTGAATAGTAACAGATGGCTCAGGTATTAGATATCATTGTTTCAGACTGCTGTGTCATTTAAATAAATGTTTTCTAGTTGAAATTTACAAAGTTTAATTGCTTTGGACTTCTTGTCCTTCCGTTACCCAGAATAAAACCCTTAAAATACATAATTTATAAGCTTAAACTAACATTTTTTTTAAACTGGAGAGTTGTAATGACTGAATACTCCTGTATGTGCTCTATTTTTATAGAATTTTTCATTTTATAACTAAGCTGAACTTTTGGGGAGAACATGATAGCGTGAAAATCATGTCGTAAAAACGTCCTTCCCTTACCGTTTTTTAAATTTGATTTTTAAAAAAAGTTACTGACAAAACGTTCTTGGCTTTGGCTTTTTTAGCAACTTGCTATGAAGTGTGTAAAGTCTAGGCATCACTTTTTGCAAATATATGTATTTTGATATGCTCACAGTCAGAAATTCATCGAAAAAAACGTCCTTCCGTTGCCACTGGAATTTCCCAGCAAAAAGAACGAACGATTATTCATTTAGAAACCAAAAGCACGAATTGAAGCATACAAAAATTTGAAGAAATTCCAAAATATGAACTAATAAAAACAAAGATCACTAAAAAAACCGTGCTCTTTATTTAATTAAATAGTAAACACATACACAAAAAAAAAAAAAAACTCTCTACTATGTTTCCCTAAGTGTGCAAAAAGTAGAGTTTCCATATGTTTATATGACTTTTAACTCATATTTGCTCCGGAGAAGCCTTGATTCCAAATTTTTATTATAATTACTTTTAATATTGCTGTTGTAAGGCAACGAATTTTTGTAACAATGGGTTTTATATTTAATCATTTAATGGGGTAATTACATAAAATTTATTGTTTTCCATCATACCTTTTTTAAACTAAGTTTTTTAGAAACAAATTATAGCCTAAGTTTCTCCCTGATAATGTAGCTATCTATGGTGAAAAATTGATTGAAATCTGATGTATAAAGATTATTTTAAAAAATGTTCACTTACGGTCTCTTTTCTGAATGGTGCATCCCCGCTTCAGGTAATCATTTCTGACCACGCATTGTTGTATGATTTCGAGTCGACAAGGTGTGCACCCTACTCCTGTTAGGAATTCTAAAAAATATAACTGAAGCGCCCCGTATATTTGCATGTAATGAAATAATAAAGTTTATAAAGCGAAGGATGGCTAGGAGGAGGACATATTTCGGTTTTCATTTTATTTTTAAAATTTTGACTAACCAAGAGTGCAGCAGGTAAAAACAGAATGGTTTCTAAGTTGTGTAAAAAACACAAATCAAAAATCAGAAAAATACAAAAAACTGAATCTTATTTGTGCATTTAAAAATTGTAATATTTTTGTCCCACTCTTCCGATACGTGAACTGGGAGTGTGGAAGAATCGGGGTGGGGTTTAAGATCATTTAGTTTTATCGAACATTGTATTTGGACTTGCCAGAATTGACTTTTGAAAATTTCAAAAAGGAGCATCAATTGTCTTTAACAAGCTGAAAGCATGCAGTAATCTTAAAGGAAAAATAAAGAAATAGGACAATTAACTACCTGTGAAATAAATAAATATATATTTTTTTTTCTTCTAAATTTCCGATAGCTGGGACCAAGAGCAAAGGGTTAGACCATGATACTTTGATGACTCAGGGAGAATATACTAAAACGATGCAAATGCCCAATATGGCAGTCATGCTCAGTATAAAAGCAAAAAACCACCAATGCCTCCTATCTAGAATTGTCAGGTACATTTTTTGGGAGATAATCACAACTGTAATTGATTAGTATTCTAGAAGATAGTTCATCCTCATATATTGACGTCGTAGTTTGTTCAATACATTTGCTTGATTAAAAAATGTTGTTGAAAACATTGTTTTGCATTTTCAAACAGCGTTGAAAACGCAAAAAATTCAAAATAGTGTTTTGGAGTTCCAAGGATCTGTTTTTTAATACAAAATGGTGTGAACTTTTCGATAAAAAGGCAAATGACAAAATTATTTAACTTTAGATACACTGGCCTCAAAAAGTTAAGGTAAAACCGTTTTTTTGCGTTTAATTTGCAAATAAATTAATGAAGAAGCAAAAAATATGGGAGGATATGTGCATTAAACAGTTTTTACTTGAATGCGTCATAAAAATTCTTATAAGTCTATTGGAGAAACGATTTACAACAAAAACAAAGCAATCTTTGCGAAAAAGTTCAATCTGGAAGGAAACAGAACATCACAGTGTTATGTAGTAAAATGTCATAGACACAATACAAAAATGGGGTCTAATATGGAATGTGTCTCTCCTAACTTGAATTCATTGGTGGCATCGACTTTCTATGCTCTTTATTGAGTAGTCGGATACCGGAATGGGAAGCGAAGGCAAAGAGTAAGCATTGTTCCAGTTCATGTTACGAACTTGGAGGAGGATTTAAAGCATCAACCTGTCTGCCAGGGATGTTCTATTGGATTCAGGTCTAGAGATAGAGCTGGTCATTCTATTCGTTCCAAACCGTGATCCTCAAAATACCTACTCCTCAACAATCCGAGCTCGGTAGGTAGGTCGTGCATTATAATCCATAAGAATGAAGTCATTACCAATAGCACTAGCATATGGGCGGACATACGGATAAAGAATCTCATTTCGATATCTCAGCTCAGTCAGAAATCCTCCATGGAACACATGCAGGTCAGTGTGACCACCGAGCGAGATACCAGCTCAAAACATTATTCCATCACCTCTATAACTGTGGTCTTTCAACAGTGTTGGATTGATGGTATCTAGTGCGCTGGACCCTCCATATCAGTAGAAGCAATGAATAAATCTACAATATAAATCTGGACTCGTCTGTGAGCAGCAAGGAATCCCATTGTTGCTAGGTTCAGGAAATATGTTCTCTTGTCCAGCATAAGTGGATCCTTCACTGTGGTCAGTTCAGAGGAACACACACGTCGGTCGTCTTGCATAGAGACCTGCATTGTGAAGACGATTTCGCACCGTAGCAAAGATTCTTCTTCCTGATGCTACAAAATGGTCTGCAACGAGCCTTGGCATAGTACCGGTTCTTTTCCTTCGGGGTCGAAAGAACTAGAAAACGGTCTTTTGCCGTTGTTGTAGTTTGTGGTCGGCCTGGATTCTGGACACAGAATCTTCGGATTGGTATCGATCCCAAAGTCGCTGAACAACACTACGAGACACATTGAGACTTCTATCAATATCAGCCTGCGACAATCACATTTCCATTCTTCTAACTGGACTCCACCTTAACGAATCGGGTAAACGACGTCTCTGCGACATTTTGTAAATTCTGTTGACTATTGTCACCGAAACTGTCAACAACGGTTGAAAATCAACACAACTTGCACACAAAAGTAGGAACACTTGATATATGCACATTTTTTTCTCACTAGGTAAAGATATGTTCTTTTCTATAAATAAAAGTGGTAGATATCGTTTTTTCTTTTTTTTTTTTTTTTTTTTGTTACTTTCATTTTTTTAATGATGAGCTTCGAAAAACATGTACCTTAACTTTTTGAGGCCAGTGTATTATTAACTTCTTGTTTTTATTACAGAACGGTAACCCCCAACCTTTGAAAGTTGTACACATATTATTATTTAAGCGAAAGACTGAGCTTAATTTAAAACTTCAACGGTAACGTCGATTTATTGAATCAAAGATAATTTAAATTTACAAAATAATTAATGTTTAATTTAAAAAAAAATAACTTTTTAACTGAAATTTTTTATGTAAATCGTTTGATTCTTCATCGTTAAAAAATAAAATCAAAAATCTGATGCATTAAAAAAATGTAAACTTTGTCTAAACTAACATTAAACTTCGAGTAGTGATCTGCAAAACAAGAAAAGAAGGCAGGGTAGGAGGAAAAGAATCTCGATATTAAATTTAGAATTAATACAAAAAAGCACTAATTAGGAATGCTTTCTCTTTTTTATAACGAATAAACTATTGACTTAAAAAACGTGGTAGATGAATAAAGCGAAATTCTTGTCACAAAACCCTTCTTACTCAGAAAATTTGTTTTCTTTCGTATAATGTAATACGAAACAAGTAATCACGGTGACAGTTAAAAGCGATCTACAGGAATTCATGATTCAGCAGAAAGAAGATCTTAAAGGAAAGAAACAAAATCTTCGCAATCAATTTTCTTTTGAACCAGATTGGAAGATATATAATAGGTAACTGATTACAAGGAAAGAATCATGTCTTTCTTACAAAGGATGGAAAATAAATTAAACAGCTTAAGGTTTCAGCTTCATGCAATTTGACGCAACTCGTTTGTTCTACTATTAGTTTGAAACCAAAAGAAATATTTCACATTTATTTTTAATCTTGACTTCTTTAAAAAGTAAAAGACAAAAAACTATTTTTTATATTGTTTAATTTCAATTTATTTTTTTCTCTAAGCAAATATTATATTTTCCAGATGAAGAATTTGATTAGATTTTTTTTTCGTTGCATTACCCTTAAAGGAAGAAAAACAAAACTCACTTTTTCACAAGCACATACGCATACATTGTAAAAATTTATATTTGTCACGAGATAAAAAGGGTTAATTGACAAATTTTGCTTTCAATATTTTATCAACATCATTAAAATTATTTTTCTTTCTCCAATGAAACCATCACTAGAAAATGAGCGTTTTATGAAACAAGATTAGTAGTTACTGTATTTGATTACAAAAAACTAATCAATAAATTTACTTTTTTCGTGATATCTCTTTATTTCTTGGTTCCACAAATAATCGACTCACATCTCAGATCTTCTATTGTCTCTCTTGTTATCCGTTTAAACCTTCTGACATTTTGTTCAAGATTTGTTCTCCTATATGAGGAAAACCTAACTTCTCGAGTTTCATCATTTGCTAGTCAGTCATTTTCTTTAGCTGAGTTTCAAAGGCTAAATTTTCAACTTGGTGTGCAAATTTGGAACGAGGCGTTTTAAATTATCACTGCAATCAATTGTTTTAAAATTCTGACCACGATTCTTGGTTGAATTTTCTTCTGCAACATCACATTGTCAGCTTAAAAGTATAAAATGTAAGCGAAAAATACAATCTGAGTAATTTAGCTGACTTATTAGCAAGAATATTGTATCCGAAAACCCACTAATAATCAAGTGGCAAACCTTTTTGTCTGGAAGCAAATGTGCAACAAACCGAGGAAATCCAAAACTGTGATGGCTAAGTAATGTTCTCAAGAATCTGCAAATCATGACGGTCACCAATAAAGCGGGGGAGGGGGGACGGAGAGATTCGCTTGAAAGAGGACTGTGAAGCAGGCTAATGTTAATCCGTCAATTTTTATGCTAAACTAGCTGTACCCGACGCGCGTTGCTACGCCAACAAAAAAATACATCATTATATTGATTTTCATGACAATCGGTTGAACGGGGCAGAAGTTGCTACTCTGCAGTGCCACCTGGTGGCGAGTGGATTCAATGAGCATATTATGCACCTTCTCCGTGGAAAAATACATATATATAACAATTTTCATAATAATCGGTCCAGGTATCAAGTGAAGCCGTGACTATACTTAAATTTTGTACTCACGCAGTTTGCAGATCAATCAATCGCTAAAAATATCAAATAGAAAAAGTTTTAAATCCCCCCGTTGCATGGAAAGCCATAAACAATAAAGAAAGAATTTATTTGTTCAAACTCAAGAAAAATGGCAACAGCTAACTTCTTATCAATGAGATCTTTCACGCGAATTAATTTCTGCAGCCGATAATTTTATTCGTATTTATCCAATGGATTGTGACTTAAATTGGAATAAAAAAGGAACTATCGATCGGATTTTTTTCGAACTGGTCTATAAACATTCCCAGTACCAAAAATAGCAAACGGTGAAAGTTTCAGCCAAATCTGCCGGGTAGTTTTTGAGTTCATGGATGACATACAGACAAACATTCATTTATATATATATAGATAAAAAGATTAGCAATACAAAAAAGCCGTTGTATACCTTATTAATCTGATAGATGCTGATGCTTAGTTATTAAAAATAATTCAACACTATTAGCAAATGAATTAAGTAAAAATGTTCATTTGTCATTGAAATAATTATTTATTCAATTATTAGGTACCAGTATTATGCTCATTTTAAAAACCCTTTCAAAGTTATTACGCTGATATTTTAACGTGTGCTTAGAAGCAGACAACAATACCAATACATTGTGCAATCTCTTTTACAATTGGAATAGAATGCAATCTTTTCTGAATAGGATATTTTCATTTAAGAAAGAGAGATTTCTCAGTCAAATTTTAACATAAACGTTTCCAGAAATAGTTTTTATTTTTTCAACTACTGACCAAGCTAGTATATTACTAAAAAAATGAAAATATTTTAACTCTATTATGTTGTGTGGCACTCTCTTTTCAATGAAATTCATAAGAAAAGATATTTGGACACTCTCATTCGGGATGCAAGTTGTAAAAACGACGCTGTTATCTCAGACGTAGGGGAGAAAAAGTTAAAAAAAAATCAAAATGGCCTACCACTATTGTGGTTGTCCACCTACCTGAAACATACACACACCCACACACATTTTTTTTTTGTCTTTATATTCTTCATGCTCACAATCTTTCCGACAGCGCATTCTAGATGGCACAGCAATGACTTCCAGCTCTACCATTTGCAGTTATATAAAAAACGTAACAAAGTTTCCCAAGATCTAAGTTGAAGAAATTGGGTAAAAAATATTCAGATTGTGCTTTAAAGGTGCATTTTATACAACACATACTAAGTTATTATCAGATATTCATGCTAAAACAAATCTAGAGTATCTCTTGTGTTTAAAAGAATGATGTCTTTAATCTCTCGGGTGTATTATTCGACATAAATCTCTTGTGTTTAACAGTACACAAGTATAGAATTATCAGAAAAATATCAGTTTGATTTTAACTGGAATAACATTATACTTCACTTTGTCACTAAAACTAAAAAAATCACTACTGCCAGATATCGGAATATCAACATGTTTTCTATTGAGCTATGTAGCTTCTTAAAGCTTCGAAAGATACAAGTGTGGTGGTTTTGCCAAATTGAGCTTTACAAATGATATCTTCTTTGTTCCGTTTCGTGTACCTTTTTATTTGGATTAATTTTAAAGTATGCAAAGGCATTTGGTTAAATAAAAACACAATAATAAATTTTTGTTGCTATTTTTTTTGCAGAGTAATGCCCTAAAATAAAGGGTATTAATAAGTTTTTAGACAATTTTTTGCTTGCATGTTGATATTTTTTTTTGGTGAAGTTATAAAGCTATGCATCGATAATTTCAGTCTCTTTTGTGATAACAATAATTAGTATTAATTCTAGTATTAGATTTAATACTAATTATTGTTATCACAATACATTTTTAAAAAATATATATTTGATATCTGCAGAAGTTTTGATGATTTGGAATACTTTTTATTATAAGAAAAATATATTTAATTGAAGTAAAACTATTTGCTGGTTGAAAAAAGCAAATACTTTCCGAAGATTCCCAAATTCAATTCAAAACCCCTTCGATTCTCTTTCAAAATATAAAAAACAAATGATTTCAGCTTCCGATTGTTTTTTTTTTCGTACGGAAGGGGAAAAAAACTATTTTTCAATTTATACATTAAAGTATTCTAACAAAATCACGTTTTCAATCAAATCGAACAAAATCAATTCTGAGACTAACGCATTCATATTGCTTTTTTCTCAAGTCTTGAGGCACGTTTTTCTGAACTTCCCCTACGAATGGATAGATTGAGAATCGGAAAAGATTAGAGGTCTCAAAGGTTTGAAAAAAATATTTTTATAAATATTTTTCTCTTATTCTTCTATTTCAGTTCTTATTCTATTGAAACGATTATTTTATCTATTTTATCCTTCCTTGAGATTTGCACAAAAAGTTTTATATTTGGTTCAGTGAAGGTCTTTATTAATTCTTCTAATTGCATTAATGATAGGAACTTAATACGATGTTTTGCTAATTATCCATACAACTTTTGCTGTTTTCTTTAACGAAAGTGTTGGCACTGAAATAAGACAAGTTTCTTTTCGTAGTTAAACGTCAGTGCACTATAAAATATTAAATTTACAACTACTTCACTTCGTAAAACAGTGATAAGCAATGAAGGGGTTGCATCCCCATAAACATAAATATGCATTAATGCTGTGAAAGTAGTTAGTTTCATTTGTAATCTTTAGTATGTCTGTGAATATACGTCCAATGAAAATAAAAAAATAACGATAGGCTTAATTTATTTATTTTTACTATTATTTTTATAAAGAGAGATGAAACTACATATTTCCTATTCATTTAAAAATCTTTACTAATAATAAAGCTGAAAGTCTGTATGTCTGGATCTCCGGATCTCTGTCTGTTACGTGCATAGCGCCTAGACCGTTGGGAAGATTCTCATGAAATTTGGCACAAATAAGTTTTTTAGAATATGGTGAGAACGTCGAAGCGATTTTTCGGTAATTCGACTTTTTTCTTTCTCTATTCCAATTTTAAGCCCATTTTACCAAGCGAATTACCATAACATGGACGAGCAAATTAACCTAGCATATTGGCGAGAAATTCATCATCCATTATTTGTAAATATACAGGGAACCAAATGACCTTTTAATTTTATACTACAAGCAAAGCCGTGTAGGTACCGTTAGTTAATAAATAAAATAAGACATATTCAACTTTTAAAAGCAATAAGAAGCATGAAGTGAAGATAAATAAGACAAACTTTTGCTTCAAATTAATTGTTTGAATTGTTTCTTAAATTAGTTCTTGTTAATGACGGATTCAAAGTCAATCGTTTTCCTTCAGCAGTTTCGGAAATTTCGAACAATAAAAGAACATCCGAAACTCAATAGTTTGTCAAGCAAATGATCAATAGGTTGTATAGGTTGTAGCTCGAAATTACCTACACAATACGACTTGCTTCGTGTTACCGTTACCAGCAAGGATGATTACTTTGGCCGCGCACTTAACGTTAATCGGTTTTGTTTTGCGACTTCAGAAGAATTGTTTTCTTAAGTGGAACACCTTTATTTGTTTTGTATGTACTTTCTTCTTATTTACTGAACTATTACTATAAAAATAAAACCCGGTGCAAAGGCATTTCAAAACTTATGTTTTGAAGTTCAAAAGCGGACGCATTTGAAAATATTTTTTTTAAAGAATTTCTACAAAGTTTTATTACTTTTTTTGCCCTAAATTAATTGTTTATAAAAATTGCAAAAACATGAGTCTGTTCTTAGATTTAAAAAAAAATGTTATGAAGTTCAAAAGCGAATGCATTCAAAAATGTTTTTTTAAAGGATTTCTACAAAGTTTTAATTAATTTTTTGCCCCAAATTAATTGCTTGTAAAATTTGCAAAAACATGAGTCTGTTCTTAGTTTTTTTTAAAAAATATGCAAAAGAAAGAGATTGAGATTACATTGTGTGAGTTAGTTTTCCACTTTGTTTGTGAAAAATCAAGCATGTCACGATACATTAATTCAGAATTCTCTAAACCTAGATGCATCTCTAATTAAATTAAAAGACGATATAACCATGGAATTATGACATTCTAATATAAGCTTTTTATAAGGCTAATATAAGGTTTATTTTTATAGCTTTCCAACCTTTCTAGTCATGTTAAAGCAACACGTAAATAAAAAAGTAACAAAAGTCGTAAAAACACTGCAACACAATAGCACAAACATAATGAAAACAGAAAATATGCAATTAAGTTTAGAATAAGTTTGACTAGAAATGTTTAAATATAGAACGTGCAATTTTAATTATCTTAAAGGATTGAATAAAAAACTTTTTCACTAAATGTGAGGTATAGGTATAAATAGAAAAACACATGTATAAAAATAAATCATCAAAGAAAAAAAAATCAGTTTGCAAAAAAAAAAAAAAAAAATATTAACGCGTGGTAAATAGCTTTAGTTACTCTCCCATAGAAAAAAAAAATTTTTTTTTTCTAACTGTAGTGATCTGTACACCATTGCTTAAATAATTGATACTAAATGATAAATTATTTTTAAAACATTTTGTATCTTTACATTACATTTTTTCTAAAACTGTAGAAAATTATTTCCACCCAAAAATATACATACATACAGTGGCTCCCAAAAGTGTTCTTACACCTACAACTTTCAATGAAATAGGACCCTATCGATTGGTTAGAATTAATATTTCGGAATAGGTATTTAATTATGAGATCTATGATCAATTTTCAATAAAACTACATGATTTTTTTTAAAAATATTAAAACTTATTTTTTTTAAATAAAAAACCAAAAAGTGTCTGAAGTTTTATGTCACAAAAGTCTTCGTACACGTTAAAAAATGTCTATTTATTATTGAATAATCTAAATTTTTATTAAGTTAATATTTAATAGAATATCATGCAGTATCAATAGCACCTTTAAATATCTTGGAATAAATTTCATTCTTTTTTCTTTCTTTTCTTTTCTTTTTTTTTGTAATTTCTGAGCAAGTGTTCAACCACACTTCGAGTCTTACTGTTTCTAGCTCAATTTTCGTTTCAAAGCCGTATTTTCGTAATCTAGCCTCCAGATATCTCTAAGTATGTTACATTAAGTTCAAATCAGGAGATTGAAGGGGTATTTTCTAAACTTTAGGACAAGTTTTGAGGCACTATCGTTATCTTGATAAAAAAAAAAGTTGTTTCCGATAACCAAATTTTTGGCAAAGAGTTTGAAATTGGTTTTTAAAATATTTAAATGAACAGCATTATTCATTATTTCATCAAAAAATTCCAAACTACCAAGTCCTGATGCTGATATACACCCTCACACAAGAACACCTTCACCGTCCTGATTAACAGGTCTAACTAAGTTCTTAAGATTAAGTTACTATTTTTTTCTTCTATTTACAATTATACAACAATTTAACCAAAAATGTTAAATTCATTTTTATACATAAGTAAGAAGTAATTCCAAAATGTTTTGAGCTTATTTATCACTGATTTTGTGGCGAAAAGCGTAAGCTTTCTGTTTTCAGCACGGCCAAGAAAATGTCTGCGGGAAGAAGTCCCATTTAAACCAGCTAATCAGAGAACTTGGCGAGCAATTTTAGGTGAAAATTAAATGTAAAATTTTTTTAACTCTGCAGAAACTTTTACAGCACTCAAATGTGTATTTTTCATATTTTTTTTTAATTGTAAATCTACGATCACGCTTTGTCAACTTTGCCGGTTGACCTTTTCTTACGTTGATTTCGGTCCGATTCTTATCTTTAAAGCATTTTATCAAGCATTTTACTACAGAATGGAATAAATTAAGTAGTTTAGAGACATTTCAAACCAACTTACCGCTACTGTAAGGAAAAAATTCAAATTTTAGATGGTGTTTGTGATTTTTTACGAATACCAGCCATTTTAAAGTAATAAGCACATTATTTAGGAATAAATAAACGAAAAATTAAAGGCAAACGACTTTTAAGGGTCAACACAATGCAGAAATAATTAAAAAACGAAATACGATAATTTTAATCCTGAATTTATTCGAAACTATTTGAGTGTACGATGACTTTTGTGGCGTATTATTTCTCTGTCTCTTCGTTTTTTGACACATTTCAAAAAGAAGGTTCGTCAATATTTTCAAAAAACTTCAGGGCTTTATTTAGAATGACATAGGAATGATGTGAAAAAATATTGGACTTCATATTCGAAATCAGTTTTGCGTTTTTTTGGTTTTACGAAAAAATTTCAAAGTGTACGAATACTTTTGGGAGTCACTGTATTTATTTCATTTTATTTAATTAAAGATTCAGAGAAATCAGTCTTATTTTTATTACGTCTAGTATTCAAATCAGATGATAAACAATTGATCTTAAAAGCAATAATCACTTTGCTAAGTTTTAATTTCCAAAATAATACTAAATGATACGTTATCGAAAACCAGAAATAACATACCAAGCTAAGAAGCATCTTTTGTCACTTTTACGATAAGGCTTGCGTAATATGCGAATTTTATTTCATAATTCTGTTTGATTTATATCCTTTATCGCATTTCAATTTTACAGAAGCACGTTTCCTTCAGTCGTCTCCATGTTCAACAATCGCAGCTTCCTAAAAATCAATATTTATTTCCGGTTCCCATCTACGTTCTAACTGAATTCCGATGCAGTTCAATTTGCATAGATGCTTCAAGACGCCTTCAAACTGCTGTTAGTCATCTGATAAGGAATTTGATAAGTCCCTAAACAAAATATGCATCTCTCTTCAGATGTGATATTGGAAATAGGGTGATAAATCTAAAAATAAAATATTCTGAATGTGTGTCCGCTTGTGTTTAAACAGTTTCAGAACAAAATTGTGACTAATAGATTTCGTTTCAATTGAACTTTTGAAAAATAAAGACAGTGAAGCTTGTACTTCGATTTTTTAACATCTTATTTCATTTACTAGACGCGTCATTTCCTTTCCACACTAAAAAAAAAATGTGTTAGGTTATCAGTATTAATGTGTGTAACGTTACTCGAATTCTAAAGTGTGTAGCATCATTATTTTAAAAACTCAAACTGTTGAAGGAACCTTATACTATTATTTCAGTAGAATTCAAAGCGCATGCGTAAAGATCAGAATCGGCATAGAATAAGCAAAATTAGCGAAATGTAAATCATCATTGGTGACTGAACGGTAAAAGCGGCTTTTACTGTGAGATTCGCGTTGCGTGTTCGGAACCCACTCAGGTCATTTCCTCTCTTAGTGTAAAAAAATGTCTCATTTTTATATTAAAATGCATAAATTATTGGTGTGTATTCGTTGCTATAAAGCATGAACTTAATAAATCGTCAGATGAAAGCTTAACTTTTACTTATGTGTAACCTTTCAAGGAATTTCTCTGTAAGCATATAGAAAATATTAGTGTAACCTAAAGTAGAAATGAGTGGGACGTTACGCTACAGTTACATTACCATGGTGTCGCAAGCAATGTGTAACTTTACATTAATTATATCCGTTAAGTTACTCCAGAGCAATGAAGGCAGCTAAACTGCCACCTATTTTATGGGGAGTAAGGTTACACAATTTTTTTTTTTACAGTGCAGTCTCTGTTTAAGTATTACAAAGAATTTAACAGTTCAGAACAAAATATTCCAAATTTATTTAGAGGAACTGTAAACCTACGTAAACATACGGTAAGAAATTTGATATAAATAAAATAACATTTTACAGAAATATAATCACTGTATCCAAACTCACAATTGGTTTTTTGAGTAAAACTAAAAATGTTTTCATATTCTTTTCTTTTTTTTTTTTTTGGTGGCAATGTACATTACGTACATTTTTAAAAGTTTTTTCAACCTATAAGTACGTCAAACAACTTTTAAGCCCCGGAGGAGTTAAGGCAATCCTAAACTCTTAAAAAATCCCCGGGGCTTTTGATATCGAATAAACTAAAAAAAAAATTTAAAAAAACCTTTACGACCCAAAGCACGTCCTTTCAAAGATCGAAAGGTTGTTCATTTTTAGATGGAAGCGTCCAAAATTTTGTTATGGTGCACAGAATAAATATATATATATTTTTAAAGAAGTGTCGTTTTCCCAGAGAGATTTTTACCTTTTGTTAGGTATCAATGCTAAAAACAAACAAACAAACAAAAAAAACTGTCAGAATAAGTGATCAAGTTTACTGCTGCCATGGCTACTGATTAATATTTTTTCCCGAATGATTTTATTTTTTTCTGAATCTCTCTTATCTGAATTTTTTTCCTCGATGACTGCTAAAAACATTGCTTTGAAATGTAGTGTTTTTCCATTGGTTCAATATCTTGCCGTGAAGTTGATATTATCAATTTTTCAAATGGATTAGGTGAACATGACACAAAAAAAAAAGTGCGTCACGGGGTGCTCGGCAGAAGCAATAACTTTCATAAGATTAAATTACGAGGGCAATTCGGAAAGTAACCTCCGAATCGCTGTAAATAAGACAAACCAGCCACATAGGAAAAACATTTATTTACATATCAAAGGTACAACTCTCCTCTATTTTTCAACGTAGTCGCCGCCATTATTTAGGCACTTGTCGTACCGTTTTACCTATTTATCAATTCCATCTGGATAAAAAGCGACCGCTTGCGATTTAAGCCAATGTGTCACCGCGCTTTTAAGTTCCTCGTCGTCAGCAAAATGCTGTCCCCCAAGCCACTTCTTCATTGCAGTGAACAGATGGTTATCAGAAGGAGCCAAGTCTGGGATACAGACGGCCTTCCACTCCGTGATTCGTCATGGATGTCTGTTCTTCCGTCCTTGAAAAAGCGCACCCACTTACGCACTACACCTTCACTCATGTTTGGACCGTATACGGAACACAAACCACGATGGATATCCGCTGCTGACATTTTTTTTGGAAAAAGAAATCATATCACTCCTTGCACCTCACATTTCGTGGGACTTTTTATGACGGAATTCATTTTGTCACGCTATAACTAGCAAAACGCTTGGTCCAACAACACTCTCACTCTCCCACTGGAAGCTTACTGAATCACAGATTGCTCGTGCATTCGATTGAGGGCGCTCCGAACCGTACTTCTAGTGCCACGCCCAAACGGCGGTTACTTTCCGAATTGCCCTCGTATTATCATTATTTAATCCTATGAAAGTAACAATTGGCTTATGGTAGCTATAATAAGCAACGAAATTTTTCCATTGTATGTTATCTAAAAATCTTGCAAAGACTGCATCAAGTACACTTCCGTGACTTGTAGTGGCTCCTTCTGGCTTATTAATCATTCGTAATTGTAATTTGGATTGTAGAAGTGATACTAAATTTTTAGCTCGAGCAGAAGCAAAATTAACACTAAAATCTCCGGTTAAAATTAAAGGAATTTTAAAATAATCATTAACGAAATTTTTTCATAACATTTTTTCATTAACGAAAGCAAAACCTTTTTGTGTATAATTTAAAAGCTGTTCATGAATAAATTCAAAAAAACTTGAAATACTTTTGTTTGGATATATATATAGTATGTTGGCAATAATAATTTGTTGCTAAGCTTCATTGAGACATTCCACTATACACATAACCTTTTTGTGTAGCCGTATTAAAGCTTTTAGAATTATTAACATATAATTGTATATTTGGAGTGAAAATATTTATGCAATCAAGATCATTCTAATAAACTGCTACGTCTCCTGCTCTTATACGCTTTAATTACACAATACGTTTAAAAGATGGAATAATTTTAGTATCATCATTTTCAAGCCATGTTTCACATAATAAAAGAATATAACAGCGTTGAGAGACCAAATCAATAAGATCCAGACTATGAGCATTAAGGCTTTAACAATTAATTGAAAAAAAAAGAACCGACTTCAAAATTGCTCTAATTGAAAAATAATTTTATTCTTTGATCACCATTCAGACTACTTTTAAACATACGTTTTGATGTCAGTGCAAAAACAATAGATTAAATGACGCGTCGTTTCTAAATATTTCGCTTATCAGAAAAAACACTCAAACACAAAACACCTGGTAAGAATCAGGTTCGACTGGTAAGAATCAGGTTTTCTTAGCACATGCTTTGAAGCACCTTAAACATAGGTAATTACAGCAATATCGCTTATATAAGAAATAAATAAATAACAAAATTGTAGAAAATAAATGTTGAAGTTGTTAACGAAATTCTCCAATGGACTTCTAGTGTGCTTACTTTACATTGTTAAATAGACGAATGAAATGTATTTTTATTAGAAATTAAAACTAATAAGCGGCTTTTTTCCAGTCCATAAGTCAGAGAAATCTATCCCAAGGAAAATGCTTCGTTATTTCCAAAAAGTTGGGTTTTTTTTTTATTATTTTGAGAACAATAAACAAGATTGTAGCACAGTATGTAGATTTTCTACCATCTCACCAATTTATCTTTTCGTCTTAACTGAATTAATAGTATCAAGAGTCCAATTATCATACTTTCCCAACTCTTCCGACGTAAGATGTCTCGCTGATCCTTTATTGGATAATTTGATTTTCTACTGAGTTGATTAATTAGCAACGTAATTTCGAATATTCTTTAGTGAATTAGGTCAGAATACGTTTTGCATCAACAGCATGCTTAGAAAAGTATGCTGAAAAATGTTTAATATCATGATATTAGCTAGTGCAAGAAGTAAAAAGGAACAAATATTTTAAACAGACTGTGTCTCGCAAATAAATAATGAGGAACTAAACCGCAAAGAGAACATGTCCTTAAAAGAACATATCTTGCATGATGGAAATTAATGATCGACTTTCGCAGTTGAGTGAAATCTTTAGAAGGAACTTTAGAGCCATCAAAAAATCCATGAACAATTATAATGTGAGATACAGTTATAATCCTATGTCAAACTACTAAACATTAGAAGTTAGCGTTTAAAAAGTTAGAGGCAGTTTTTTTTTTTTTTTTTTTTTGAAGACTGCTGTATATGATTTTGTAACACTAAAATGTCGCCAAAAGTTTATTACCTACATTAAATCTCTTAAACCAGGATACATTTTTTGTGCAGTATGTTGATTAAGCTGTTCAGAAAATGTTTTTAGGGGATAATTTAATTTAATCGCCTGCTAAATCTAAAAATTCTACGTAGTTATAAAAGTACCATTTTATTTATTACGAAACATTGTTACAATTAAAATTATAATGATTAAAATATTTAAATAATTTTTTTTAAAATAATAATACAGTTGATAATTCGGTTGTAATGAATGGAACAGAAAATGCAAAGGTAATATTTTCAACTACTTGACAACATACAACAAAAGAAAATGTAAGCTTCATGCAGAATTCAGTAAAAGACATGGTTAAAGAAGTGCTTCGTAACATAAAAATCAGATTATTGCATTCATTTTCTGCAAAAAATTGTTATAATATTTCATTGCGACCATTATTTCAGTTAACAATTTCTATTCTGACATTTATTATCCTTTTTACTTCCTATTACCAAAAAGGAAGTATTCTATTCGCGAAAAGAATTTCACTCAAAATTCGACTTTAATTTCCATTTTGCTCGCCTCAGAATGAATAGTGAGATTTTTTTTTCAACCCGACCACACACACACACGTAGATATATGCCTAAGAACGTATAGACACCCGAAATATCCATTTGGACGATACCCGAGAAAAAAACTTTTCTCGTGACGTCTGTATGTATGTGCGTATTTATCTCGCATAACTCAAGAACGGTATGTCCTAGAAAGTTGAAATTTGGGACGTAGACTCCTAGTGGGGTCTAATTGTGCACCTCCATTTTCGGATGCATTCGAATGCTCCAAAGGGGGTCTTTTACATCTTTTTGGGGGAAATCATTGTTAATTTCAGTGCAAACTCAAGTGGTGTTATAATTTGGCAAACACTTGGCGATATATCGCCAAGCTTTTGGTCGCTAAATTTTGTCGCCTACTTGGCGACAAATTTGGCATTTTTTTTTCTTTTTTAAATCTGATTTCAATTTGGCCACTACTGGCAATATTTAGAGAGTTAACCATTGAATCATGTTAAAATTGCCAATATTGGAAAAATTAATCTGTATAAAACGTTTTTTTTTTTTTTTTTTGCTTAGGTTTGCAACACACTTGGAGGGTGAACATATTTGAAGTGTTTCTTTGCTTACTCCAAGTCCAAGGCACTATTATCATTAAATTAGCGTTAAAGGAAGTCATGTGATTTACACATCAGCTCGTTTGTCTTTATTACGCTTCACAAAGTGAATCTTCTCATCAAATTTAGGACTAGGCAAATCTTTACTAACATTAAAGCTGAAATCCTGGATCTCTGTGACGAGCATATCACCTAGACTGTTCGGCCGATTTTAATGAAATTGGGCACAAAATTAGTTTGTAGAACAAAAGTGTGCACCTCGAAGTGATTTTTCGAAAATTCCGATTTTGTACATTTTCTATTCCAGTTTCAAGCCATCATTCTAATTCCTCTTCAGTAATTCCGAGAGAATTACCAAACCGTGGATGAGTAAGTGAGTAAATTACCATAACATGGACGTTCATTGCCATACATTATTTGTAAATATACAGGCGAATTAAATGATCTTTTAATTTTCTACTACATGTAAAGCCGAGCGGGTACCTCTAGTATATTTAGATAGGGAGAGTAAGAAAGTCGGGCAATCACACCGCACTAATAATAATAATAATAATAATAATAATAATAATAATAATAATAATAATAATAATTCCTGCCTCTCTCAATGTTTTGTCCCCAAATTTTAGGACTAGAAAGATGGAAAAGATAACTGATGTAAGCCAAAATGGACGAAAAGTAAAATCATGTACTGAAAAGGGAATCAGAAACCAAAAATGAAGCAGGAAATAATGAAAAATAAAAGGAGAAGACGAAAATTATGAATGTATATTTCTTTCCTCTCAAAACCACTAAAAAACCGTGAAATGGAGCAAAAAAGAAAAAGGTCAAAATTGCAACCAACAAACAATATCCTTAGTTCTCTTTAATCATTAATACAATTCTTACCGCCTGAGAAATATCGAATAAAGCTCATTTTACACAAAATTCGAACATTTTCATTGACATGAAAATTTAAAGCGATGGGAAGATCAACCCCTCCCTCTTCCGGTTTTGGAAAGTTATGGGAAACTTTCGTTCCAAATTAGAACACAAAAGAAAAATATCAAATTTAAAAAAAAAAGTTGTTACTTAGGCGCAGTATAATTCGGGTAATAAATTCAACCCTCTTCATTTTATAATTAGTACTAATTCACATATAACAATAACGATTTACAACTTTTGAGAGCACAAATACATAGTATCAAATAAAAAACGTCCTTATTTTTAAAATTGTTTCTTGGTACTTAATTTCAGTTAAGTACTGTCTGACTACGGATTGCATGGAAAGGAAAACATCAGGTTTAAAGGCGGAAATGGACGTATCAATTAGTTTTTAGGAATGTCAGCGTTTGGAGATGTATGTTAGCTTCTAAATAAAGCAGAGTCTCATTCAAATAAAAGGAACACTCGCATCAGATTTTATTTTTCTTCCTCATTCAGATAGATTCGCCATAACTGGAAGTTTGCCAATTCCATACAATCCGTGGTTGAACAGTAGCTCTCAACATTTCTTGCACATAGAGTGGCTCCCAAAAGTGTTCGTACACTTTGAAATTTTTTAGTAAAACCAAAATAACTCGAAACTGAATTCGAATATGAAGTCCAATATTTTTTCACATCATTTTTATGTCATTCTAAATGCAACGGAGTAGTTTTTTCAAAGCATTACAAAAAATACGCCACAAAAGTTATCGTACATTAAAATACTTTCGTATGAATCCATGGTTAAAATGGTCACCTGTTTTTTTTTTATTATCTTTGCATTGGGTTGACACTGTACAGTCATTTGACTTTAAAGTTTTGCTTATTTAATCCCCAATATTCTTCTTATTATTTTTAAATGGTTGTCATTCGTAAAAAACCACAAACAGTATTCGAAATTTGATTTTTTTTCCTCATACTAGTGGTAAATTGGTTTGAAATGTGTTTAAATTATTTAATTATTAATAATGTGTTTAAATTATTTATTTAGAATCGGACCGAAAACAAGGTAAGAAAAGGTCAACCGGCAAAATTGACAAACCGTGATCGGTGATTTAAAGTTAAAAAATTTATGAAAAATACACACTTGAGTGCTGTAAAAGTTTCTGAAGAGTTAAATGAAAAAATTTACATTCATCTAAAATTGCTCTTCAAGTTCTCTGATTAGCTAAATTAAATGGGACCTCTTCCCGCAGAAATTATCTTGGTCGTGCGAAAAACAGCTTATACTTTTCGTCGCAAAATTAATCATAAATAGTATCAAAACGTTTCGGAATTACGTCTTATTACTTACAGATAAAAATGAATTCAAAATTCTTGGTTAAATTGTTGTATAATTGTAAATAGAAGAAAAAATTAGGAACTTAATCGAAGGAACTCAGTTGGATCAGTTAATCAGGACGGTGAAGGTGTTCTTGTGTGAACATGCTCATCAGCTTTAGGGCTTAGTAGTTTGGAATTTTTTGATGAAATACTGAATCATGCTGTTCATTTAAATATTTTAAAAACCAATTTTAAACTCTTAGCCAAAATATTGGTTATAGGAAACAACTTTGTTTTTATCAAGATAAATTTAAGAAGCACAGTTTTCAACGTTTGCGTCTAGTGCCTCGAAAATTGTCCTAAAGTTTAGAAAATAACCCCTCAACCTCAGATTTGAACTTAATGTAACATATTTAGAGATATCTGTAGGCTAGATTACGAAAATATGACTTTGAGACGAAAAGAGAGCTAGAAACAGTAAGACTCAAGGTGTGGTTGAACAGTTACTCAGAAATTAAGCAAAAAAAGAAAAAAAAAAGGAATGAAATCTATTCCCAGACGTTTAATAGGTGTTGTTGATACTGTATGATATTCTACTAAATAAAAACTTACTGAAAAGTTAGATTATTCAATAACATATAGACAATTTTTAAAGTGTACAAAGACTTTGGTGAAATAAAATTTCCGGCACTTTTTGGTTTTTGATTTTAAAAAAAAGTTCTAATATTTTTTTGAAAAAATTCATGTAGTTTTGTTAAAAATTGATCATAGATCTTATAATTGAACCCATATTCCGAAATATTAATTCTAACCAAGGTATAGGAGCCTATTTCATTGAAAGTTGTAGGTGTGTGAACACTTTTGGGAGCCACGGTATATAAAATCTCTCTGACTTTTTAAGCATTAGAAATAGACTTTACATATAATAATCCTGCAATAACTAGACATTCAAATATGCTTAGTTAAAAACAAACACTATGTGATGAAAATCCTAAAAACAAAATTACCGTAAGTCATAAAACCAAATTATATTGGTCCCCATTAAACTTTGAAAGCATAATATCACATAAATTAAAACATTCTTTCTTTCCACTCTAAATATTATGATATGAAACTTACTAAACATAATAAATATTTCACGACCCTTAAAAATATCGTTTAATAACTTTTCAAACTTCAGCAATATATTTCGCTATTATTCTAGGAAAATAAGTTGTTGCAATAACCATGAGGTTGAAAGAATGCAATTTAATACATTTTTAGAAATTTATTCATTCGGAGAGCTTTAATGTCCGTGCAAAATTAATATAATGCATTTTTCGGGATATTTCGTTTAATGAACAATACACGCTACTTAAGTGTAGTAAAGATATATTTTATTTGTTAAACCGCTCAGAAAAATGCTCAATCAATTTATTTGAGAAAATTTTATTGTAATAGTTCCGTGTTTCTGCACACATAGAATAAGATTTTATGAAGCATTCATGAACTTAGAATTTATTTCGCAGACGTTAAATGCTAATTTTCTTTTCTACTGCCCCTGTTTTTTAAAATACATGTTAACTTAATTAAATTTAAAGCGTTAGCATATGGTTCAACGCAATGGGGAATCATAAATCTATTTCATTTATTATTTAGTCAAAAAATGTGTTTTGTAGCAATAAAAATGAGGTATAAATAACTGCTAATTTAAAAACAAAGCTGAATGAATTATTTATTTAGAGAAAACAACTTAACTGCTTCAGAACTAATTTAATGTAACAAACGCAAATAATTAAAATAGCACGAAGCAAAACTGATTTTTTTCTGCTTAGAGGAAAAATTTTCTCATAAGCACTTACTTTATTTCGTTCGATTACTGCATTTATAAATAAACTTTTGTGTCTGTGCGTATACATGTAATCATTAGTAAACAAATTATGATAAAGGCATTACTAAATTTCTGGAACAATACTAAGTTTTATTAACAGGATCTTCATTCACGGAGTCGAAGATTAAACTGCTTAAACTTCCAAAAAAAGAAGCTGTAAAATGATCAGTTTCACAGGTTTCTTCTTTTTTTCATTTTTTACCTTCTACTTTCAAAATCAATTGCGATAAAGCTTGTTAAATTTTCTGTATGAATTCTGACGTTTTAACAGCTGTATAAACACTTTATTTTAAAGATGAAAAAAAAATTGTTCAGGAAAAAAAAGTAAAAAGTTTTTCTACAAATATCTTAGTTCATTTTATTTATTTATTTATTATCTCCGAATTAGATATTTTATTTCAACATTAGGAAAAGGACAGATATTTTGAGTTCTTCCTTCTTTTCTCATTGATCACATATCCACAATTTGTGCACTGATTTCAATTTGATTTGGTAGTTATTTGTTTTTAAGTGCTCTAAAAATGTTTTTAAAAAAATGTGTAGCAAATAATCGACTGGGCTTTAAGCAATATGCATCAAACAATGAATGCGTCCTATCTTTCTAAAAGCACTTATTAAACACAGAGTCTTATTTTTTTTTTATCCTTATCGGAAAATGCGAAAACTGGTATTCAGTACTGTAAGTAGTCTATTTCTCTGGGCATTATGAAGGAAATTTCGGAAGACAAAAAAAGGAAGAAAAAAAGGGAAAAATATGTAGTACTACAACGACGCGTTGTCACAATCAGTTTTATTTATTTATTATTATTATTTTTTTAATTCAGAACTTTTCAAGCTTATAAAGCTTTTTAACCGAAACGTTGTAAGTTCGTTTAAAGTACTTTATGGGAATTTATTGAGTTTTCCCGCCATAAAAACTTTTTTTGATGTTAAATGTTCCTTTGTGAAGTCCCAGAAAGAAATATTTATAATTTCACTCTCCGAAAACTAAATGTAATTAACGATTTTAGTTTCATTATAATTCGACTGTTTTCTTTCAATGAGAAGTAGGCTTTTCATCTGTCTATATTTAATAAATTAAAAGTGATCAAAAATACTTAATGCAAAATTATTCTTGAAATGAAAAAAACACAAATTTCTTTTTAATTTCTGCTCTATTTTACTCTTTGTTTTTACTTTATGTCTTTACTACCTGTACCTACGCGACAATGACTTTTAATATTCAGTAAGGGCAGTTAAAAAAATGAGGCATCTCTAAAACTCAATATTTTCTGCGTGAATTCAAAGAAAAGAAATGTCTGTAATGATTTTTTAAATAAATTATGTATTAAAAGTTTAAATGTTTTGAAGCAGAATTTATTTAACTTAGAGGGTAGACCGTGCAAAATACCCCTGTTTTTTCTCTTTTTTTTAACGAATTCTACTTAAATAAGATTGTCTAGAATCTACGTACATATTCTCCTATGAAGAGACGAAAATTCTCGTTATTTCGCTATAACATAGGCATGAGCTGTTGATTAAATCAATTCCTCAATAACAAGTCAACGGCTACTTATTGTCTGTTTGAAATACACCGCCAGCTCAGTCCACAGCGAGTATTTCTGCCTTAGCCCTGGCTATAGGGCGGTATCTTACTGAAAATACCATGCCTTGCCTTCAATCTTCGAGTTGAAACGAAGCATTGCTTCGGTCACCCGTCTGCTCAGTGCTAATTCTAAATTAGCTACCAGTTTGTTTGGCAATCTTGACTTCCTTAAGAGGTTTTCCAACTCCAGCTCAGGCAACACTGCATATCCTTCATTCACCGGACTGGGAAGATATCAGGAAAGTAACTTTACATTCATTGTTCATAATATCAAAGTACTATGCTTTTGTATTTATAACTTTAATTTAAGGCAATTATACTTAGTCAAAGATTCAATTATTCTCTTCAGTTGTTTGCTGGTCAAGAAACGGCATTGTAAATAATGTAAATAACAGAATATTTTTATTCAAGATGTTCTCTGTCTCCGTTTAAAAGTAACCTAAATTGAACGGACAAGCATCGTACAGGGTTTTAACTTCTGATTACGACTCTTCTACTCCAAAATCAATCCGACTCTGACTTCTTTGTGTGGGTACAGTTCCGAAATTGTAGGGAAAATGACCGACCTTAACTACGCAGACTTGTTTCTGAGGACTGATAAAATGGAATCACGAATATTTAAAATGTTGCTTTGAATTCTTTATCCGATCCTCTCAAGGTATTTAAATACACGAAACCTATCGATCTTCATCTTCTGCATTTTTTATTTTTATTTTATTTTTTTTCTTATTAAAATACATTACACAAATATTTTCATATCTTGTTGTTGGGCAATTGAGCATTTTAATGCCAGCAAGTGTTACCGTTTCCAAAAGGACCTGGCTCTTTTTAGTTTTTTCTAAGAATGAAGCAGTAATTAAATTAGCAGTTCAGTTTCAAACCCTGGGTAGTTTCAGAGAAGTGATTCTAACTTCTTTTTAATTTAACTTTAGGACTTTTCACGTAGAACCAAAACTGGAATGTCCTAGGTGACGTCCACAAATTATAACATGCTTTGAGGGGATGAATGGGTGTGTAAAAGTGTGCAGTTTGTGACAAGGCGAAGAGAGGGGGTAACAACAAGGGTGATGTCATACATTTGTTTAGCAAAAACATGTATACGAAAAACAGCGCGACATGTGACAAGAAGAGAGAAAGGGGTAAAGTTAAGGGTTATTGACAAAGGGGGGGGGGGGCGTTGCAAAATATTGAAAAAATCGTGGCAACATTTGAGGATGGCCCTTTTTCTTTCTCTTAGATGAGCTTAGCACTATTTTTTAAGGTCATAATGTTTCTCTTTTCTTTTTTGGCTCATTTTTTGCGGTCTTCTTAAGATCAGATTGCTAAAATCAGAGCTAAAGATTGATGAACATTATTAGTGACCATATATCTAGTTAAAGGAAGCGCTTTGTATTCTTTAAATGCTTTATGTAATGTCATACATAGCATGCTATAGCAATGTCATGTATAGCATATTATAGCAATATTATGCATAGCATAATATAGCAATATAGCATAGAATCAAATGTACAGTGTAAGTCAAAACCAAAAGCAATATTCGTTAACATTGCATACATATTTCTTCGACATATTTATTATCTCTCGGGCTTAAAAGACTTAACAAATAATTATTTCTGTTGCACTATTTTGTTTTTCAGTTCTACATCATGGTATAAGATTTCTTCGTTTACTTTAGGAAAATATATTCAACTGCTAAAACAATCAAAGAAAAACGCCCAAACTACTATTTTTCTCAGGCATAATTTAATTTTTTGTAAAGAACCAGAAAAATGATATAAGTATTTCAAAGAGAAAAGGTTTCACAATTTTTTTAAAAAAAGGTTATACTTTTCACATATAACATTTTAATTCAAAGCTCAAAGACAGTTCTTTTATTTGTAAATCAAAAAGAAAAAAAAAATACGAGTACATCGCTGCAAAAATATTCACAAGTTTTAGGTTATCATTTAACTGCCACAAAAACATTTATCTTCAAGACAAAGTTTTTTTTTGTAATCCGTAAAAAACATTTGAAAAACGAAAAACTAATTTTCGTTGCAAACATTTTTAACTTTTGTGTTCATTGCATGACACTTGACTCTTTCCTGTCTTGACATACAATTTGCTCCGCATCTTTTCTCAAAAACGCTTTTGATTACAACATATTTCGGGCGAAGAAACGAAACATTTTTTTTTTTAAATAAATTGTTTCTCCATTGGCTGCAAAACATTTTTTCCTTTTCAAAAAATTATTAAAATATTTTTGAATATTTTTTCTCTGTAATATTTCGTTTTGTCTCATTTTCAAGTAAACACTTAAAGTGCTTTGACAAAATCAATAAGTAAAATAGTAAAGTTACAGGTATTGTAAAATTACTAAGCAGAACAGTTGCGAGAAAAAAACTCATTATTACAATAAATAACAAATAAATAAATATATGTATATTAATCCTTCTATTCACCACAAACCGATTTGAGCTAAACGTTTAAAGTTCAAAATATCTTAGACAAATTTAACCCACAAGTTCGCTTTATCTATTTCAAGGTAAACAAACAGTATGATGTATTACGATAAAAAAAAAACCTCTTTTGTGATCTTGTGAAGCTTAAATAGAATCGGGATACTTCTTTCTACATGCTAAAACAATTTTCAGTCTGAAAATTATTAAGAAAACTATAATAAATTTAATAAAAGTAAATTCAATATATATTTTGAACTGAAATTCATATTTCTCTTTCTTAATTTTCCCAGAACTATGTTTTTATTTCCTTTTACAAGAAAGGAATTATTGTATTCGCGAAAATATGTTCACTCAAAAATCGACCTTAATTTTGCTCACCCCCTAATGAATGTTCAGATTTTTTTCATCCCGATCAAACGTGCATATATACCTAAGAACATATAGACGCCGGAAATATCCATTTTGACGATTCCCGAGTTAATTATAACGAGTTTTCTCGTGACGTCTGTATGTGGGTCGTCAAGTTTTGTCGCCAGTTTGGCAACAAGTTTGGCTTTTTTTTTCTGAATCTGGTTTCAATTTGGCCTTTGTTGATAATATTTAAAGAGTTAACAATTGAATCACATTAAAATTTCCAATAATGGAGAAATAACATTAAATTGGTATAAAAGGAAGTCATGTGATGCCACATGAGCTCGTTTCCTTCCTCTTTTTTTAACTTCCTTTTACCAAAAAGGAAGTATTGAATTCTCGAAAAAAAAAATTCACTCAAAAATCGACCGTAATTTCCATTTTGCTCGTCTCCGAATGAATATTGAGTTTTTTTTTTTTTTTTTTCAACCCGACCACACGTGGATATCTAAGAAAGTATAGACACCCAAAATATCCATTTTGACGATACCCGAGTTAATTATAACGAGTTTTTTAGTGACGTCTGTATGTGGGTCTATCCACGGTGACTGATGGTGAATGGAAGTGATTCCTTCCTTTACCTTAAAAAAAGGGTTGTTGCTAAACACCTGCTACAGCTTCTGAATTTAATAAAAAAAAGTATTACTCAAATATGACTTTTTATAGTAAGACTGTGCGAGTCGGATGGTGATAGCTCTGAAATTTGTATGAAGCTGTGACATTTAGAAATATTTTTATACCGATGATGTAGCACTTTATTTCAAAAGTAATACATGAAGAACTAGGCTCTGTTTGTCAAATTTCATTCTGGAATTTTTTTTTACAGCAGCAGTTTTCTTTTGTGAAGATATAACAAATAGCGTTTTGAATGACTGACAAATTTTACCAAGGTTTCATTATTTTAAAGAGGGGTAATGCAGCTGCTAATTTAAGCCTGGGACTTCAATACTTTAAATTGTTCTACTCTTGTTCTACTTCTTCACCTAATTTCTCTTTTTAATTTTATTCTGAACTAACTTTGGTAATAATGCTAGGTTTTTAAAAATATTTTTATTTATTTTTTATATTTCACTTTTTTTAGCTTCTACTTTGTTTTATTTTTTGTAATTTTCATGTTTTCCTTTATTTCCGAATTTATGTCGCCTCTTTTTTTTTTTTTTTTTTTTGCCTTTCTGCAGTAGTCAATGCCTTTTGTGCAATTTGTTTGAGGTTAATTAACGAAAAGAGAAATGTGACTGATGTTACTGTGACCGATGTTACATATTTTAAATAAGTTTGAAATAACTAAATTGAACTATTTCTAAATATTAAAAGGATTAATATTAAAGATATCGTCATAAATGAAGACAATATGATTTTTTATAAACGTGGGTTTGTTTTTGTTTAAGCAATGCAAACTTTTATACAATTCTGTGACTGATGTTACATTAGTATGAAGCCTAGTATAAAAACAATTGTTACAAGATAATTATAACGGTTTAAAGTTTCTCTGTTTGTCTAATTTCTTCCTTTGTAAACTAAATTTCAATGAAAAAATAAGATTGTAGACATATCAGTTAATTTCCTTAGTGGAAAAAAAGTATTACCTTTTAGAACTGCTTATACAACGACACATGGGCACTGAGTAGTGTTGTCAAAATTTGCCTATAAAACTTACAAAAAATGTGTTTATAACTTTTTTCGCATAGCTTTATAAAAATACTGTCTTTTTTACCTCATATGAAAGAAAAAATTACTGATATAATGAAGTTTTTTTTTTTTAATGTGATGCTTCTATTTTCATGGACATGCCCATGTACGTATGTATGTGCTTATGTATCTCACATAACTCAAGAACGGTCTGCCATAGGAAGTTGGAGTTTGGTACGTAGACTCCTAGTGGGGTTTAGGTGTGCACCTCCCTTTTTGGTTGTATTAGGATGTTTTGAAGGGTATCTTTTACACCTTTTTTGGGGGAAATTATTGTTAATTTCAATGAAAACTCAAGTTTTGATATAATTTGGTAAACATTTGGCAATATATCACCGAGCTTTTGGTCGACAACTTGCGGCAAGTTTGGTCTTTTTTTAAAATCTGGTTTCAATTTGGACACTATTGTTGATATTTGGAGAATCACAACCATTTTATCACATTAAAAATGCCAATATTGGAAAAATTAATCTGTACAAAACGTTTTTTTTTTCCCTTTTGCTTAGGTTCGCAACAAACTTGGGGTGAAAATATTTGAAATGTTTCTTTGCTTTCAAGTCCAAGGCACTATTATCATCAAATTAGCGTAAAAGAAAGTCATGTAATGCTTACATCAGCTCGTTTTTTTTTTTTTTTTTTTTTTTTTTTTAAAGTTGACGCAATCGGTTTGTAACAAATTTATAATAATAATTTGAGACTATTCAAATATGTAAATCAATTAATTATTTTACTGTGAAATTATACTTACCAAATATGATGTACGTACAACACACGTTTTTCTGGTAGTTAACAATGAGTAAAAGTTAGGCTGAAAAAAAAAGCAAGTAGATCCTAGGAAACTTTAGCAATGAAATTAGATTTATTTATTGTTATGTGGGATCAACCAAACAAAAAGATAAGATATTAAGATTTTGACAATTTAAGAGAAACTAGATGCTGTGGAAGTATTACGAGTCCGTTATATAATTTTGCAGTAGGAAATGTAGTTTTTTAACGAAGAAATAATATACAAGGGTTAAGTAAGAGAGTTACAAAGAAGAAAAGTTAGGGTCTTTGCACCACGAAAGATGCTTTACTTCAATTTGGATCAGTTTTAAATGTTTGCTTTAAACTTTAGGAGGAAGTTTTATTATTCTACGCTTCACGATCTTTTATACGTAACAAGAAAATATATTATTGTCTAATCACTTTAGGATGATTGTTAAACGTTTCAAAATTGTATAACATTACTGTTTAATGAAAAAAATCGAAACTTTTAATCTAAAAGCTAATAATACTGCACGTAAAAATGTTGCATCCGAAAATAGAAACTGTTCAGAAGAGAAATAAAAGAAATTAAAGTTCCATAAATCAATAACAATGGGCAAATGGGGGATTCACGAGAATATGATATTTTACTTGCAATCTTAAGAATGTTAAAAATGAATAACAATTTAAAAAAAAAATCTTCTTTGTGAAATTATTTGCACAACTGCCGCTAAAAGTAAAACTTTTTAACTGAACCTTGGTCTTCGTCACTATCGTTTGGTATTCGAAACAAGTGCTTTTAACATTAACTAACTTTACATTCATTGAGCAATCACGAGTTGCTTATTGCTTTCACTTGACCTTTGAATGGCGTCAGCTTACTTTAATTTTTGACTTAAAGTCCTCTGCGAGCACCACCATCTTCATGTGCTTCTCCTCTGCTCCTGAACCTCCACCAGATTGGGTTCACCATTCCTCCTGGATGGAAACCTGGGCCCACCAACAGCACTGTCCATCGGAATTCACTCCTGGGTCGTTGCTTCCATGCCTTACCCATAAACACCCTTACCACTAGCACACACGCTTCCACGCGCGCGCACACACACACACACACTCGTGTTTGCGAAAAGCTTAATTTGAATTCAAAATGTCAAAAACTCAAAATTTCAATGTCTTTATGCGTGTCTTTTCTTGCACTTACTCCACTTCTAAAGACTTATTATATGAGTTGCTGTTTGAAACAATATTGTACAAATACTACGCTATTTTGTCTCTGAAAACAACATAATAGATAACATGTCTGAAACGATGTTTTTCTTTTCCCTTTTTTACTTCTTTAAACGGATTATTACCCATTTTAGTTCTAGCTTAAAATGTATTTCTTAGAGTAAAAGTCAACACTTGGTATTTTTGAACTATTCTAAGCTATATATATTGAAAGAGTGACTGCTGTCTCTCTGTTTCTTCAAAAACTCCTACATCTACCGTAAACGTTTTATTTCCCTTTTTCTGATCCGATCACAGAAATGTTATTTTTTTCGACTGAGCTTCAGTATTAGAAAAACAAAGAGAAAATAATATTACCACGAACATAAGGCATTTGTTGTCACAGTGAAAGAGTTGATATCTTTTGACCTTACTAGAAAAGTTTCTATATTGCGGTATTTTGCTCTTTTTGATTCTTCTTTTTTTCATTGTTTTCTTTTCTTCTTTTTTCCTTTGTAGACCCCGAGATATATTGATTTCTCTGTTGACATTATTCTTTTTCTTTCAAGAGATCTACTAACACTATCAGCGATAAACCTAGGCGCACCAGTTTGTATTGTACCCGTACAAATTATTAATATATAATTTGCGTTTGATATAGCTTATCAGACTCAATTAATTATTTTAAGAACCGAAATCGTTAACATTTATCAAATTGTAATACTTATCCTAAATGGTGGCAAGTCCAGATGCAAATTAAACACGAATTTCATCTTGCTTGCGTTTCGCCCTTTGAAAATTGTGTAAAAAATTAAATGAGTTGATTTTACTCTGTGAGTACTCATAAAACTCAGTGTACTCAGTCTGTACAGTACTCATTAAAAAAATAAGTATAATAATTTATTCCCTTATCTTTTAGATAACGTCGCCTCAGAACAACAGTTGGATATCTTGGTGTTATTTCTGAGGTTAGATATCTTATATTTGGTCTGAGTCGACGATCAACTAAAATATTTGCTGATTTCTCGCCCAGCAAATTAAAAACAATTTCTCCTTTAAAAACCTCCGGTACATGTTTAGTTCCGAATGTTCTCTCAGAGAGCATTCTCCTTTTATCAGAACATGAATGGTTAATGTGCGAACACTGAATTAAATTTTCCTGAGATTTGAGTTACGGTTTCAAAATTCAACTGACATGAATCCATATTTCCCGCTTGATTGTCTAATTTTGCTTTCTCTAAAGTTATTTTTTCTCATTTAAGACTTAGCCTTTCTAATTCTAAATTCGCATTTATTTTTTCTCGCTGAAGTTTCACATTATTTTTCTTATATTTCAAGTTGTGCATTAGTTTTATCTAATTCAAGCTGTGAATTAAATTTCTGCATTCTTTTCGTTTGCATTTCTGCTCAAAACTATAGAAGTAAAACGTTCTTCAATGAACTCCTTATCATTTTTTTGTGGTCATCACTACTTATTTTTTTTTAAATCTCTAATTTTCATTTCTGGTGTAGTAATCTGTCCTATATCTTCCGCCAAAGTAGTTTTGATTCTTCATTTCGAGGGCCTCAAAACTCGGTTAAACTCATATGTCAATCATGAACCTACAAAACTTTAAAATACCACGCTGAAATTACTCTACAAACAAAAAAGTTGCCTACGTAGTAGCTCCTCCGTTAAAATTTAAAAAAAGAGAGAGAGAAAGAGAGATTGGTTTCAAATATTGTCGGCGCTGCGCCAGTGCCGTATGTTTTTATTTTAAAGAAAAACATACACTTCACAAAAGCAGCAATTGAAAACTTATCGTCTTTTTCCGCCAACAAAATACACAAACTTAAAATGGAGAAAACTCATGAGAAAAAAAAATTTAAAAAGCTTAACTCAATCCATTTACTAGAGACAACGAAAAAGAATAAAATCTACATACATACTGCTACTTGCGCGTGGAAGGAAACATGTGTTATGTACAGTCGACTCTCGATACATCGATTTCGTATAACTCGAATTTCCGCTTATGTCGAAGTTTTTGGATGGTTCCAAATTTGTGTAAATGATCTACAATGGATATCTTTGCTAACTCGAAGTCTACTCCGCCTATCTCGAAATTTCAGACAGCCATCTCAACCTTAACTGTCCTGATTTCCAGTTGCAAAACCAACTTTACCGTAAAATAACTGAAAAAATTTTAGCTGCTATTTTTACCATCTGCTCTATTTGTTAGGACTTTGAAGACTGGGGCTTATAACTGACAGGTCGGGAAAATATTCCGAAGGATATACTCAGTGCCATGTCTAAAATTAAGTTTCATAAATAAGAGAAACATCACTTGAAAAAAAACAAGCAAGCATAGAGTAATATTTAGTAAATGTGAAGTAAGAAACTTAATTTTTTAGTAGTAAACATCATCTTTGCTAATGTACTTCAAGTTTTACAACTAATATCCATTTGCATTTTTTTAGGGAGATAATACAAGTTTTATCTCCTATTTGAGCGTGCGTTTTTGTTTCATTACTGTTAAAATTGTTTCAAAAGGGAAGTAATAGTTAATTTTCGGTGTCTTTAACTTCGGCTATGTCAAATATTTTTCTTGGTGCCTCGTGCTTCGAGACATCGAGAGTCGAATGTGTATTGTTGCTGTACAGTACTTATACAGTCAAATCCCGTTTTAGAGAAATCCGTCGCAGTTAAACCCTTGTTTGAGCGAACCCTTTCGTAATTTCTAAAGCAAACTTCAAAGGAAAAATGTCATCGTTCGACCTATTAATTTAACGAAATGTTGTTACTGCAAAATAATTTCGCTGCTTCATTTGTTCGTTAAAATGAGATTCAACTGCACATGTGTTCGTAAACACGTTTAAATCGTATTACTTAAAGACAAATTGGATTTAAATACTACCAAATCAAAAAAAACCTTAAATAGTGGTTCCGGCACTCAACACAATTTTCTTCATATGCTGGAAGCACACTTTCTTCTAAATTGAAAATTTACTCAAATTAACTAAAAATCATGATATAAGAGACATAATCTCTAAAACTTCTACATGTGCATAAATGCTCATTTTTAACCAAAACGGACCTTCTAAAACCTACTTATATATATATAAGAGACTACTTTGAATTTACTCTAAATCAACCCTCGAAATCGATTTAATAAAATTTTGTAAACAACGTATATCATGCTCACTTTAGTTTATGTAAACGAAGTTTTCGCCGAAAGCATTCAAAAAGCAATCTTATTGTTTTCTATGAATAAAACATTTGGGACTTACTAAATATGCATAAACCCTTCAGAACATCAATTCGTTTTTAAACATTTGTTATATTTTGACATTTTATCCCTACAAAATTAATCTGCAAATCGAAAATACTTTTATTTCTCTTGCTACAAAGAATGAATGATTGTACGTAATGAGGTGAAGTATTCTTAAAAGTAGAATAAATGAGGAGTTCTGTTCTACGTAATTTTTTTAAAATTATTTAAATTCATTCTGCCAGAAGACGTGCCTAATACAGTTAAATTTACATTCGATTTTGTATATTCAATTAACTTTTCAAACTCTTTCTTTAAACTAAAAAGTAAATTCTTTTTGTTCATTTAAAGTCCTTTTTGTTCTTCATAGTTATAAAAAGTGCTTGTTATCCGTACTTAATATTATTTAAAACTTCTCAAATAAAACGATAAGGAACATGTTTGTTTTTTTTTTTTTAATATTTTAAATTTTTTGAACAAAAAAAAAAAAAAAAAAAAAAACCTTAGACGTAAATATTGAAACAAACATTGCTTATAAAACAGATCAAAAATTAATATAAGAAAAGAGCTTCAATCAATATTATACTGCAAGTTTGATAAACTAACCTAGCAACAAAAAATCCCCTAAAGCAGAGTAATTAAGGAAAATAATTAATTATTTTGCTTAGCATTGTTATAATATATTATATCAAAATAGAGAGCCTCATGAAGAGAGTTCATTAAAAAATTAAGCTGATATTTTGAGCTCAAAAATCACTAGTACAAAGCAATTGCAACTAATGCCTAGGGTTTTTTTGTGTGTAAATTCTTTTACTTAAAAAGATACGAAAGACTGGTCAGAAAAAAAAATTTAAGCTCAGATAAGATGATTAAAGGTTATGAATTCTTAAAGTCTAAAAGTATTAATTTTATTTTTTGCCGCAGATACATATGGCTACTCCGAAAAATAAATATGATTCAGAAAACAAATTGTAAAATTCCAGTTATTCACACGAATAAAAAGAAAAAAAAAGGAAAGAAAACGAAACTTCTGCTGGACAAACTTGGTGTTAAACGCGTAACAAACACTACGCAATAAAATGAAAATGGCCAGAGAAAAATATTCACGAAAAGTGTCGACAACACTGTCATTGTAACGAACATTGTTTGCTTGAGTACAAAAACAGTTTCAGCTACCAGTGTGAAGATGTAATTGGCTTCTATTTGATGTTATTTTGCTGCAGTTCGGATGTCTGTTCTAGAAAGATTACACCTGAACTGCAGTTTCTGAATTCTATAACTGAGCTAGCAGTTACTTTAAATTCTGCTTTAGCTGCGGCTATGAGGCGCTTATCCGTAGCTTTATATTTTCATTCGTTTTTTTTTTTTTTTTTTTTTGCATTATTTGTTCCATGAACTGCTACCTGCTTCAATTATAACAGTCCTTTATCTCACACAGTGCTTTATAGTTTAACTATAAAAAATACCCTCTTTGTATCAGCATCACGTCAATCTATTGATTTATCAAGCTTGGAAATTTTCCTTGAAAAATTGAAGCAATTCCCAAAGATTTAGATGCCGCTTTTGCTTTATTGTTCCTAGTTTTTTTTTCTTTAAGTGTTTCGAAACATTGAACTTTAGTATTTACATTTAACACTTTTTTTTATTATATCCAAATAAAGCTAATCTTCGTCATTAATTTTTCAGACACTAGTTCTTTAGAATTTGTTTTTTTGTTGTTTTTTTTAAGTGAGAGTTCATTAAATATGTCATCTTTTTAATTTTTATCTCAATTAGAAAGGTAATGAATTTTGAATTAATTCGAGTTTTATGTTTTTAAATTATTTATCATGCTGTTTTTCCCCTCACATTTTTTTAGGTATGTATTTTTTTTCAACGAATTTTCTTTTTCCCAATAATTACTCTCATGAAAAAAATATATTGCTTAATTAAAGAGATAGGGATTTTGCTTCAAAAGCGAGAGGAAGTACATAATAAAAGTTTAAGCACATTTGATGACTTCGAATTCTAGTAGCACTTTTATTAAAAGTAGCACATTACAAGATTAGGGGGTAAAAACGCGTTTTTTTTTTAAAGGAATTATTGGTGTTAGAACCTAAACTAAAGAACTATTAAAAATAATAATAATGACTTACGACACACAGTTTAATACTAATGGATATAGAACACCGGGTATAGAAGAAAGGGTTCAGTTAATGCAAGGGCTTTAATTCTAGAGTGCATATGTAGCCAGAAATGAGATTCTTATGAGGAAGCAACAGACTTAGCTTTTTTGACCTACGTAAGCTAGGATTATGTCTTTTTTTTTTCTTTTTTTTTGTTTGACACTTATTCAAAAGGAATTGTTTTTGTGCTCCAAAGTAAACTTGTATGGTTTGCTAACAACTGTAATATAGTAATTTTTAAGTAACTATATCATATTAAGGAAAATACCACTGTGTTCCATGACTAGGGGGCATGATTTTACCTTAGAGAAGTTGCTCATACTCGAAGTTGGTTTTTCACCGTTTTTGAGTAAAAGTAAAGGTGGTGTTTGGGGCAAGTTGATATGTGTAAAAGTTTAACTCCCAAATTTTACAGTTTTTTTTTTTTTTTTTTTTTAGAAATGCTTCGAAATGACTAAAAAACTAAAAGAAAGAACATTTCTCCTGAAACAATTGAAAGAGCGTATTTTGGAGATGATATTTATACTTATGCTTGTATTAGCTGTCAATAAGATTTACGTCTATCATCTAACTCGGATTAATACTTCAGAAATTTTATGAGTCTCTTCTTTAAAAACAGCTCTTGAAAACTTCATTTCGTTGATTTTTATTTCAGCATAACTGTTTATTCATGTGTATCAACTTGACATTCGTTAGGTCAAGTTTAGGGTAAAAAAGTAAGATTTTTTAATGTGTAATAGTTTATGTCAACGAAGGTTTTCAAATCATCCTTATATATATAATAGCCGATCCACTGATCGAGTAACGCTCCTGACGTCACCATCAATGAAACTCGCGCCATAGCATGATAATTTAATATTTTGGTAATGTTTAACATGCAGCGAAAGGCTTTATTTTGACAAGGCTGAACTGGATCCGGTGACTTGACTGTTTTACTGGTAAGATTGTAATTTTAGCCGAATGAAGAAACGAAGCAGTGGTCAACAATGAACGCCAGTTACTGGAGTTTAGGGTTAATCCACAGGAGTTAGGATTGAAACTTAAACTATCAAAATATCACCAAGCTGGCAATTGCTTCGTTCAAAGTTAAAGCAATTTTCATCCGTCATACCTTGACTGGCAAGTTTCTAGTTATTTAGTAGTAAAGTAGTAGTAGTAATAGTAGTAGTATATGAAATTTTATTTTTATACATAAAATTAGCAACAAAAATTAGAAAAATTAAACTGCAAAAAGTGTGTTAATTATAGTGAGCAAATATGCATAAGAGTCAAAACATCTTTGGATCATTCTTGTTTGTACATTTGTCATGGTTACGATTTACGAATTGAATTTATACACTACACTGTAAAAAATTTAAATGTACGTCAACACCAAAACTGGTGTCAACTACTTTACACCAAGTGTCATGTAGTGAAACACCACAGATAATTCTTGGTGTTTGCTAACACCAAGAATAATCTGTGGTGTTTCACTACACGACACTTGGTGTAAAGTAGTTGCCACCATTTTTGGTGTTGAGATACACTAAAATTTTTTTACAGTGAACATATTATACAAGTTTTTATTTCCCAATTGATTATTAACAACACAAATTCATATAGCTATTTTGACTTGAAGATTCTCAACTTTTTATTTTTAATACGAGGAATGGACATTTATGCCTATAAGTTGTTTAAAAAAGTAAATTTCAAAAACACTTAAGGAAACTAAAATTACCTGTATATTAGAACAATGAAATTAAGACTTTTCAAAAAACAACATAAAAATTGAACAGTTCAATTAAATTTATTCAAGAAGATTTGTTAATCAGTCTTAAAAGTCTGGTATACTTAAATAAACGAATTACAAAAACCAGCAGAATATAAAAATTTCAAAAATCACGATACAATAACGATAAAGTTTCCCGCACCTCAAAAAAAGTTATATTACAAAAAAAAAGTATTGACTAGGTCTTACCGTTTTTCCGGAAAGCGCGCCACACACATACATGTTATTTTATTATGAATTGTATACCGTAAAAACAAGACGTAAAGCAGCCATGTTGAAAATGGCTGCTAAAGTTGTAACGATCATTTATAAAAGAATATATTTGTTAGTTTATCTTTCGGATGGACTACAGACATTTCTAACAATGGTGCAAAGTAGCTTTGGTTTACGGTAATCGACATTTCATTACAAATAAAATTTAGCATACCTTTTGAAAACTTCAGCCCTGTGCACACAACGATTGTGTGTTGACGACGTTGCAACGTGCTTGAGACTGATTAATGTTTGGTTGCCGGCTGTTTTCCAGTCTTACACCAAAGTTGGTGTCAACGGATCCTCAAATGGTGTTTGCGCACGTGACGTAAGTGTAAGAATTCACCAATGTCGGTGTTTGGTTTCAGTTACACCACTTTTGGTGAATGGGAAAGCTAGATATGGTGTTGACTTAAAATACAGCGTTGATTTGCACAATTTTTGGAGTTGTTTAACACCAGACTCAGAGTATTATTACACCTCAGTTTTTACAGTGTAGGTTTTTAGCGTTAGACAAATACTTTAAACAGATAATTTTTCTTACATACTTATAAATTTTAATAATAAAAAATGCGGATTTGTGGACGATATCCGAGCCAGTCTTAAACATTGAAAGATAAAGACGTTGCAAGAAGCACAAAAGAAACTAAAATATTGAAGGAAATATCTAAAAGCAGGATATTGAATCCATCCACGCGTGCGAAATCGGCGTTCTTTCTTCGTTTTAAAAGGAAAAAAAATCGCAACTTTTCATGCATGATTGATCCAAAATACTTTGCGGAATCTCTTTTCCTTTAACAATTCTCTGCGATGGAATTATTGAAAAGGAATGGTTTAACTAACGCAACTAACTGTTCAAATATTTGATGAGACAAAAAGGGCTCCAGAGCATAATATTTTAGCTTTGTGTTTTTTTTTCTTTTTAAAACATATTTTCTTCTTATTTATAATTTAAGCTTCTGGTTTTAAATGTGAAAAAAAGTATGAAGGAGAATTCTATTAAACGGTTTTAATGAATACAACAGGAGTTTAGTTATATAGTTTATTAAAGAGTTAATTTTGAAAAATAGAGTAGCAGAGTACTAAGAAACATGCATAGGACTCAAAGGGAATTCGTATGCAAAATGGAGGAAACTATTTTCTGTAAGAAAAAATTAATGTTCATCATAGAGGATGCTGGAAAAATAATGAGCACTAATTTAAGGAGTAGAAGAAAACATATATAACAGCAAACATTGTACAGAAACACATGATCACTAACTTTATGCGGATGCACGACATGCATAAAAGAAACTGATGTATGCAAAACAGATTGCAAATATATTATTATACAACTTCACACAACATTTTAGTCTTTAAGAAAGGTTTAAAATGTTCTTTTAAAAGCTTCTGATTGTAACTCCAAATTTAGTTGCGGTTCAGAAATATGGCAATCAGTAAAAGCATGTGAAAATGACTCGTCGTACCGACGGTCAGCACGCTGAGTGGGAGGCCTTTGTGACCTCCTAAAAATGTCTTTATTCAACAAACTTTGTCTAACGATTCGGTAACTTTTAGGACAGCATTGCAAGTTTTGTAATTTTGAAAAAAAAAATCAAATGATTATGGTAGTCCTGGGCACGTTTATGCAATGCCTTTTTTTTTTCAAAGCGAATTATAACTGGGGAGCCAACAGTCATAACATAATGATGCTGCTCCCTAGCAAATATCTTCACAAGTTTTTGAGCATCAGTCGAGCATCGGTCTAGCATGCAGAAAGAATAATCTGTTTTTTACCAAGTCGAGTAAATTTTGAGTTGAACGTTTTGAAGCTTATTGTAAATAAATAATACATGGTTAAAAAGAACAAATACATAAAACTTAGCAATAGTTTATCCTTTTTTGAGAATTGTATTTGCATGAACTGAAATGTTAATAAATTTTTCTTCAAGTTAAAAAAAAAAATTCAAACTTGGTGACGGGGCAGGTTTACGCGTTGACGTCTGAGCATCTTTACACACGCACGTTCTTACTGTGTCTTACTTCTAAACGTACCCTGACGCTTTTTTTGGCTCCGAACTATCTCGAAACGTTTTAGTATTTTCAGGCTATTTAGTTTTGAGATTCACCATTTAATTTTTAATTTAGTTGCAAATTTTTATCTTATAGCTTACAATCTTGTAATGCTGTCTTCATGACCGTTCAACTTTATACACTATTCAGTCTGTAATTAATTTGCATTATTTAATCAATAGTGAGACATTATGTTCAAAACACTAACAGAACCACGTTAGGTGTCAAAATAAATATACCTCGTTTCCGGGGCACGTTTACGCAACTGACTTGGACTCAAAAAAAAATTTTTAACGGTTAAAAACACAAACTGAGCAATTACTGAATATACCAATTTCGACTACATTAACTGCTTCATAAAACTGCAATATCTAAAATTTCCTGAGATAAAACATAAAATTTAGAAAATTCTTTGAAAAAAAAATCGCGTAAAGGTTCCCCGGTCAACCCTATATGCTTACATTTTATCATTCGAAAAAATTCGGAGTTTCATTCGACATATTGAAAATTTCTCCCATCCCAACAATTTTAGTTCGGGACGTTTCTGGGTGCGTTCTCACGCGGCACTTGCAATGCAGCGCAATACGGCGCGAAAAAACGTGTAATTCCAACATTTCCTTACTGTTAGTATTGAATTCAACACACATTTCTTCAAATATCTCGAAAACACATTTCTGTAGATACTGCCGTTTACCTACCCACGGCAGCATACCTGCAGTTCAAATCACTATTTCTGGAAACCGCAAAAACCATCAACTCTCACAAAACTAGTTGCTTTATTCTCTACAGATGTTGGAAACATGTATTTAAGAAAAAAACATAGGTGCCCCATGGTTGGCGGTACCGTAACGTTGGTGACTTATAACTCATAGTTTTCATAATAATGCTGGTGTGAGTGACACTTTTCAGTGCTCAGGACGAAATTCTATCTTCAAAAACGTTGGAAAACGAATTTCCGTTCCAAGGGAAGTTTGAAGAAAAATAAAGGTTTAACTGAGGGAATGAAATCTGTCCGTCAACTTTTAACTTCCTTTTACAAAAAAGGAAGTATTGTATTCGCGAAAAAAATTTCATTCAAAAATTGACCTTAATTTCCATTTTACTCACACCCGAATGAATATTAATTTTTTTTCCACTTGACCACACGCTGATAAATGCCTAAGAACATATAGACACGCGAAATATCCGTAATGACGACTCTCGAGTTAATTACAACGCATTTTCTCGTGACGTCTGTATGTACGTATGTATGTGCATATGTATGTCGCATAACTCAAGAACAGCAAGTGCTAGAAAGTTGAAATTTGGTACGTAAACTCTTAGTAGGGTCTAGTTGTGCACCTCTCCTTTTGGTTGCGTTCGAGGGTTTCTAAAGGGGTCTTTTGCCCCTTTTTGGGGGGAAATCATTGTTAATTTCGATGTAAACTCAAGTGGTGTTATAATTTGACGGACACTTGACGATATATCGCCAGTCTTCTGGTCACCAAGTTTTGTCGCCAACTTGGCGACAAATTTGGCGATATTTTTAAAAAATCTGTTTTAATTTGGCCATTGTTTTTTAATGTTTAGAGAGTAAACTATTGAATAACATTAAAATTGTCAGTAATGGGGACACGACATTCAATTGCAGTAAAAGGAAGTCATGTGATGCACACATCAGCTCATTTTAAAAGCGAAATTCCGTCCTCAGCACTGAAAAGTGGCCACCATGTATGTTAGGGAAAAGTATACAGTCATATAGTGTATATATATATATATATATGTAATGGGTAAAAAATAAATACAATTAGCCATTCCATCGGAATGCATCCATTTGGGCAATGGACATTTTGAACAACTTTTTATTCAAATATATGCAAACATCGACGCCGATGTTTCTATTAACGACTTTTTTCTCGCACACCGGATATGACGACGTAATTTTTGTTCCCATTTAAAAAAAAGGGATGAGTTACAGAGATGCATTTCTTTAGGGACGTGTAATGTAATCCAAGCTAGGAATCTGACGGTTCAGATTTTATCCGGTATCCAGTTATCCGGTCCGATTCATCTCTTATAAGGCACCTTGAATATAGCAATATTTTTATCATATCACCTATGGAATTCTTTTAAAATCTTTGATAATTATTATGTGATTGTTATTAAAGTGAATGTCAACATTTTTTGTATAGGTTTTTCGGATAGACTAATTACCCATGCGTGGAAAGTTACCGACAGCTGTCAGACGATGTGTGTCATGCAGATAATGTCAAATATTGAATCGTGTTAAGAGTAAAATACAATTTTACGAAGTATCATTAAAAGAAACGACTCTTTTTACACGTGCTATTTATTGAGTGTGATTTACTTGTTTAGTTATTTACGTTTTTCTTTTCTTTCTTTTTTTTTTACTAGCAAAGACAATAGTATTTTATAATCTTTTTATGCAATAGAACGCCTAAAAACATAGCAATTCACAAATCATGCGTTGGCCATCTTTTCTAAAGATTCTGCTATTCTCTGAAATATTTAACACAAATATTTGCTCAAAAATACACTTTGACAGTAACTGTTTATGAAATCTTCATCTTCACTTGTATGACAGTTTTGACGTAGACGTTGACAGCCAATTTCTAAACGTGAAAGAACATACATATCAAACAGGATTTACTATGAAATATTTTTCTGAATGGTTGCAGAAAAAAATAAAATATTTTCGCTTTTCAATACCTCTACCGTTTATCAAATAAATTTATGTAAATATACTGTAATGGTATGATAGAAATAAAGAAATAAATCTTGTACATTCATTTTCTCTTTAAAATTATGAAAAGTTCCAATTTAAAAAATTTAGAGGCTGTTGGTACAAATGGTAAAAGAAATTACCGTATGTAATAGTTTGTAAAGATATCGTAATCGTAACCCTGGTAGGTGCTGCTATACAATATGATTTAGAAAATTTTTTAGTTCAATGATATTTAACTGTTTGAACTTTGCACGCGTTTTATTTGAAACTTTAAAAAAATCTTCTTGCATCCCTTTGCCTCTCACTGCCTTAATTTAAAAGATGATTTCATAGGGGTTGTCCATAAATGATGTCATTCATTTTCCTTTCACATATTTTGCCCCCCCCCCGCCCTGTCCCCTTTACACGAAGTGTCACACTACACATTAATCACCCCTTTCCGTACCCCCATTACCACAGGTCCCGCCATATTCCATAAAAATATTGCTATGAAAATGTTTGTTTTTTAACCAAAATGCGTGATGTCGCACTTCCTGTTACTTCCTCCCTAACCCTTGTCACAAATTTGAAACTTAAACAAAATCTCGTCTTCTTCAAAGCATGACTTTATTTGACTTATATACTTCCACTTACCGATTTTTGCGCTTTTTGCTCTCTGTTAAAGCATCCGTTTTACCATTTGCTCTTCTGTGCAAAATACATATATGAGGCAGTAAGAAGCAGAAGGATATAAGTAGACATTTTCAAGTTTTGAGTGAAACGCGTTAGAAGATGAGGTCTTAGATAGGCTTTCATTGTTTTTTTTCTTCTAAATCTTGCTGTATAGCAGCACCTACCTGGGCTACTAATACTATGTTTTGCCCTAAGACAGGGGAGAGGTTCACCTACCATTTCGGCTGGTTATCTCCAAATTTTCAATTTTGTCACTTACATCCCTTTGCTTCTCAATGCCTTATATGTATGTATGTATCGGACAGATTTAATGCAGAAATGCCGTTCCCGTACTCAGGGGTGCCCTGAACTCATATTTTTTGAAATGCGGAATTCGTAATTTGCCGAATGGGACTACAAATTTTGCCGAATAGTAAAATACGATTCTTCATACATCAAATGTAAATTGACATTCGGACATTTAACAACTGCAATATTGCAATTATGTTGCCAAATTTTCTGAATCATAAGACAAAATTTGCCGAATACGGACATTTTTCGAAGGTCACAATGACCTCCCGTGACATCAAATCGGAACGGCCCTGCCGGTATTGCTTTCCAGAAAAAAAAAAATCACTTTCACAGAAAATTGATCACGTCTCAGGACAATTGGTGTTCCGGAAATGGAAAATTTAAGAATTCACCCCTGGTATGTGTGTATGTATGTACTAGGGATGCACCGATAAGCAAATTGGCAGGTTATGATTACTGATTAATCGGCTGTTGATAATCAGCCGATTAATCGGCTCTGGCCGATTAATGATCATAATGATTAATTTTAATGCTACTAATTTCTACGTCTTTTTTTTTTCGACTTTAGGAATAGTTAACAGTTCATTTCTGAGAGACGATTTTTATCCTCTTTCGTAATTTTCCAAAAATATTTTTAAAGTTTCATGTAATTTCTTTCAGCCAATTTTCATATCAATGTTAATAAAATCACATAATGTTAACTAGAAATGAAAAAAATTAAAAATATTAGAAGCAGCCTATGGTCAGCAGGCAAATTTAGGAGCATTTTTAATGTAAATTTATTTTTAAATTATTAGTTGACATTTAACCCCAGTTTTTCATTTATTACAAAAAATATAAGATTGTATGAAAACTTCATTCTGAAGAGAAAAAGCCGACTCATTAAATATGATGCATCATTGTATATAATGTGCATATTTGTTCAAAATAAAAATTTAAAGAAAATAAAGATAATATTACTTCAACCTTTAGTGAGTAAAAAAATAATAATAAAAAAGTATCTACATTTTTTTAGATAAAGTAATACTTAAAAAAATTACATCTCTCTTTTTTTTTTTTTTGAATCAAACATTAAATTTAAACTGTTTGTTGTATGATGTAATGATTTGCATCGTTTCGAGGAGCAAAATAACGGAAAAAAATAATCAAGTTGTTTCACCAAAAGCTGGGGTTAGTGTAAACTTTTGGAAATAATTCTGATTTTCTTTAAAAAATAAAACAATAGCGTTTGGGAGTTTTTTTCTTTTTTGTTGGAGATAGTTGAGGGGAGATTCCAGTGGGATCAAAAACAAATTTGTTTATTTAAATAAAAATATCATTAATAACATAAAAATAAAAAGCAGCTGCATGGCAGGTAATGTAAAAAGTGTAGGGGGGGGGGCTAGGGAAGGGATAAATATTTTTCGCATTCCAATTTAAAAATCCTGTAGTTAAACTATTCTTTCTAGTTCATGTGAATTCTGGTGTGAGAATTATTCTTTAATATTTCAGTCAGTTTTACGTGCTTTCTAAACTATTTGTTTTTGCTAGGTACACTTTCATACTGCAGTCCTAATATCATGTTTGCAACAAATTACGTTTATTTGTAGTTCATAAATGTATATTCATTATAGTTTCTTGTTAAGTTATGCTTGAAAAATTATTTTGGAAAACGTTTTTTTTTTCAGCCGATTAATCGGCAACATTTGGCAGACTATAAATAATTGCCAATGTGGCCGATTAATCGGTGCATCCCTAGTATGTACGACGTATGTATAAAGCTTATGTGATTAATTATTAATATAACACAAAACGGTAATCCGTGGAAGGTTAAAATTTCATACATACGACCTGCACGACGTCTAGTCCAACGAATCTCCGTTTTTGATTGCAATTGGATTTTTTCAAAATGTATTATTATTCGTTCTTTTTTGTATGTTTAAATGTTTTCTCTAAGACTGGCGCGTGCTACAACACTTAACTTGCGTTCACGATTTAAGTGTAGTTCCAACTGTTTCCAAGTAAAACATAGTAAAAGTATATTTAGAATAGAGTTTGGGCGAAATGTTTTGAGTTGGAATTTTCATCAATCCTAATAGATGGATATTTATTTACAACTGAAGAAGTTTATGTTGCGCACGCAAAATATACGATTTTTCATATAGGTCTTGCAGAACGCTTTTTGTCTGATTCCCTAAAAAAAAATGAACTGTTTGTAAAATATTCAAAATATAGAGAGGTTTTTCCCAGCACATCTTTCAAGTATTTTTGCAAACAAGCCATTGAATACACATTGATATACAAACGACGGAATACATATTTTCTATGGACTCATTTCTTTCTTCCAGCAACATAGGCGAAATTAATGGATTCTTGAGAATTTATGCATTCATGAAATTTTATTCATTCATAAAATACATTAATACTACGATTTTCTCAAAAGGAAACTTCGGTAATATCTTCTTTGGTACCATGTTATTCAAAAAGCTTTTTTTGATACTCTGAAGGAAGCAAGTCCTATTTCAGAAGCGGTGAATATTCGAAAAATCATTCAATAGATGTCTTGATAGCTTTCATTCGTGACTGCATGCATGAAAGTAGACTTACAAGTCTTTGAACGGTTTTGATGACTTAAGAACTGCTTTTTATATTATTTACACTTTGAAATATTTTGCTGCTGTGAAAGAACGTGGGCTGTTGGATTCAGAAGTTTTCATCGCTCTAAGAAATTATTTAAAATAAAACTATAAATTATACAATAATTTTTTATGTGAGTTTTAAGTGATGAAAACAAAATATTTCGATATAACTATTTAAGTAATTATTTTCACTGCTAATCAAGTTTTACGAGGCCAAACTTTCATCAGAAACAAAGTAAGACATAACTAGTTTTAAATGAGCAAGTTTATTATTGTATGGCTTTTTTTTTTAATCAAGCAGTGAACTTACAAGTTTCTGCGGTGCAAGAACTTAGTCTTCACTAGAGGGAAAAAGAGCAGGGGAATACAATTGAAACTACAGTCTAACCACGTTTTGTATGGGATTGGCAGTTAAGACGAGTCTATCTGAATGAGGGGTAAAAGAAGAAATTGTATTCGCGTGTTCCGCTCGTTTGAATGCGACACTGCTTAATTTAGAGGCTAACATACATCTGCAAAGGCTGACATCCCAAAAAACTAATAGATGCCTCCATTTCCGCCTGTAAACCGGATGTTTGCCTTTCCATACAATCCATAGTCAGACAGTAATTTTGTTAATTAGTAACGTGTTGCTTCATATTTTTAACGGAAAGATATTTACGAAAGGTAAAAATATCTGTTAAATGTTAAATTATTTTCCAATAACAATTGAATCTCATAGTATTAGTTACCGTTATTAAAGTATTAAATCGTTGAATAATATTTTTTTTATTCATATCCGAAACACAATCATGGAAGTAAACAATAGGTGAAATCAGAACGTCCAGTTGACACAAATTGCTTTACTTTTTAAGCTAAAAAACGAGAGTAAGCACAAAGGTTATGCAATATTTTTTCTTTCTTTGAAATTGAAAAAAAAAAAAAAACATCAAAAAATTGGAAAGTGAATCTTGAACTTTTCTCAAACTGTAGGGCAGACCGGAGCACGTTTACGCAGATTTTTTTCAATGATTTTTCTAACTTTTATGTTTTAAATTAGGATATTTTAGACATTGCGGTTTTATAAAACCGCTTGGAGGACATTAAAATTATAAATGGAGTCAAAATTGGTATATTCAGTTGCTGCTCAGCTTGCATTTTTAACCGTTAAAAAATTAGTTTTGAGTCAAGTCGTTTGCGTAAACTTGCCCCGGACACGGGGCAAGTTTACGCATATTTATTTTGACACCTAACGTGTTTGAGTTAGTGTTTTGAACATAATGTCTCACTTTTGCTAAAATAAAGCAAAATTATTACAAACTGAATAGTGTATAATGTTGAAGCTGAACGGCGTGAAGACAAGATTACATCATTGTAAGCTATACGATTCGAATGTGTAACTGAATTAAATTTTAAATGATGATTTTCAAAACTAAATAGCCTGAAAATAGAAAAAGGTTTTGAGATAGTTCGGAGCGAAAAAGGCGTCAGGACACATTTAGAAGTAAGACACAGTAAGAACGTGCATAAAGGTGCTCAGACGTCAACGCGTAAACTTGCCCGTCGCCAAGTTTGGATTTATTTTTAACATGCAAAAAAATTCAATGGCATTTTAGTTCATACAAATACAATGCTCAAAAAAGGATAAAGTTCTGCTTATTTTCATCCATTTCTTTTTTCTTAAATAAGTATTATTATTCATAATAAGCTTCAAAACGTTCAATACAAAATTTACTCAACTTGGTAAAACACTGATTTTTCTTTCTGCATGCTGGACCGAAGCTCGACTAATGCTCAAAAACTTGGGAGAATATTTACTAGGTCTTGAAATAAAATAACATTTAGCTCTTTTTTTCTGAGTTTCATGCGCTATATTCTTGCATTAAAATTTAGTGTGTTTTGTCGTAAGAATATGATCTGTAATACTTTAATAAACTTAATTCTTGATCTTAACTATTAAAAACGCTTAATGTGGACAAATATTCATGAATGTGGTGATAATTTTCTCTACAGAAATTTCTTAAGCAGAAAAAAAAGACTACACATTCCCTGAAGAATTAGTTAAGTCCGTCCACACAGCATTAAAATACTTTTGGGGCAAATATTGAATGGCTTACACTTTTTGTTATTATGAAATTAAGAAACAAATACTAACCATGTAAAGATTAAGAATGAGCATAAAATATGGATATTCATGTGATATATTGAAAAACCTTTTGCGGCTGTTGTTTTTGCATGGGTCATAAACTATCAACATTTCCACCCTTCATAAATTGAATCAGATTGTTCTATCAATAAGTAGCGTTTCGCTTCATTTCTGATTACGTTTTCAGAGATTTTCCTTTTCATTTACATAACTATCTGCTTTTTAGTTTTTCAGAACAAAGAAAATATATATTTAGAATCTCTGAATTTATTTATTTTTTGTCTGGTACAAAAACTAAACAGATTACAGTAAAAGTTTCCATCTCTTCCACGGACGGTAATGTAAATTATTTTTGACTGTTGAAAAATATACTTACAATAATCAAATCCGACTTCTTATACTGGCTAAGATTTACGTCTAAATTTGTTTTGGATTAAGTTTTTCTAAGTGAATCTATTCATTGAATAAGAAGCAATTTATGACTAAAATGTACGTGTATGACTAGGTATTTAGCTTTTTTGAATCGTTCAAAGGCAACAAAAACTCGTTTGATGAGAAAATATGCCACGGGAACATGTTATGGTCTTATAGAGATATTTTGACGGGAGGGTAACTCATTTCCTTTATTTCATTAACAGAATTCACTTCATGTTTAAATATTTATTGAATTCAAAAATTAATTTTCTTCTAATTTTTTTTTCCATTACCAAGCATATTTACAGTTTCAAAACTTTTTTATTTTAGGAGTAAACGAGCTGATGCGTGCATCATATGACTTCCTTTTACTCCAATTTAGTGTCATTTTCTCATTATTGGCAGTTTTAATGTAATTCAATAGTTTACTCTAGATTTAAAAAAAAAAAATTAAAAATAGCCAAATTTGTCGCCTATTCGGCGACATAACTTAGCGACCAGAAGACTGACGATATATCGCCAAGTGTCTGCCAAATTATAACACCACTTGAGTTTACATCGAAATTAACAATGATTTCCCCCCAAAAAGGGGTAAAAGATCCCGTTTGGAGCATCCGAATGCAACCAAAAAGGGAGGTGCACAGCTAGATCTCACTAGGAGTTTACATACCAAATTTCAACTTTCTAGGACATTATGTTCTTGAATTATGCGACGTACATACACACATGCACACATACGCACATTCGCACATACATACGTACATGCAGACGTCACGGGAAAACTCGTTGTAATTAACTCGAGGATCGTCAAAATGGATATTTTGGGTGTCTGTACGTTCCTAGGCATATATCCACGTGTTTTCGGGTTGAAAAAGAAACTCAACATTCATTCAGGGTCGAGTAAATAGGAAATTAAGGCCGATTTTTGAGTGAAAATTTTTTCGCGAATACAAAACTTCCTTTTTTGGTAAAATGAAGTAAAAAGAAAAAAAAAGACCATTTTACGCATCGAGGCAATATATCACCTGTGTAGTGGTCAACGATATATAATTATTTACAATTCAAATTCCCAGAAATTTTGTAGTATACAAGACCTTGACTCTTGGATATTAAAATCTTTGTAAACTTAGAATTCAAAATTCTTAAATTTTTAAAATTTAAAAACACCGCTTTTTATCTTATTTACATGCCCATACCGTTTATTGGAAAATTGCAAAATAGCTAAAAATACCGGCATTCGATGCACCGGCATATCGGTATGACAACCACTAATACTACTGTTAAGTACTTATTTAACGTCAGATCTAATTCTGGTTTCTCTGTTTATCAATATTTATTGTGCATGCACTCACAAAGTACAAACCGTTTTCCTTGTTCAGCTTACTTATGTAAAGTCAGTCTTTGCTAATCAAAGGCAAGCCGTTTCTTTTCGGTACTCTTTTCTTCTCTGTTTGTGAACTGATTTTCTTCATTCGTTTTTTGTTCAGTAGTTATTGCCGAGCTAGCCGAGCTTAAAAAGGCTAGAAGCAATTATAAGAAAGCTAAAATTTATTTTATTTGCTGTTTCACGCGATATAGAATGAAGAAATTGTTGGATAATATTATGTGTTGCTATTTCTCGCTTGAGTGTTAAGCAATGAATTTTTTTATACAGAAGTTTTACGTATTAACTGAGTTGTACGGTTTCATTTCATTCAGTAAAATTTCGATTTTTCTGGGAAAAAGGCGATCTTTATCCCTGGCGCCAAATTTTTGGCAGCAATGCCAGCGCGGCAGTTGTTTTTCCTTTGCATACGTAAACAAATAGTAGGGAAATATCTATTTTCACAGGGTTATCACAAAGCAGGGTGCTGTCCAAGAAAGAAGTCACGCTTAAAGGTGGGATTCATGAAATTGTAACAGATTATGATGAGGGGGTTGGAAAGAAATGGTAGGGGGAGACATACAGTTGAGAGAATGTGACATCGCGCATTTTTTTTATAATAAAAATGGCATTTGTCACTCTTTTTTTTCATAAACAAAGATAGTAGGAGTGCGGTGAAGTGTGAAACTTTGTGACAAAGGGGAAATGTGTCTAATATGTCGTAAAAAAGTGTGACATCAGTTATGCACAGCCCTTAACCATAAACAAAAATCACAAAAGTAAACTTTTTTTAAATTGTACTACTGTTGCGCGACGTCCAATGATTTCGAATGAACAATTTTTAATGCATAAAGTAGAGTCGGTTCAATAGACCGTTTGAAATTTTATACCTTTAATGGCATAGATCAAAGAAACTTAGTCAATGATAGTCGACTTTTTATAAGAAGTATTTTTCGTACAGAAGATTTATGTATAAACTGAGCTGTGCTGTATAATTTCATTCGGGAAGATTTCGACAATTGGAAAATTGGCGATCTTTATCCATTGCCGTCAGCCATCAATGCTTTGGCACCAATGTCAGCGAAAGAAATGTTTTCCCTTTGCATACGTAAACAAAGAGTAGAGAAACTTGTACTTGCATAGGGTTATGATAAGGGAACATGGTATCCAAAATTAAATTATTCACGCCAAGAATTTGATGACCACGCTAATTTCCCAAGAGTCGAAATATCCCCTTTCATTCGTTTATCTCGGGATTAACATGCAAAAGTTTTGGTTTTAGAATAAATTATTACTGTTTGGTATTGTGAGTACATATAAAAATTATAAGTTCCCAGATGTACCCTAAACGAATGTATGAGAGTAAAAATAAAAATGTTAGAAGCAGGAAAATTCATAAAAATTTTCTCGAATATTCAGTAATGACTATGGTCGAGTTTCGACCGCTGGGTGAGCCCCAGTAATAAAATATTGGAAGAAGATTATGAGACTGATTGACAATTTTGTTAAAGAAAAGAGAAAGCTTGACTAACTGCCGGAAAATTAAAAATACCGTGACTATTCTATTACTTGTTTTATTTACAATGAAATATACAGAATTTAAAGAAGTTTTGTCATAATATATTTTTAAACTACTTGTTGAATCTATTTATATTTTAATAACTTCTACTTTAATTTATAGAGGGCGCAGTTTTGTCTTGTTCTGGAGAAGGATAATAAAAATGGCAGTGTGATGGAAAATTCAATGATGGCCTGTGTCTTCTATTAGCACAATTAGAATAACGGTTAAATTTTTAACCTGGAAATTTTTCTTCAGATGCAACGTACACTACTTTTAGAGTTTCATTTACAGTTATTTTTTTACATCGCTTTATGTTTGGTGCGAAGTGACAATTTTCTACTTTTATTCAAAGTCCAAATGCAACACAGAAACCCGAAAATAACTATTTGAGGAGAGTGTTGTTACAAAATAGACGAGATAGCCACAATTAGACGCCGAAATAAAATGAAAAATTATTTCAAACTTGTCTAGTAAATACAGGGACCTTTTCCGGAGGGGGGGGGGGGGGAGAAGGAACACTTGTTGGCCCGGCCCCGAGCTTGAAGGGGATCTAATATTTTCAAAACTATATGAGAAATATGGGGGTAAACAATATGGAAGGGGGATCGGAAAAGTCATTTGTCACGGGCCCCCAAATTTCTGTCCACGCCCCTGAGTAGATGTAGCAGATTTATCACTAATCGGTAACTGGACAAGCTGAAAGTACTTTTTCACCTTTTTCAGCACGTAAATGCAAGTGTTCCATTCCTACCACCGTCTCTTTCTCCTTGACTCTTCCTTAATGCACTTTTCGAAACATATTTAACATTTATTCATTTGGAGGAATCGAATTTTTTTAGCCAATTTACACTGCCTGCAACTTAGTTTGTGCAAAAGCATTTCCTGTCATCAACTATGAGTAAAAAAAACTTTTTTTTAAAAAAAGTGATTGCATTACCATTGTAAAATACAAATAACTTGCAATGATTCTAATTTATTAATTGAATAAAAAAGTTAAAATTTTACATGACGTTTCCTTAAAACTATATGTTTTATAACCTCCATACCTTTTTTTAAATTTTATTTCTTAATAGCTATCTTGCAGGCTCAAAAAAGGTTTTTTCTATTATTTATCACAAAAAAGCAATCGTAATACATCATTTTTATTACGGCAAAATGTTTTGTATTAGTCCTTTTTTTTTTCAAAACTAGCAGACATTAATGTTAGAAACAACAGACAGAGTGCAAAAAATTCTTAGCACAATGCATTTCATAAATAAAAACTTTTTTCTTAAACAGAGTCATGAGATCCAAATGGTAAAAAAGTCACGTTTAGGCTCATTTTTATTGGAACATATTTTCTACTAAACTGTCATTCACACCTGATGCCAAAACTAAATTAGCCTTTCTCTTCTCTCCGAAAAGAACACAAGCTTTGAAAAAATGTATCTTGTCCAATAAATTTTTTGTGTGTTGTTTCTTTTTTTTTTTAAGTCATGGTTTACTGTCGTAATTCATTGAAAAGCAATTTAGATTAGCTCGTTGTTTTTAAACTTCTCCCTTCTTCTTATCGTTTATTCAAAACTAGCAAAAACTTTTCAGTTTTAAAACTCGTTTTCCCTTAATTTGCTGCATGCTACTGGATTACATAATTAAATCCAATTTCATAACATTCATTGTGGCGCAGGCCACTTAACAGTATATTCAAAACTTGGCATAGTTTTAACCCGCTTGACTTTTAGGAAGGTTGTCGGCACCGACCAGGGCTAAAAGGACAAGCTGTTGCCCCAAACAGATGACAGTTTCTTCTACTATTTGCACGAGTTATCTCCAATCATTTTAAAATTTCGACACCTACACCCTTTTGTTTCTAAGAGCTTCATTTTTTTTTTAATTTTTAGAATTTAAAACAGCATGAAGGGTTTTGAAATTCAACAGAATGCATTTTTAAAAAGTTCATCTTGATAATATCTGATAATAATTTTGCATCAATATCTTCGATTAAACTTTTTTTCCTTGCTTTACTTCAACTATTTTTTTTAATTATTATTCGTTAGACCGTACACTATCGGAATCTTAATATTCAGCATGTTTATCAAGAACAGAGGTCCCCAACTTGTAAGTGATTGCCCCCAAGAGAAGCGATCTGGCTCCTGAAGGGGACAATTAATTCTTGAGGGCACTAGAGGCCAATAAGTATTTAAAAAATAAAATAATGATAACGAAAAAACAGTGATTATTAAATTGAAAAGGAAAGTAAAACCGATTTTTCAGAGTTGAGGCAAGGAATCACAAGTTTAAAACGAAACAAATTAAAGTTCAGAAAAAATCATTTCACTCTAATGAACCTTAAAGGTCTATTTCATCATTTATTCATCGTAGAATTTAAGCAATTTAAAATTTTTATTATTATTAGTTTTTTAATTTTAACTGTCAATGCTTTAAATTCTCCCAGATTCCAATTTTTGAAAAAAAGTCATCAAAATTGTACTTCTGGTTTTTAAAATTATGTCAGTGATCCTAGGTACTTGAAAGGAAATACCTAACCATCGTTTAGCTTTGGAAAAGAAGGAAGAAAGGAAATATATAGAAGGAATTTTTACTTATTTATTCTTTTAGCTTAAAACTGATTACATAATATTGCTTTATTAGATACATTTTACTTCAAATGAAGATTGGGAATGTTTTTTCTCAAAAATATTGATGTTCACTAGCACCAACTTATTTTTTTTAAAAAAGAAGGGGAGGGGGGCGTATGATAGGTATCAGTCAGCCACTAGAAAATGGCGATTAACTCAAAAAGGTCGGAAACCGCTGATCTAAAAAAATAACAAAAATCACATTTTGTTGGGATCTTATGATTTTAGACAAGTCTAATCTAATATATTTATTGCAATCAAATCAAAGCTTTCTTTGTACCATGCTTCTTTGTTTCTTTTAGCCAGGCCTGAGGAGTCGGAATCGTTAGAAAACATTCTGACTGTATAATAGTATTTTTTACTCGTAGAACAGCCTGTTGTCCAATACGTTTTTGTTTTTGCTGTTATTAAAGTAATTAAAATTGTATTTTGACACTGATGGTATTAGAAGCTAAGGGATGAAAGTGCCAAAGTTTAAATTTTGGTGCTAACCAGTACAAATGACAGCAGAACTTCTCCTCTGTTTTTAAGGCAAGAGATAGTATTAGTAGCCCTGGTGGATGCTTTGTTTTTTTAATGTAAATGTTTCTTAGCTGTTAACTTTTACCACTTTTTAAACAGACAAAATATATAATTTGATGATTGGCATTTCGGTCAATGATCTTTAAAAAACCAAAATGAACTGTTTTCTGAGAACAACATACAACAAATTGTGAGCATAATATAATTAAGTCAATGTATTAAGAAAGTGAAATACTAACAGGATACAAAGATTGAAATTCTAAACACTTGACCCAATGCTGATCCTTTAAAAACTTTGCCGATACAAGTTTGAAGTCATAAAAAATCTTTCAATGTTCATGTAAATTATGCTTATCTCCAGCATAAATTACATCTCAAAAGAATAAATAATTAAAACTTAAAACATGCATTAAATTCTTTAAAGATTGATTTTGTGACATAAAACAGCAGATGATTGCATACAATGGCAGGGGAAACAAATGGAAACAAAAGCAGAGGGTATTGATTTATAAATTTTCACTTAAATAGCTGTTAAAAACTTCCCCATAGTAATAACCTGGTAAAATGAAAAGTATATTATTTAAACATACAATAAAATCATTAACACTTAAAATTCACTTCACTCTTATCAATTAATTACTTGAGTTTAAAATTGCTCAAATAAATATTGAAAAATGGAAGCACCATATGGACGGCTATAAATATTTTTTTCACGTAAAAATTAATTTGAATACTAAAAAATGATTAAATTCTGAATTAAACCAACTTTTTCTTTAACTTCCTTATTTAGAAAATGATAAAAAGGAAAGTTAAATATGAAAATTAGTATAGCATAATGCTGGCCAAACAAGAAATAAAACATCTTGCTGAAACTTAATTATGCAAGCAAAACTAAGAAGCAGTAATATAGAATTACTTACTTTGGTTTTCCAATTGCCTTTCTCAATCCAGGACCTTTAATCAATCTAGCTAAATCAGTATTGGTCATTTTATGCATTGGGAGGTTGTAATTTTTCTTCTTAAGTGATGCCTTTTTGTATGTGCCATACAAAGCATCTAATCTCTTGAAAGCACCTTCTGTCCAAATCACAAAACGTCCCACATGTCCACCAGGTGCTATTCTAAGCAAATTCAGCTTTTCTACATTAATTGTTTCAATACCAGGAATATTTCTGAACGCCCTTGTGAGTCCTTGATCTTTACGATAAACAATGACGGGTCCCAACCTTTGAATTCGGCGACGATTTCTCATCTTACCTTTACCGGCTCTAAACCTCTTAGAATTGTACACCTTTTCAATGTCGGACCAGGCCTTGATTTTGCGTAAAAATTCTACTACTTGCTTTGTTTTAGTATATTCTTGGACTTTGTTGCTTACAACCAAAGGTACTTCAGGGATTTCTTCAATTTTATGTCCTTTGGACATCACCAATGCTGGAATGCCAGAAGCGGCAATAGCAGAACAAATGGCATAGCGACGCTGGTTTACATGTATCTTTCGGTGCCATCTACGCCAGGTTTTTGTTGGGGCAAACATGCGTCCACCACGGCACATATTTCCAAATGCACCCTGTCCCGAACGATGAGTTCCACCTCCTCGTACACGTGGAATACGAGCCACAGCACGACCAGTTCCCCAAGATTCAGCAGATGTTTGATGTCCGGCTTCCTTTGAAACAGCATATGGATGTCGACGATTTTTTGCCATATTCATATGAACAAAATTAACAATGTCAGGTCGAATTGGTGCCTTGTACACGATCGGCAAAGCAATTTGAACGCCTGATGGTTCATTTTTTCACTATAGACCGTCGCTACCGGCCTAGCAGCCGCAATTGTACTCATTTTTAACCCCGACCAAATCCGACACGTGAACAAATTTTCTTTCACAAATTCCGTGCCCCGGACCGCTATCGGAGTTGCCCTGGTGGATGCTGCAGTACAGCATGATTTAGGAAAAAAAATCAATGAAAGATTATCTAGAATCTAAACTTAAACGCTTTTTCTTAAAAACATTAAAACGTCAACACTTACATCCATTTGCTTTCCACTGTCTCATTTGGGAAAACATATCTGACAAAAATGATATAAAAATTCAGCCAAAAACTATAGCAGTTCTATATAAAAAGAGAAGCTTCTAAAAGCAGGGCCGCGAAGTCGGAGAAAAAATGGCCAACTCCAACTCCGACTCTGACCGCTGGATTTTGTAACCTCCGACTCCGTTTTTTTTTGTTTTGTTTTTCAATATACAACGTTAAAAATTCAATTTGAAAATCAAATTTCCCAACAATTGCGACTTTTGAAGTGAGATTACTCAAAAACCACATTTTTTTTTTTATGAAAAAGGATTAATTTGCTCCTTTTTTTAATGTTTAACAAATAGATTTTGATAAAATCCGTGCGTTGAATTTTGAAAAAAATGTAACTTTAGAGAAAAAAGCTTTCTTGCAAAGTCAAAAAATCTTTCTTGCGAGCGGACGGTCCAACTGGGTGACATCCATCTGGGGTTAAAGCCAAAGTTATTTCAAAGTTGATAAAAAAATATAAATATGTTAATCCTGAACTTTTTACCCAATAAATCTTAAGTCATATTTCATCTATAAAATTTCAACGAAACTAGGGCACTATATTTCTTTTACTATGTTATAACTGAGATCGAAGTATAAAATATATTATTATTTTTATTTAAAAGGGATCACTTCAGAGTCAAAACCTACTTCTACTTGGAGATGTCAGCAACAAAACCGTTTGCTGACAGTTGCTATTCGTTAAAGAAAGTTATAAAAACAAGCAAACTAGCGGGTTGGTAGAGATAGCTATTTTAGAATATTCGATGAGTAATCAATCCTGTTGAATCCCAATGGCAGTTCTTTTTTTATTAGTTGGCTTTAATAAAAATAATCGATCCTAATGATGGTCAGTTTCTTTCTTTTTTTTTTAAATTTTATTTATGTATTTATTTATTTTTTTAATATGCAAGGAGAGTCGGTGAAAATTAAAAAAAAAGAAGCCCAAAGCCTTGTTTTTAATCGTACTTTAATTTCTAACTAAAAACTTTAATTTTACTGTTAGTAAAACATAAGTGTAAGAAGGTCAAAAATGCTCCTTTAATTACTTAATTTATTTGTTAGTTTTCAATAGTTTATGTTAACGGAAAAAAGCAAAGTAGGTATATCTTTTTAAAAATCAATAAATTTAAAAAAAGTCTTTGAAGTAATGTGCAATCTTCTCTTCTTCATATATAATCGCTGCTACATAAACTTTGCGTTCTAAAGCAAATGCATCCATACTATCTCTATGCACTGTAAAAAATTCCGAAACGTTACTGAGTATTTCCGTGTAACGTTTCGGGATTTTATTGGTTTTTATATATTTCCTGGAAAAATCAAGTACTATTGTCAAAAAGTTTCCTGAATTACGACAAGTTGCACGAATGCAGACTTCTCACTGCTGCGAAAAATATTTTTAGCTCCCAGTTTAAAGATTAACTGAGAGTATTTATATAGTCTATCGGCTTCGGTCCGAGCACGGCTCGTCCAGACTGATTAAGTTTCCAAAGGGAACAAATAAGTTTATGGACTGCCTAGGCCTTGCAAGAATTGTAGGCAGGTAAAATTATTGGTACTTGCTTGCAAGTCTTAGCTTTGGCCATGTTTGCATTACTGCTATTGGAACTTTCTTGATAAATCAGGAAGGTGAGAAATTGTTATATTATGCGTAACTATGTTTACTCTAAAATTCCAGAGACACGACTGGCTTTAAACGGAAAGATTTCGGAATTTTCAGGAGGCTTCCAGGATAATTACAGAGGGGTTACTGACTTTTGGCGGAAAACATTCCTGGTTTTTGCAAGATATGTTACTGGCAGAAATTGGGCACACCAACTGCCCATTGTTTTCCAGGAACGTTTCTGAATCGTTTTTACAGTGTGTAAGTAAACCCACAAAACATTATCTTTAAAAAATAGCCATTCAAATGAACTCTAAACAAGTTAACTTTAAAAAAAAAAAAAAAAATCTGATTATATTCTGTGACGTACGTTACACTTGAAATCGTTGTAAGAAAAGAAGTATGTGAGCTAACAAGTACAAGAATACATTCTGTATTGTTAAAAATTTCTTATGTATGTCTAAGCATCACTTCATGACACAAAGTATATGTATTTACAACACACAGAGATGCGAAAATCATTAGAATAATTGTTAAATTTATAGTAAAATATTGTTATATCTAAAGAAATAATATATAATTTTTTAAATATTGGTACATTTAGTACTTAGGGGGCATCTTCTTATTTTTTATTGAATATTCGATCCGTCTGGGCATTCTTTTTATAAGTTTTTGGTAACTAATTTGTATTTCCTCGTCATGGTACCAAATTGAATGAGTTCTTCAGTGAGACAATTCTTGTTTGTGAAGTTCTATTTCTTTAATTTTTTCTTTACAATGATTCAAACATTCCCTATTGGGCTCATATATGGACTGTTTCCATGCCGTGGAAGTGTTTTTAGATATTCTTTTTGCATTCAAAATTTTGGTCACAGATAACGTTTCAAGACACAGAAGTCCATCATGCAAGAATATGAAGTCTCCATTTGGAAACCAAACTTTTAACTATAAAACCTTTGTTCAGGAACTTTTTCATGCTGATATTGGGTCCTCATTCCTTCTACAATTCTTAAACATCCAGCCCCTGAGCGGAAAATGTGCTCCATTCCATAACTTGGGTGTGGTATTTAACCGTTTGTGTAAAGCGACTCAGAAATAATACTTTACTGGTACTTCTCGTACTGACATACTGACTGCTTTTTTTTTTTTTTCGGTATTTTAAGCATTGATTTATCAGAAAAGTATAACTAAAAGGTAAAAATTACCCTAATGCATATAATTTGTTGGGAAATATTATCATAAAAAAGTTTTAGCCACATTTAAAAACAGTTCTGAATATTTAGTCAGTATGCAATAAATTTTATTTTAGGACAAAGACTGAACAACTTGAATTTACTAGAATAATTAAAGAAAAATTAATGTTTCTCACGTCCAATTTCTTAAAAATAGTTTCTGTGCAATTTTGCCCAAGCAAGTCGCCTTGCCATAGTAAATGCGATTTTAGCCCTCTTTACGAGGACAAGGAGAACCGAGTTCAACTGAGATGAGCTTTCTATGAATAGAAGAATCGCATACATTTACTCCATACGCTGATAGAGAGGTTTTTAGCTCATAAGTTGTTTTTCTGTCAGTCTTGGTAATATGAATTAATTTCCTTTCTGTTTCTGCAATTAGTTGATTTCCCTACTGCGTTTCTCTGCTCTGGAATTCATATATTTACATTTAAAATTTAAATAAATTATTTAAATTAAAGATATTTTTATTAAACACACAGATGACAGCAAAGTTTTTAGTTTTTTAGTAATTTCTTGTTATGTATAGTGCTTTTCTTGCATGAGACACTTTATAGTAGCTAGTTTTCTTGGTAAAATATCCATTGCTTCACTCGTGATCACAATAGTTCTTAAACAAAAGAAAAAAAACGGCCGATTATTAACTACAGTGCCGGCCAAATTATTACACTAAAGAGTTTTTTTTGTGTACTATTTGTACGAAAATACTATTTATTTTACTGTTAAAGTACAGTACATACTGTACACTGATTATTACGTTATTTTAGCATAATTTAATGTTTGCAGGTGGCAGCACTGTCTGCTTTGTTTATGTTCTTTTTTTTTTTCTACCTACCAGGAACATAACCTCAGTCAGCTTAAACAGTTCACTAGTTATTTTTATTAGTGTGTTCTGTTATATTTAAAGTTAGTTTTAGGTAATTAGTGAGTATGTGTACGTGAGCATATATAAAAGTGAGTATAAATAATTTTTACCTCCTTTTTTGAAAAGTTAAGAAATGGTGTAAACCTTGTGAAAAGTATGCCAAAAAGACTTAAAATGCTCATCAAGAACAAGAGAATGCATACTAAATATTAGATAATTATTTCACTGTCTATTAATGTGTCTATAGTTATGTAGTCAATAAAGAATTTGCTTTTAAAACAGTCTTAGTCTAATAATTTGGCCAGCACTGCTAAAAGAATTGTTTTAAGAATAAAATAATACTGATGCCAACCCAAGGAATGAATATAAAATACTAGCAAAGCAAGCATAGAGTTTTTAAATTTTATTTTAAATTTTATTGTTAACCAAACACATTCTTTATGCTAAGTGAACAATTTCATTACTTTAGATCAAAGGTTTTTTTTATTTTAAAAATGCTAGAAATTAATGTCCCCAAAACTACTATAATAGAGTGAAAAAAATGATTGGCATAACAAAACAAATTATCCTTCATGAATTATTGCAAGTATATACAAAATTATTCAAGAAAAACTGAAAAAATCACGATTATTCTAATAATTTTCACACCTCTGTATATACTCACATTAAAAGATATATTGATCCAAACTCAAAATAGTATTTTGAAATGTAAGACATTTCACCCATGCATAAATCAAACATTTCATTTTTAATTGATAAAGCGTCAAATCAATAATTTAAAGTAAAACTAATTAATCATGTTTATCTCTCATGAGGAACATAAACGTAATTATTCATTCTGCTCCGAAATACAATGAAACTATTTTCTGTCTAAATTTCAGTAAGCTTATTACAATTTTGTAAATGATCATTAATCATAGCTTGAATCAATTTCAATGGAATTGAAATGCATTTCTCAAGGAAAATTAATACTAGTCTAATCAGACATGATATTTCGCAGTCATCAAATTATGGTTTTAATATAATTTGAGGAGTAATGAATTTAAAATTGATTTATTAATTGTGTATAATACTCATTTTGTTGAATGATTACTTTTCAAAAATTCATAAACTTATATCCATCAAAGGAATTAATTATAGGAGAAAGAGATGTAATTCATTTTTATATTGACGTTCGTTAGGTGTAAATGCAATACGTGCAATAATAAAATACCAGCCTTGCTCTGGAATTGATTGTGCTAACTCAAATCCTTCAAGACTGGTTTCTTTCGAATGACTCATCCAGAAGTTCACATCATCATACATTGATGAAGGAGTTCCTGATAAACTCGAAACATATAGACTGTAAGTAATATGCTAATTTTAACTGTAATCTTTATATTACTCCTCGAAATGTTCCTTTTCTCTTTGAAAGAATTGTACCTATATCATTCTTAGATGTGAAATATGTGATTTGAAATTGCCATAGTGGAATATATATATATATATATATATATATATATATATATATATATATATATATATATATATATATATATATATATATATATATATATATATATATATATATATATATATATATATATATATATATATATATATATATATATATACTTATTAAAAAATTGCTTTTTATAACATCAAGCTTTTCTAGAAAATATTGCTTCTGATGCTAGCAAAATAACGGAAAATATGAATACATATCTAAATTTTCTGCACCTTCTAAGTGTCAGTGTCAAAATTTTATTCTCTTTCCTAAATTTACTTCGAAAAAAAATATAAAAACATCTGACAACATTTCGACAGCTTCATTAATTTTAAGCGCACTCAAACTCTCTATAAATATATTGGCATAACCATTTTGATAGGTTTAAGATACTTTTGAAAACTTTTTGACAGTGATAAAACTGTCATAAATGAAGTAAGAACTGTCATCTGATGCTTCGCTGAGAATTTTTATATCGCTCAAGCTTTTAGCTCGGTTGATAAAAATAATATGTAACTGCTATTTATGTTGTAAAACATTTCTTGAAACAGTATTTCTTTAAAAAAAAATGTTTTTTTAGGAGGGGGGGACAGACCATTCTTCTTTCTAAATACTTTCCAGCTCACAGATCTTATTTATTTCTTCATCAAAATTTGAGTGATTCTTTACAGCGCTATATAAGAAATCAATATTAAAGCCGAAAGAAGGATTTTTAAAGAAGAGATAGTAAAAACTACAAAATTAAGTACATTTTTTTCATTTGTTGCTTTTTTAAGCACTTTTAGTATACTTGGCCTGATTGTCACGAAAAAATCTGAGGCCTGCTTTTGCTTATATCTCAGCAACTAGATAACTTAGAGGCTTCGAGATTTCACTAAATGATTTGCTTAATTTTAAAGTACGACTTAAGGCTAAGAAATTCAATTCTAAAATAAAAATATTATTTTGGTTAGGTTAGAAATCAGCAAATTTCAAGCAATTTCCCCATTAAATGTTTAAGTATAAAACCCATTGTTACAAATTTTGTTACCTTACAACAGCAATATTAATAGCAATCATAATAAAAATTTTGAATCAAGGCTTCTCTTTAGCGAGCATAATATTTATCCACTATCATTGCTTTATTAGGATTTTTATCCTCATCTATGCCAATAATCGAAAGCGGGGCTAAGTAAAGACACACACAGGTAGTTACCAAAAGAATGGAAACACTTGGAAAATTTTTTGAAAATTGCTACTCTGCATTAAATGTTCTGTTTATAACTGTAATCACTCACACCGGTGAATTCAGATGATGATTGAGTTCTGTGGTCACTTTTGCTGCTGTTGTTCGCTTTTTAGACATTACAATCCACTTCAATACATGTCGGTTTCTTTCTCTGAGCTTCTCTTTCCGTCCACTATTTTGCTTTGCCGAGCTTGTCTTATCACGCTGTGTGTATGCTGTCATTACTTTAGATACTGTACCACTAGAAACACCAAAAAATTGAAATGTTTCAGATACACTTACTCTAGCTATACGCTGGAGCTCCAACAATTTGACCTCTTTAAAAATGTGAGAGGTCCGACATTTCAAGCTCTTGCAAAAAGATCCAAGACTTCCAGAACTTCCGTTAAACCACCATATACTACCAGAATATATACATCGATATTTATGGGGAAAAAAACAGATATCTAGTTTTATTCTTTATTACTTACGAAGCGCATTAAAAAATGTCACTTTTATTCACAAGTGTTTGCACTATTTTGATAACTACCTGTATCTTTAGAATGAGTAACTTGTATGCTGTGAAATATGAATTAGTATCGCAAACCTGTAATATTTAAACGGTTCTAATTAAATTAGCACACAAACAAATCCTAGAAGGGAACAAGGATTAATTTTTAATGCCAAATGCTTAATGTTTTAGACACGTATAGTTTTTTTCCTTTTAGTATGAAGCATTTAAATGAAAAAAGGAGGTGACATTTTGTGATGGTAACATTATTCATTTTTCTGAAATACATTTAAACTAAAAAGAATAAAATAACAGATTTTTTTTAAATACAAAGCACTTTTCATAATGCACTTAAAATTTAAAAATACAAAGCACTTTTCATAATGCAGTCAAAAAGACAAAATTACTATTCTGGGTCAGAAAGGACAATATTTAAGTACTCCTGTAGTTTTCAATTATTCCAAGAAAATAACTCCATAAACAAGGAAAAGTGCGACTGTGTAAAAAAATGCCTCAAATAGGCTTATTCAGAATGTGCTTGTAATGCAAAAGAAAAGAATATTTTTTGTTTGAGGCGTAGGTAAGTTGGTTTAGTTAGAATTCCAAATGATCTAAATCCATGAACCACGGATTTCATTTTACCTTCAATATAATTATTTTACTTTTTATAATGCTAGTTGAAAACGTACTTTATATTCTGTGATGTTTCTGAAAATATCTCTTCGAGAGAATCTTATTCCAATTATGTTTCAAAAACTTTACCTGGTTATAACAATAGATGTATAACCCATCTTCCTGGAGTTCATGCCTTTCCTACTTTCTAATTCGCTTTTGCAGACCCCGGTATTTTATGAGGGATTCCGTGTGACTCTCTAGAGGGTTGCAGAATCCCAGTCTTATGACTCCATTGAGAGCCCTTGGTTAAAAAGACATAAATTATGTTTTAACGACTGGCCACGATCTGTATTGAAAATAGAATGTTTCTCCATTATGTCTTTGCAGCAGTTGACTCATCATGCTGTTCACAAGTATTACGTTAAAACTGTTTACATAAATACCACAATTTATAATTTGTGAATTTATGCGAAAACGTTCTATTTCAGTTTTATAAACGTAGATAAAGTTATGACTTAGTAAATAGGGATGCCAAAGCTTGCCTCTCCCCCCCCCCCCGAAAAAAAATCTTGAGTTTTCAATTTTGCTCAAAAATTTTTGAATATTAGGTTATGTTAATGAGCAAGATACTATTGTTAAGAATTTAAACGGTAAAATATGTTTTCATAAACTAGATTTTTTAGCTGTACCATCATGAGCGGAGTTTTCTTTCATGCTCATTCACGTGGATCTCCGGTTTAATCGCATCATATTTGCAGAGTTTTAAAAAGTTTTATGTTTACACAAATAATGGTTTTAAATTATGACAGCAGAACTTTCAGTGTACCAAATCTTCGCATTTTATTTTAATTGCACAACTCTTGCGAAACTCGCGCAATTAATTATATCAGCATCATTGCGTACTTTGAGTGTCAGTCCGTCATCACTGTAGCTGAACTGCAAATGATAAAGTTGTTGTTATTGTCTTGGGCGAGCTACGCTGATACTTTGCAGTGCGTTCAACTGTACCATACTTTACTGTCCAACTTCCACAGTACCATGGTACACACATGTCATAAAGACCCGTTTATAGGGCAGGCAACCATTCACAGCACAACATATTCACACAAAGAAAGGACAAGGAAAGGAGGAAAAAAGTACATTCATGCCCCAACTGTATTCGAACCTAAGAACTCCCTATCGTAGTAAGACTTCTCTGAAAAGAATAAATGATTAGATGTGGATTGTGGGAACCACTCCTATGCATTTTTGTAACACAGCATTGTTTTTTACTGTAATTAACGGTACTTCTGCTTGGTCAAAGTTTTATTTTACTCATTTTCCATATTAAACAGATTATTATCCAGATTTTCGCTTATCGGGATTGATTTTGGTCCCAGTTAGCCCAGAAAAACAAAATTCTACTGTGCGTGTAATTGAAAATACACGTCACAAGTTTGAGATATCCATCCTAAAAATTCGTACGTAGTACTAAAAAAATTTTATCCTTTTGCAACATACAGCAAATATTTATCACTAGATCAAATAGAACGTCGAGTAATTTTTCAGTTTTCTAATTTCCGCTGGTTGTGTTAAACTTTTCGTCACCTCAGAGCAAGTAAGACATATAAGCCTAGAAATAACAGTAAAATATCCTACCCTTGTTCTGAGGCAACGATACGTATAGTATGTCTCACTTTTTGCAACAGTTTGCCATTTTTTGCTGTTATATCAATAGATTTATTTCTTTTATTTATTTGGTCAGAAACATCACAGCTTCACACACATAGAGGACTGTGTACTACGCGCCTTGCCTCCGGACACACACAGGAAGGATTTACAGCACAGAGAAGGAAATAGCACCCAGGGCATCGGCGGGAATCGAACTCACGTCCTCTGGCTTAGAAGACGAAGATTCTACCACATAGCCACGGAGGCCCTATATCAATCGATGGTGACAAAAAAAATTACCTCTACTGATGCGGTCTCCTAAATGCGTTGATAATAGTAGAAGTCATTTTCCGTCTCAAAGTTAACTGCTCAATAATAATTTCTTACTCGATATAATAAATACTTTTTTTAAGGAAAAGAATAAATTGTGAAATTTTAGGTCCGTGAAAAGAAACAACCATTCTTTCCACACAAATGGTGAACAAAAGACGAAAGGCAAAAATTTAAGCTTTTCAGCGGGAGCTAATGGAAATTGTTATTCGGTGAAAGGCAGGCAGTAAATTATCATTTAAGAAAAGGAAGGTATAAAAAAAGACTATTCTGTTGAAATACATTTTTTCTGCTTTTCGCAAAGCAAACAAAAACACTAATTCAGTTCGAGCGCCAGGTGCTCATGACAGTTTAGTAAAATAGCTCAAACTATAGCCCGGAAAATGTTCGGAAGAAAACGTGATTTTTTCAACATTCAAGTGGCATTCGAGGTGCTTTATGAGGAATTTCCAAAGTGCCATTTTTGGTTTTTGCGTTGTATTGTAGCTGAAAAAATTTTTCCACACCGTAATTATTTCGTGTTATTGAAATAAGGTTTTTTTTCTGTTTGGGGGTTTTTGGTTTGAGCTGTTTATTATTTTTATGGGCTTATCCAAAACGATAATTAGCTGTTCGTAACATTTATTTAAGCTTGTTTCTTTTTTTCTATTTTTTGATTAAATACAATGTAAGTGATTTAAATTAGTGTTGTAAATACTTTTCTTTAACAACTTTAACACAAGATCTTTGAAATTCAATTGAGGTCTAAAAAATTTTTTTCCATACGAAAAAAAAATTTAAGGCTTTTTTTTCATCACAGTCTAATAAAAATGTTGTTTTCTTATTAATGTTTAGAGCTAACTACTTATATTTTTAGCTATACAGTAGGGTGGGCCAAAAAAAAAGAAATTTTTGATAAGCAACTTCTAATAGCAAAAAAAAAATGTGTATTGCCATCCTAAACATGGGGAAAATATTTAAAAAAATTAATATGTATGTCTTCAAATCGCGCATTGGCAGCAAAGTTTGAAAAAAAAAGGTAAAAAATAGTCAATTTTCAAATACATTTTTAAAAATCCAAATGTTAAAAATTTTGTTCTTATTCCGTTTAAAGGCTTCGTTTTAATAGTCTTTTAATTTATGTTTGAAAATATTTACATTCCTTTACAGTTTTTAGTTCGCGCATAAGCCGCAAAGTTAAGAGAAATCAACCAAAAATCTACGTTTTTAGCTTGTTTTGTATAATGCAGCATTTCTTTTTTTAAATCCCAGTTGTATATATTTTTTACAGTAAATGTGCACCATACAGCTTTTTGGTGGAAATGCAATTAAAATATGTTGCTTGTTGAATTAACAGCCAAGAACCAACCCCAATTTAGTGGTTGCACTTGGTGTTCCACCTGCAGTTCCCAAGAAAAATGGTTATTGACAGGACCCATACATTTGTAAAGTAACTTACAATAATAATAACTATTTGGTTCTGAACAAGATTTTAAGTTTCGATCAAGGTTTGAAGCTGGACTTGTGATTCAATTTTTGCATTGAGGATTGCGAGCATAAAGGTTTTCACATTAATCCATATCTTGTCTCATCCCAAAAAAACACCCTACCTACCGATTCACTAATTAGTTTAATAACCCATTCCACAGCCGGAGTATAAAAGAGTAGCATTTACTGATTTATGGGTAAAGCATCAACTCTTTTTGTAAAATTAAATATCATTAATTTAACAAGAACTCGATCGGAAGCAATGGAAGTTTTGAAAACTAACTTAAAAAGCGAGCAAAAGTATTCAATGGATATTGTTGTTGCAATTCAGAAAGGAAAATGTGACTTTGATCTCGCACCCACAAAACTAAAACGTTTTAGTCATTAGCTTTCGTTAACGTGTGCCAACGGAGTGCTGAGGCTGTATAATATGTGTACTAAACTACTTCTGGAATGAAAACACTCGTAAATAATATCCTTAATGGTTTGATTTAATTAATGCTACAACTTCTATGGTTTGATATAATTAAAATTTTAAAGAAAAGAACAAACTCCCATGAAGCATGAAGCTGTGCACTTATTTAAAGTTAAAAAATCTACAAGTCAGATGTGTGATAATCTTCCAAACATCGTGGATCCGGTGATTTAATGAGATGCTTACTTTGTTATTTTTGAGAAATTGTTATTGGTCATGGCAATGCACTAAATGCGAAATATGAAGGAGTTTGATTACAGTAGGGTATCTTTACAACGCAAAAAACTACCAATCAAGAAACACTTTGAAAACTATAAGATAATTTCTTCCATCAATATTAAGATTTGAAGATTTGAACTGCAGCAGTTAGTTGACAGGTCAACGTATTTACTTCCTCTGCTTCAGTGATGATGTGAAAAACAAGGACATTTTATCCTTTCTAGAAACTATACATGTATTCTTAAGTATGTATTCTTAAAATTTCCATATCACTCATGGGCAGTGGAATGGATTATGGAACTATTCGGTGAATCTGCATCAATTCATTTGAGGTATTAGACGGAAGAGATGGATTTATATGAAAACCTTTATATTTTTTTCAAACATCAGTGCCAAAAGAGTTACAAGTCAAACTTCACACCTTGATTGAAACGTAGAAACGTATTTAAAACCATAGAGTTATTATCAAAGTTACTTTACAAATGTATAAGTCTTGTCAATAAGTCCAGTCTTTTTGGGAATTGCAGTGTGGAACACAAAGTGCAACAACCTACTTGGGGTGGGTTCTGAGTTGTTAATGCAACGTAATTTCATTGCGGTTCCAGCAAAGAGCTGTATAGTGCACATTTACTGTAAAAAAATACATAACTGGGATAGAAAAGAAGAAATACTGCAATTTACAAAATAAGCTAAAAACGTCGATATTTGTTAATTTCACGTAACTTTGCGGCTTATGCGCGAATTAAAAACTATAAAGGAATTAAATGTTTTCAAAGATATATTAAAAGACTATTGAAAGAAAGCATTTCAGCGGGATTATAACAAAAATTTTGAACGCTTGTAATTTAAAAAAAAATATTTGAAAATTGACCATTTTTTACCTGCTAATGCGCGATCTGAAGACATTTTTTTAAATTATTTTTCCCATGTTTACGACAGCATAACAACTATTTTTGCTATTAGAAGTTGCTTCTCGAAAATATCCCTTTTTCGGCCCACTCTACTATACATTATCAGTTATCAACATTTCAATATGATGTTTACAATGAGTAAATTCATTCGCATCATCGTTATTCAAATTCTGAACTGAAAATGTGCCACATACTGAAATAAATTGATGCATTAAGAACCAAAGGGATGGAAGTCAATTGTTCTCATCAGGAGTGCTCATACCCCCCCCCCCCCCCAAGTTCAATGGCGCAAATCCCCCCCCCCCAAATGATCTTAACCCTTTTTCCTTTTTATTTTTAGCTCTCTTTTTTCATTTTTTTTTGAAATATTTTTTAATTTCTTTTTTTTAATTACCATTATTATTTTATTAGAAAAATTCTGTGCTACGCTAATGACACACACGCACAAAGAGACGCGCAAACTAAAGAAATAAATGAAATAAAACATAAATAGAGAAAAATGAAACAAAATAAATAATTTAAATTGAAAACAAAAGCAATAAATAATTGTGTGAAAAAAATTAAAAATCCCACTCCCCCCAAAAAATAGATGGCGCAACTTGCGCCATACCCCCCCCCCCCTTCTTCTTCGTGGGCAACTCTGGTTCTCAACCGGGATACGCATACCTCTTCGGCTACATGAATTTCTGTAGCTGAAAGAATATAATGATTACTGTGAAAAAGTATGCGAAATTAAATTGATCATGCAAGAATTCATTGTGACAGAAGAAACCTGTGCGTAAGTGCTTGCTACCATTTGGCCGTGCGTAGGAATAAAAGTATTACAATGCTTTCTTAGTTAACTACAGAACTTATATTAACGAAAACACGAAGAACTATCAAAATTACTGTAAAAGGCCTCCTGGAATTTATGACAACTTGTTTGTGCTGGAAAATGTTCTCGAGTTTGTTTCTATTCTTGCTCTTCAGGTAAATCAATCTCAATGTTGAGGATAATTTATAATGGTGTTGACCAACCTGTACATTATAAAAAAGAATGATCCCAGGGATCTCATTAATAATTTTACGAAGTTATGTTTTTCTAAAAATTTTATCTATGATTAGTAACAATATGTCCATAAAAAATGTCTTGTTGTTTTTTTATTCAAATTATCCATTAATAATAAAATAGCTTAACAGTTAAAATTTCTATTCTATACTTTAATGAAACTAAACTGTTTGTTGGGGATACGCATCATCGATGTCATACAAAAGGGGTAAAAATACACGTGGGTCAAAAAAAGCTTAAGAATCCCTAATGTAGATAATAAAAGTCAAATTTTGCGTTGAACTATAGCAAGGTTCATCTATAAAAAATTTCTTGTTGTGTGAATCACTTGATAGCAGCTGTAGCTTGCAGAGATACCACTAAACTTTAAGCACCACAAAACGAGTCTATTTTTCTCTGTCATTTACTGAAAATGGTAGAGAATATACTGCAAAAAATGAGAGTTTTTTGCAAATTTTCATTTTGCTACTTTACACCCTTTGCTCTTGGTGCCTCAATTGGGTTTCTTCCCATTTAGAGAAAAAGAAAATCTGAAAGAGAGCATGGTCAGAAACATTGGGCAAGTTACTTTTTTTTCTTCTTAATTTTTATTTATTTTCTCTCTTAAAAGAATAATCTTAAACGACATTCAGTCGTTGTTTTCATTGTCGCTGCTGACGTCACATTTGAACAAATCACTACTGTTACCAGACTAAAATTTCAGGACACTGCCAAACTTCGCTAAATGAATTTAACTAACAATTAACTAACAATTAACAATTAACTATTTAACTAACAATTCTCGTTCCGCTAATGAATTGCTTGTGGTGAAAAAATCATTATAAGGCGGTATCTTGCCAGAAAAGACAAACCACGCCCTCCGATTCAGGATTGCTTTCATCACTTGTGATGTCACACGATGAAACATTTTGGTTTATAATCAGACATTAAAAAATAATAATAATAATTAAAAATATGTGTTGTGAAAATAAAAGTATTTTCTGGGTCTATATATATATATATATATATATATATATATATATATATATATATATATATATATATATATATATATATATTTGCTTATTCTACTGATTTCAGTGACTAAAAGTGGTCTTTTGACTGAAGAAAATATCCTAATTATAGGTAGTTTAGAGAATCGGATTGAGTTTATATTCTGGCAGTTACGAGAATTGTGCTCAGTTTGTGTGCGCAATATTATATCTTATTTTCATCTTACGTTAATATAGTCCGTTATGGTCCTAAATAAGAAACTTCGGGCTGAACCTGGTGTATCACATTCAAATTTAGTTTGTAAGGACGTTATTTAGTTGCATAACATTTAAATATGAGATTGGAAAACATAATAGTGTGAAAAATTAGAAACATTTTCTTACTGTACTCCTCAGAGAATTTATTTATTTATTTATTTATTAGCATTGTTAAGTAAAATATTCAGTTATTTTTTTCTCAGTATTTCGCAATATTTTCCGTTAATACAGCCGAACTAAAAGAAAGAAATCGAAAAAAAAAATTGAAACCAACAAAAGCAATTTCTTCACTTCCTTACTTTTGTTTTCAACGCCGAAGGCAAGCAACTATTTACATTGTACAGGTCTTCGAGCAGCAAAGTCGAATTCCAATAGTTCGCTCTTCGTGCTTTGGTTTAGGAAAACTTCAACTTCTGCGGGTATAACGTTGAGTGGGAAAACGATATTTTAATATTAAAAACACAGAGATAACAGAAATACAAGATATGTCAACATCAAAATTACCCTCAAGATTGAAAAAGTGTATCTTTACTTTCTTTAAAGCAAATTGGTTTTTCCAAAGTTCTCAATAAAATGTGGCATGATTCCCAAAACCCATTTTCAGCTATTCTGATAGCACATTTTATAGTTAAATTGCTAAATAATAAATTTTAAAACTAAAAGATGGTGACATTGATTTGCAGCTGGGATTCAGATCTTCATAAGTTCATCACAAGAGTAATTCCTCATAACACACATTCATTACAGGTCACTCTATCAAAAGTTAGATTTTTCGCTATAAGCAATCACTGTGACATTTTGTTAATCTGTTTTTTTTTTAATTTTAGGTAAAGTACCCTAAAGCTGACATCCCACCCCCCTCCCAAAGTTCTATAAGTTGACAGTTTTAAGTATGGCAAATATTATAAGCATTACTAGTTAATTTCAAATAATGAGTTTTTCTTTCTTCTTAAGAGAGAAAAACACTTTCAAAGTTATTTTTGAAAGTTGGTAATTTTTTACATACTTGTTTTATTTAAAAGTGTCTGCTTCGGAAACTGTTTTTGAGGTTTCAGCTTTAGGGCACTTAACCTTAATTGAAATTATCTAATAATTTCAATCACACTATGCTTTTAACGTTTTTCTGTATAGGTGGTGCATAATATTTTGATTTAAAAAACATTAACCACGTAAAAACTTTTGTCTCAACCTGTTATTTTATAAAAGATGTGAATAAAAATGATTATGATGATTTTATTAATAAGCAATTTTTATCATTTAAATAAAATGCTACACTTTTTAAATTGTGTTTATGTATTACTAATAAACAACATTTCAATATACAGTGCGAGTGAGTGAAAAAAGAAGAAATATATCATTATCTGCATATCTGTTCCAACAAAGTGCTTAATTTTATTTACAAGGTGTCCTGAAATAGACTGACTGTTTCCAAAAATTTATAACAGGAAAACGGTTAATGATAAAAAGAAAAAAAAATCTTGAAGAAAATTCATGTGATGGACATTTTTTCCCCTATGAGTTCAAAATTTTTGTTCAGAGATTTTTCAACAGATGGCATTTCAGATAGTAAGCCCGTAAGTCAAAAAGTAAGAATGGAAATTTACCGATTTTCTTGTTCCGATTGCGACATGTGATTGTAGCCGACCGTATACATTTTGAAAATATTGTTATGTAACTTTGTTCAATATTTTTTTTTAAAGTATGATGTCATTTTCTATCTTCCTTTTATTGAAAGGCTTACTATTTACAGCGCCATCTGTTGGAAAATTTTTGAATCAAGATTTGCAACTCTGGGAAGAAAAAATTTACTGCCCGCCATATAAATTTTCTGCAGGGAATCTTTTTTTTTTATCATTCACAATTTTCCTGTTATAAATTTTTTAAAAGTCAGTCTATTTCAGGACAACATGTAGTTAGACACACAAAAAATAAAAACGTATTTGTTGAAACTTTTCCAACAAGAATTTTCTTTTTTTTTTTAATGACGACACAAAATCTTTCTTTTTTTTCTACATTTTAAACAAAATTTGAAAAATATGAAATAATTTGACATTTTATTGCTTACCACTAAACAAGTTCAGTAATAAGCAATTTTCAAATATAAGCTAAATGGCAGTACCAACTTATATTTTTTCAGTCATTAAAATAAGTTTGAACATTTTCTGGAAACATCTTTTGAGCGCATACTGTCAATTTCGATAGTCACAAATTGCACTCAAAATAGGGTATTAAATATTGGATACATAACTATATTGCTACTTGATACGAAAAATAGCTTCTGAAACATATTGTGGCAAGACATGGGATAGCATTATTTCTCTGTTACAAAGAACTACGTAGTATCAATACCTATTGTGGAAGAATAAAATTTTGAGGCTGAATAAATTCTCTAGCAACAATTGAATACGATTCTTCGTTTTTACGCTAAGAAGAAAGGAATGCAGATACTGAAATGCATACTTGAAACCCATATTTCTTAAACTTCAACTCAATTTATAGAAATTCAAAATTCAATTTGTAGAAATACTTTCAAGTGTTTCTCCGTAGAGTGTTTTAGTATTGGAGTATAAGGAAAATAATTGAAGTAAATCTTACAAAAATAAGATGATAATATCTTTTTGAACGCGCAAATAATTAACTTCGACTGACTTAATTGCAGTAGCATTTAAAAGCATACTCGATGCAGCAGATTGAATGAAATAAAGCAAAAATAAATCATGTGAAAAACGCAAAGTATTCATAGCAACAAGAGACTTGCTTTCTTATCTAAGCCCAACAAGAGAGTGTCAGAAAAATTAATTACTAGTAATTAGTGCGTAGTATTAGTGATAAATCTTCGTTTTTGTTCTAAGTTGAGACTATTACTTTAAAATGCGTCTGAAAAGCTTAATTGCTGCGCTGTAATCGATACTTCTTAACAGAGACATTAAATATAAAAACTGGCAAAAAGTGAATATAATTAAAGCTAAAAGTTGATTCATTCAATTAAAGCAGAAATTGCAATGACATTTTTTTGGCTTTATAAGATCAAACTATACAATATTAGCGCTTATTAATGTTGCTTTAATTTTCAGTTCAATTATAAGACATTTTTGTAAAATGAAGTGATTTTTATTTGCACATCGATATATTTCTGAAAAAAATTTAAGTTTAAGGGTTAAGTTTGTCTTTGTTATTTTTAACTTGTATACTTACAAAGTAGTAGATTTCTGAATTTTTAGCAAAATACTCTAAATTAGAGAAAATTTATTTACTTTACTTTTTCTCTGTCATACTTCTCCTAGTTTTTATTTTCATTTTATATTCTTTACAGCAAAAATTAAATAAGAAAAAAACAGCTGTTGTACCTGATTAATTCATGTTATTGATAAATTTCAAAACATATTACCAATATCGAAACTCTACTGATTTTTCTTTTTAAATAATCTCCATCGACTTGAAAACAAACAAGAAATCTCGGCCACTATTTATAGAAATCTGAAATAAATATTGTTAAGCATTATACGAGTAACTCAGGGACTTCCGAAGGTAAGAAAATGAGTGATACACAAACATAGTACGGCAAAAAATTTACAAAACTATGTAGATTTTTGCTTCTTAAAATCGGAAATTACATTTCGGGGGAAAAAACCAATCACAGAACAGTCTTTACATGCTTAAAAAAAAAAAAAAAAACTCGTAAAACATTCGCAGATGATTGACTTTATGATACTAATACCATTCTCCACAAATAAAGGTTTTGAATTTAGGTTAAAAAAAGGGAAGGGGATGCTTTTTACTTAATTTCGGAAAAAAAGAAAATAAATGTTTTTTATTGTATGCTTAAAAACCCATATTCGGAAATGATAAAACTACCATTATGTTTATATTACACACAATTAGTGTGTAATCTTGATAGAAAAATATGACGTTATTTTAGTATCAAAAGCAACGAAAAAATATCTTCTTATCTCATTAAAAGAATGAAGTCTTGTTTTCAGTAAAGAAAATATCCAAAATTTGTTACTTTTCGCTTTAAAGTAATTTTAAGCATTTACTGGAAATAGGAATGAATATTAACAGTATTATGTGCCGTTATTAAAGCATAAGGTTTAATTTCCAGGTTAGTGACTTGAAAGGCGAAAAAAAAATATAGCTTATATTGCGTTTGAAAATTTTCCAATTGATGAAGAGTGTTGGAAAATTTAATAATATTCACACTAAGAATTACGCAGTTACAAAAAATGAATCTGTTTGTAAGTTCGCATGTGTCATAGCAAAAATTCAGCACTATGAGGGTTGAATAGATGAGAGTGGATTCCTATATCTTAGATTATCACTTGAGAAACGGTAGAATTAAGCAACTGAATGATGTTCATGCAGATTACAAACAATACTCCTCCTTGTTCTTGATTCGTGAGAAGCTGTCATTATCTCTTGTAAAGGGTGGTTTTTCTTTTAGAAGTAGAGAATTTGAAATGGAAATAAAACGAAAAAAAAATTTTTAATGTTCATGTAATTTGCTTAACTTGAAAGATAATGTTACGGCATAAATTCTTAAATATGTGTTCGGGAATGTGGCCATTGCTGTTAGCGCATACATGGCGTAACCTGGAGGTCTAGTTTTCGGTCTACACTTTTCGCAGTACACGTGGCTGATTGTCTGCAATAATGCGCCAAATGTTGTATTCCAATTACTGCTTCGTTCCTAAGGGACACATATAATCCGAGGAAATAATTCAAGAGTGTCAAATCGCGAGAGCGAGAGGATCTGTTTACAAGTCCATTTCAGGATGTTATTCTTTCCTCAATGGAGTAAATTAATTGCCTATCGTGCAGTGTGGCATGTGGCTTCGTCAAGCTAAAACCACATGTCAGCAACCTTTTCCTCCTACCTTGCGATTTGACGCCCTTGAATTATTTCTTTTGGGGATGTGTGAAGTCTTTTGTTTACGCTGATAAACCAGCAACAATCCAGCACTTGTAAAATAGCGTAATAAAAAGCATAATTATTTTACTATGTTTTCCACATTTTAATTATATGTTAGAAACACTTTATGGGGGAGTCAGAAAATGGACTTGTTGACTGAGACCAAAGTAGTGTGTGATAGTCAAAAAATAGAGTAAGATATTTTTTTAGTATGGATTATAGACATCGAGAAATTTTTAGCTCCGTTTTGATAAGCTTCACAAAGTCTTCCAGGAAAACTCAGGGTTTTGCATACGAATGACGTCAGCATTGCTTCCAAAGCACTTTCCAGAGAGATTCTTCTTCAAAACCTGAAACAAATGGAAGTCACTTGGTTCTTGATCAGGACCCAACCAAGAGTTGCAGTATGGTTTTGCTTTGCCGTCGCCGAGTGTGGACTCGCATTGTCATCCAACGTAAGAACTCCAGATCTGAGAAAGTCAGGTTTTTTTTTTTTTTTTATGAATACTCTCATAACCGTTCAATGCTTCGTCCGTATGCAAAGTCCTGATGTTTTCCGGGAGGACTTTTTTAAGCGGTATGAGAAATGTCTCAACGTGCTTCGTACTTATGTTAACAAATATAATTGGGTATTATCTTTCATATCTTCGTATATTGCTTGACTTTTCATACACATCTTTGTCCACAGTCGTAAGTGGAAACTGATGTCCCGACAACCCTCATAAATAATTTAACAGAAAAATAATTTCTTTTAAAAATTTACTGAAAGATAAGAAATACATTGAGCTTGTTAAATGACGACTGTCCACCTTTAGTTAACACAAAATAAATATGCGTGTTTAAAATTTAATTCATTTAAATGTAGCTTATTTTGAAAGCACAAAATTCTTAAATAAAACATTTTAAAACACTGAATTGTGCAGAAAAAAAGCTTGTTTTTCAAAGAAACATATAAATTCAACGAGATATGTTAGTTTTATAGAGCATCTAACCATAAAAAGTGCACGAATTAAAGTAAAAGACAAAAATTTAAAGAGATTGATTAAAAAGAATTCCTCCTCGTTTCGAAACAAAATAAAATGTTAAGCTGTTTCTCAATTAATGTTTTTTTCATTCAAAAAAACCTTCATTTTATTCGAAATGTGATTAAGGAGCATGTAAATTTGAACAGTAAATCTCGTGCAATGCATTAGAAAGAAAAGTATTTTTCTTGTACTAGCATCAAGTAGCACAATCATGCAAAGGAAGAAAATCTAAAACTGAGATAAATTTACCATCTTTTAAATGATTTTTATCTAATTCTTGTTTTTGCGCAGCAAAAAGTTTTACTATTATGTTCATTGTTTGAAGCATTTTTCTTTAAATGGCCCAATCACTGACGGCTAAGCAGAGTTTAAATACGGAAAAGAATCTTTCATAATGCCATCGGAAAATAAGTGTAAATATTTTAATCTAATTTTATGTTATTCATAAACGCACTCCTGTTTGTGAAAATTGCAACACCACGAAAGACTTACGCGAGTGAGCTGAAAGTTGCAGGAAATGTAAAGTAGGGCATGATATGCAAATGATTAGAATTGCAGACTGGTAGCGCATACGCATGCTGAGCAGCGCCCTCTTAACGGCGAATCGAACCAAATATAAATAGACGTCTGTAGCGAGGCGTTTATGATTATCGGTGGTTATATGCCAGAGTAAACATTAACTGAATCTTTACTATGCCTCTTTGGCGAAAGAAATTTGTCGTTTTTGAGTGAAAAATGCTTCGACGAAAAGCTACCGCGCTTCTTCGGCGAAAAAAACGAAATTTGAGCAAATTTCGGAGTTTCGTCGGCTTTCGTGAAGGTGGATGCAGTATCCGCTCATGTGCAGCGTAACAGCAGCACAATCATGCGTGTATCGAAGCAGTGGACGGACGAGGGTTGGACAGCACGGAAATCCGGGAGTGGACCCCGAAATGTGACGTCAGCTCGCGATGACAGACACCTGGTGCGTACGGCGCTGACGGACTGCACAGCTTCTTCTAGACAATTGGCAGCACAGTGGTAACAGCTAGAGGTGTTTCATTGTGTAATTCATCAATTCGAACACGTCTGATGCGGCGTGGGCTGCGTGCAATGATTCCTTTATACAGGATTCCTTTCACGCAAAACCATCGCCGTTTGCGGATACAATGGGCCGATGTGCATAGGAGCTGGCGTGCTGATTGGCAACAGATCGTCTTTTCTGACGAATCCCGCTTCAATATGTGGCACTATGATGGCCCAATTCGTGTCAGGCGCTGTGCCGGTGAACGGCACATTCCGGAGTTCATTATCGAACGCCACAGTGCACGAACACTCGGAGTTATGGTCTGGGGTGCCACAGCATATTATTGACGATCACAATTGCTTCGAATTGTGGGCAATTTGAACAGTATCCGATACATAAACGAAGTTTTACAGCCCTAAGCTATTCATTTTCTTCAAGGATTGCCAGGGGCTATGTTCCAGCAGGATAGTGCCCGTCCGCATGTCGCAAGGACTGTCAAATCCTACCTTGATTCGCAGCAGGTACAGATTCTTCCTTGGTCTGCATATTCTCCGGATATGTCACCGATTGAACATGTGTGAGATTTCGTTGGGCGGCGTCTTGCTCGTGATCCTCGTCATATTGCTTCGACAGACGAACTTTGGTTGCGCATACAAAAAATATGGAATACTCTTCCGCAGGCAGATATTCAAACTTTGTTTCACTCTATGCCGAGTCGTGTAGCAGCTCTTATTGCGGCCAGTGGTGGCCACATAAAATACTAATTTCGATCTATTTTTATTGTTTGTTTGGTTTGAAAATGTACTCATTTATTTGTACCATTACCACTCAACTGTGTATTAAATTTCATTCAACTATGATGCTTCCTTCATGGTGTTGCAATTTTCACAAACAGGAGTGTATTACCCAAAATACTAAACAAAGGGGTTTTTTAAATTAAACTTAATTTTTAAGAGGAGCAATACAAGTATACAATCACGCGCATTTGAATTACGGACTCAATTTTCGTATCGAGGTACAATAAGTTAAATCAACTGCAGAGAAGCCGTTTTTTTCTTTAATAAAATAATTTCACATTTCTAGAAGACCTATATGCTTCTCAAAGCCATCTGAGTTAATTAAAGTAATATCTTCGATGTTCATCTTTAGGAGTAATATACGCTTAGAGAGAGGTTTGTTAACTTAATTATTTATTTAATTAATTATCAAAGTATTGAAACACATCCAAACATAATAAGGTATAGTTACTAGTTTTGAATCGGGCACTAATTATGGTTTAACAAATATGAACTATTATATTTTTAGCAATAAATAATATTGCTTAATAATATTACTCTAAAAAACTCTTATACTGTTTAAAAAAAAATTCTCTTCCAGAAATTCGAAAATGTAAGCTGAATTTTAAGTTAAATATAACTTTTAAAAACATAGAGCAAAAACATGCAGTTCTTGATTACCAAAAATTTAATTTCTTAGAAACGAATTTTTAAGTTTCTTTATTATTCAGTTTGCGAATGTTGGCTCTTGAAGCTTGCTTGCTACGAATGAACTCTTGGAATTTATGCATTTAAGCCATCCTGAGCAGAGTAAAAGAGTTTTTAAGAACTCCCGGAAGTTAAAAGAAGAAATTAAAAGAGATAAAATTAAAAAATTGCAGTTACTTTTGTTTAAGACCAAAACCCTTCGTGTTTTCTGAAAAAGAGGACAAAAACATATAGTTCACAAGTATCAGTAAGAATAACCCCCTAAAAAAATTTTCTTATTTTAATTTACGTACTTAAAAACGTTTTATGCTCGTAAAAGATGTAGGTTTTCAAATATCAACGGAAAATTATCCTTTCGGTTAGTGAAACGTATATGTTTTTTATTAGACTCCCAGAAACTTGTGCGGTGATCACATCATCTTTAAAAAAAATGTGTTTTAATTTGCGAATTATCTTCTAAATGAAAAAAAAAATAAACTAATCAATCACAATAAGACGAAAAAAATCTACATTGTACTCTGCAAACAGTTGCTTAGGCAATTTATGTGGTTTGATGGTTTACTTATTGATTATAACGTGTAATATTTTTCACAAAAGAAAGCGGAGGAAAAATAAAATTCAAATAACACTATAACGTAGCAAAAAATTAGCAGAAAATTAGCAGTGCGTTGTACTGCCGTGGGCAGATAACGGACAGAACTGCAAATTTTTTCACTTTTCTGTTCTTTTCTTTTTCTTTTTTTGTATTGTTGTCATCTACTTAACAAGCTTGCCAATTTGGCTATAACTGAAAAAAAAGCGTGAAAAAATGTCTACTTCCAATATTTCCCTATTGTTAGTATTGAATTCAAAACGCGTTTCTTTTAATATCTCGAAAACCCATTTCTGCAGATACAGCCGTTTATCTGCCCACGGCAATATACCTAACCGTATCAAATCTTCTCTAACTCTCTTTAGACGTTCTAAAAATTAAGAAACTTTTATTTTTTATGCTACTTTAAATTGTAATCTGAGAATGTACTAAAGTTCAATCTATGAAAGAGGAAAATGCTTCCTAAAAGTAATTAATGATTTATTTCCTCTCATTACTACTTTAAAGATGAACAATGGCTCATATTCAATAAAGTTTTCAACAATAATAATCAAAATTGCTAGGACCAGAGCAAGAGATTTGTCATAGCTGTAAGACACAATGTTGAGAAACGCAAAATAAATGGCTGCGTCATCTCCAAGTGATGGCACTGAGGGAGAAACCGTCATTATTTCACCTCACAGCCGGATATCTTGAAAACTTGACATAATTTACATTCATTCTGCATTTTATTTTAGGAAATATAAGCTGTAAATTAATCATAATGTTATGACATTGAGTTTTTTTTTTTTCTTTTGAATTTTATATTGCAGTTGTATGAATATAGAAGCATAAAAGAAATATGAATTGTTTGTTGCTTCTTTTGTAGAAAGAAAATAACAAAGAAAAAACCATCTTAAACGTCAGAATATAATAACACATAGCAAGAAACGTTTTAAATTTCTTTGTCAAGTGAAATTTCAATTAATATTTATTTTAAAAATTCAAATAAGTATAGTTGAAATAGCAAAGTTAAACATGTTTCTTGACATAAATCTTTTTCCTTCGTCGACTCGTTACCAAATTAAAAGTACTTGAAGTTAGGTGACATTTTTGACAAAAAGCGCAAAATTTAGGTAAGGGAGATCGGGGCAAGTTTTCCCACTTTTTTTGTTTTATTTCGTTTAATTTTTTATTTAAACATTTTGTTAAGTTTTGATTACGCCTTGAATTCTTGTACTTTAGGCTAAATATTGACATTACTAAAATATAAAAAATTAAAAAAACTTCGAATAAATAAATATATATTTGTTATCAAGTCACGTTGGCAAACCAACCCCGTAGCCGGGGCATGTTTTCTAACATATAAAATTGGGTCGGGGCAAGTTTTCCAATTAGCTTAAATGGTCTATAATAAAGGTAAAATAAACATAGAGTATAACGTAAAATTTATATTCTAATTCATTTATAATTACAATGGTTACATTCTTAATAACTTATTACATTAAAATGTATTATAACAAAAATCAAAGTTAGTCAGAGTCATTTTCCATATAACTGTGACAGTTAATGCAAACAAAAAACAGAGTCTTCTTTTTTTGACGCACTCTAGGTGAGCCTATTTCTTGCAATGAATACATTAGATCCACTTTTCTTTTGGCTTTGAGTTAGACCTATAAACATACAGTAAAAAGAGATTGTCGCAAAGGAGATTGTCTACTATATCTAATAAATTATTAAAGGTTTATTGTAAGAAGTCTACTTACACTCCATATTTTAGCCTTCAGTTGAGGCCATTTCAACTGCAGGAACTCGGGCTGACGGTACATCAACATGTGGCATTTGGGTTGTAGAAACTTCGGCTTGAGGTACTTCGGCCTGTGGCATTCCGACTTGATAGCCATCAGCTTGAGGCACTTCGGGTTGTGGTAATTCGGTTTGAGGCACTTCGGCTTGTGGAACTTCGATCTGAGGCACTTCGACTTGAGGTACTTCCGTTGGAGCCAACTGAACATTAATGGACTTGTGGCGGTAGTTATTTAATGTCCTCGTATTTATATTAAATTCTATAGATTGCTTTCCTAATACTAAATGCATTTCTTTTTGCTGCAAGCGCTGCATTTATTTGTGCTTGCGTGTAGTTCCCTCGGTCTGACTTCTTACGGTAATTGCGCATCATTTTCAGTCCATCTGATGTATCACATTGGAGAATGAAAATTCAGTTTCAGATGTGACTTGATACTATTTAAAAAAAAAATGGATTATTTAAGTAGATATCCAAAATTTAATTTTAAATATTTATACTTGTGGTTTTATGCAGTAATTTTCAACTGTATTGGCTAAAAATATAAAGTTAAACGGTTAAAAAAAAAAAAAAAAAAAAAAAACATAAAAAAAAAAAAAAAAAAACATTCTTGGAGAGCCCGGGGCCCCGTATTGAATAGGAATACGTACCCAAACGCCATATTTGATATTTTTTGTAATATTTGACTATGAAAATGAAAAATATTTGCCAAAGCAAACACTCCATCAGAACCGTAATGAAATATAGTTTAAAGTTAGGTCCCGACAATGAAACAAAAACATTATCATACATGTTTTTTTTTTTTTTTCAATGAAAAGTAAACGCTTGCAAAGTTACTCATGAGAAGAAAAACCGCAGAAGTTGACGTCTCATCAAGACAAAGCCAGCTGATGAGCTGAGTATTTCGTGGAAAGCGTGCGCAGTGCTGTAGTTTCACATTGTGCGGTAAGCGTCGCTACATAGCGAGAAACTGTTAAACTATGGCGCGTTGGAATACGTGCCCCTATAGTATATCTGCCCCGGTCTCCAATATAAATTAACAATTTAACAGTTGTTGAAGCTTCGGTAACATTCAAAGAGATCGAGACCATGATCTCATTACAGGACCTTAGTTTCTGGCTAAGCTTTACGACTTTCTTCATATGCGGCCAAGCTATAACATTTGAAATTTCATAACATATTTCAACATACTTGTTCAATTGATACATACTTATTTAATTTCACACATATAGGTTACTGGGTTGCGCTGTTATAAAAATGGTATCTAATGTATTTTTAAAACGAAAAAAAAAAGTTCTATACGTAACATTTGGCCTAAATAATGTGAAAATTCAAGCCTCGTGGGGTAGTAGAAGACATCATTTTATACCTCCAATTTTTCCGTGATATTGCAAAACATAAAACAGAAAAAAAAAATGTCGGGCTATTTCTTTCCACCCTACTGTGCAATAATTGAATCAGATTATAAAAATAACTTTTTTTTTCCTAAATCTAAAGATATATTTTATTTTTTCATGACAAATGGATCACTTTAAAGTAATAAAATCTGCAGGAAATGGTTAAAGTATGACACATTGGTAATTTATATTAAAAAATAAAAGTATGCATTCCAATCAGTGACTAAAGATTTTGTTAAGATATTCAAGAACATTTATCTGAAGAATTCTCATTACGAAGATTTCAAAAGAAAAGCATCCGAATTTCCGACGCTTCTTATTCATTCAAAAAGAAATAGATCTATAATTCTAATGTTGAACGGCATTTAAAAATCCATCGGAAACCCATTAGTAAGCTTAATTCCTTTTCAAAGAATAAAAATTAGGAGCATGTTTTCTTCAACAAACAAAAAAAGGTTTGTTATTCTTTGAAAATTATATATCTCTTTTCATTTCAGTATCTTTCAAATTTAAACATTTTGCATTTTCCAAAACAAAGTGTCGCTAATTTCTTTTTGAAAACACAGCTGTCATACTTATTTGTTTAGTTTTCCTGTTTGTTGTTCGAAGTATCAGAAAATGTTTCCTTTCATATTTAAAAACGTTAATATAATGGTTTGCTACCATACATTTGATGTCGTCAAAAGCTATTTTTATGAATTAGCAATTTCAATTAAATAAATTTCAAGTTTTTATCTGTGTCTAGCAATATATATGAGATATTTTGCATGTAAACAAAAACACTTCTCGGAAATATCTACAAATATTTTCCATATATGCAAAGATGACGCATAATATCTCATTTGAAAGTACTAGTTTGTTCTTTAACTTACAAAGTTTCAGTATTAGTTTCTTCTTAGTAACTACGAAAAAGGACAAGATATCACGTAAAATAAGGTCATTACCTGAACAAATCGATACATTTAAAACTAATAATACGTCGCAAGACCCTTACTGTAAAAAATTCTTTAAGCTCACTATTTTGTAATTGCAAAGTGAAACTACTATCATGAGTATTATTTTAAGATTTTGCACAGCGAGTTGTTGCTCAAACAGCTTTTTTAAATACGTGAGACTTTAAATTCTTTCCTTTAGTGCTAAGCACTTAATGCGGAGGGCTTTCTAGTTTCCTCTCGATGTGTTTCAACATTAACAAAAGGATTCATAACTTTTGAGAAAAAAAAAAGATATTTCTTCAACTCTTTTTTTCCCCCATGCATTACGCATATAGCTTTCGTTGTTTATGTTGCGATTTTGCAAAGATTTCTTTTGTCATTCTTCTTCTTTTGCGATATCAAGGATTACTTTATGTTTTAGGTTGAAAAAGCTCTATACCTATTTCTCTCCTCAATTTCTGATTTGGATTACTTCTATTCACAATAGACGTAAAAGATTTTTGAACTTACAAAACCGTTTTGTAGCGATGCACTTGCAGTTTTTTTCATAGCATCAGGTACCCTTGCGCCTGCCATTTCTAGTTTAACCAGATAATGCACTAAAAAAAATCCGGAAACGTTTCTGAGTATATCGGAAAGCTGTGGTTCATGAAATTTTCAAAAAAGTTTCCGAGTATTTCGGAATTCCCTTTCTGTAATTTCCAGAAATGTTTCTGAGTATTTCGGAACAATCCTTCTGTAGTTTTCAGAAACATTTCTGAGCACTTCGGAATACTCTTGCCTTAATTTTCAGAAACTTTTCTGAGTATTTTGGAATCATCTTACTGTAATTTCCAGCAATGCTTCCAAGTATTTAGGAATCCTCTTTCTGTAATTTTCAAAAACGTTTCTGAATATATTGTGCAGCTGCAGTTCATGAAATTTTTAAAAAACGTTTTAAGAGTATTACGAAATCTTCTTTGTAATTTTCGAAAACATTTTTGAATGTTTAATCGGTTCTTTTACATCAAACAGCAACAGTTATTACTTACAATTTATATACTTACAATTTATAAAATAATTCGTTTTTTTTTCTTTCTTTCTTTCTTCATTTTGCATTTTGCAACATCTTGTACGATTTCAATTTTCGAGTGTCAAATCGAAGGTGGGGGGGGGGGAGTATTTCAAGCTTAAAGAATCAATTAAAGTTAATACAGCTAATATTATCAGTTAAGCTTTATTCAATATTAAACTCAATGTTTCACTATTGAAATTTGAATGACAGCGTGATTAACAGTAAAACAAATGGCAATTTTCAATTCATTGAAATTAAATAAAAAGAAAACTTACATGTCAGCGCTACTATGTCTACAGACATATGTTGAAAAATATTTAAAATCAGAGTAATAAATTCTTCGAACTTGGAGAGTTAATTACGTGAAATTTACGTTAAAATAATTATCAATCTTATATTCAATTTAAGGAAAAATTTCACTTAGCTTAAAATCAGATTTCTTGCTACAGATAATGTATAATTGATGCTTGGGACATGATTAATATATTCTTTTAATTTATGCAAACAAGTGGTAAAACAGGTACACTGCAAATAAAATAAGTCGTACTAATAAAGCTCTGCTGAGATAAATAATATTTCATGTATAATATAAACTATAAATCCAAGTTTTATACAAAATTATAAATCAAATATTTTAATATCGTGTAAAAATTTCTTTTATTAAGTACTCTTTCTTTTTTGGTAAAATTTGAGGCTTGTAAAACGAAAAAAATAAAGACACTTTTAAATACTATATTAATCTATTTGTTACAGAAATTCATACTAATTTAACAAATTTAAATCGTTTACCTATTGCAAATATTTAAAGAGATATTAGCATATCAGCATTTAGATAATACCGAAGTACTATGTTCCTCATCACAAGAGATGTTTTTTTTTCCCCTTCATACAAGATATTGACCTCTAAACTTGGGCATTTTTAAAAAATCATCGACTTTGAGACCGTTTGACTACTAAAATCAAGAGAAATGAAAGCTATTTTATATTTTTCTTAGTACTATACTCTGGTGAGTAGTTAATCGTATACTTATTTCCGAGGGTTACTCGCTTCTTTAGCAGATATCCGGGCCTAAACGAGACAAAAAAAGTAAAAATTCTAGCATTTTCAATTGACCTTTGCCCTCAAAGCCATGAGTGAACCACCAAAGTATTTATGCAAACATGTAACTAGGATGAAGTAGTATCCACATTTAAAAGAATTGGCTTGGTTCACTCATTGCTTTTGAAGCAAAGCAATCATATGTTTAGCTAAGAAGAAAAGTATCCAAGAAAAAAGTAAATTACCTGCACAAGTTATGCGACGCAACGAATTTACATGGAGTTCGCTCGACAGTATTTGGTTTTAATTTCAGTTTGTATTCCTTCCGCGAGCATGCGTCGAGATGTCACACTTCGTACTTAAAAATAATTAAAAACCATTGCATAGCTTCAGCTTCAATCTCATGACGATAAAATAGCAACAAAAATATAAGACTTTAAAATTGTATTTCAGTGAATTCATGAGAGGAACAAAAATTCTACTAATGGCCTTGGTGAGTGTTACTACGTGCATACGTCAGCACTTCATCTTACTTTTCTAGAGAGAAGAAAAAACTCATTGCTTTAAATCAGAAAAATGCTTTTGACGGGGGAATTTTGTTTATTCCAGAAAAATTTTCTCTCAAACAAAAAGAATTATCGATTTTTTTCTTGTGCAATAATATTCTTTGTTTTAATTGTGTGCATTCAATTCAAGTTTCAGTTTAGATTTTGTGCGAGACCGCAATTGCCGTGAGAGCTGCGCAGTCGTCAGCACTTACGTTCTTGTTAAACGAGAAAGGTATTTGATAAGAGCAAAAAACTGCTGATAGTGCTAGGATTCTGATTATACAAAAAAAGCTTTTCGTAATAAACAAACAGCTTTCCGAGATTTTTTACATTATAGGTACGATAGTTGGAGAAAACCTCACCTGGTCTAACCTGGTAGCGTCGTAAAGCTGGGATTAGTATGTGCGTAGCCTTCACCATTTTACCAGATTAGGTTTTACAAAATTATAGTGATTATTCAGAACAGAAAATCCTCCACCCCTTGACGTTCTGGATCATTCTACCTTTGTTCGTTTTACAACACCTTTCAAATGTGTTAAAGACCATATTAATAAGATATCTTCTATAGCAGCTAATCTCCTCAATTGCAATCTTTGATTCTTATCGGTAAGCAAACTTTTAATGCAAATTTGAGTTCAAAGTCATTAGCTCTTTTACGTGTGCTAGTACTTCTACTAGTGGGCGGAACAGTTTAGCAAAATTTCATTGTCCAAAACATGAAACTGTATTACATAAATTTTAACAACGGAAAATATGATTCACTCTAATAAGTGGTATTGGACTATAGAACACTTGTTATTTTTAAAAGCATATTAAAAATTATTATTGAAGTTTTATAGTGCTTGCATTGCTCCTCTAGAAATAATGCGACTCATGTCTTCAGGGAATAAAAAATCTTTAAGTTCCCCAACATTGTCCACAAATTGTAAACCATGTATGCTCATTTATGTTTTACTAAGCGTTTATATAGAAATTTGGACTGTTGGATGAAAACGGGATTTTGTTCGGATTATTCCCGTTCCGAATAGCTTTTTGAATTTGGTAATTTCGCTGTTTTTGTTACTCAGACGATCGACTTGTTCTTTTATCTTTATTTAAACACGTCGAGCACAAAGTGGTCTGAAGAATGGCGGAAAGTAGAATCCATCGCAGTTTAAAGCGAGAATGGAGCCATTAAGACGTGATCCGAATGCGTCTTATACTGATCAACATCTATGCCTTTGGTATGGTGCTGATTGGTGGGGTTTAAGTAAGTAAATAATAAATAACATCCATGCCTTTCACATCTATAACATAAAATCCACGTGTTTCAAAGCAACCTCTTTGTGACTGGATTTCATACTGAATGCGGTGGATTTAATCCGCAAATTAAATGCTCCATAAACGTTCAATTATTTATTTTTCTCTTTCTCTTTTTTTTCTCTGTGGAATGCGTATACTAATGTATGACTGACTTACCAGAAATTCTGTAATTCAAACAAAAATACTTCATATACTCTTAACTTTTTTTATTAAGTGATGTTAAGATACAACATCACTTAATCACAGTTCTCAAAATATGCTTCATATTTTAGTTCCCTTTACAAACCATCGGAATTACTGTTTGATAATATTATTTATAGATGATATTGCTGCTTTTTTTCATTGCTTCTACTCTGGTCTTCCTAAGCTGTTGCATTTCTTCTGAAGTTAGTAAAATGTTTGATGAAATTCCAAGTTTAAGACAAGTTTCTTTTCATTTCATTTTGATTCGTTTTAAATTTATTTCTTTACATTACATTCGTCCTTAAAAAGTAAAGTACTTTATAAAGCCTTAATGTGCAGAAATGTTTTATATTACAAATAAAACTACCTACGCATTTTGCAGTTCAAAATCTGGAATTATCATTTGAAACATTTAAAACTTTCTTTACGTTCAGCACAGAATCTTTTCTGCTAATAAATATTCTCCTAGTAATTTGTTGCAGAAAAACGAATGGAAGCAGTATACGCTGCCATGGAAAGATAAAGGGCAGTATCTGCAGAAATAAGTTGTCGGATAATTGGAGAAACGCGTTTTTTAAATACAATGCTAACAATTGGGAAATGCTGTAGTTTAACGTTTTTTCGTGCTTTATTTTCAAGGGAAACAAAATGAGTAATTTTTTTTAATAAAGCTAAAGTGCAATCGATGACAAAAATGCAAAGAAATGAAAAATGAAAAATTCGCAGATTCAGCCCTTTATATTCCCACGGCAGAAAAATTCTCAGTATTAGCCAAGCATCGATGCTAAAGAAATTCTTAAAATAATGATTGTCATTTTTTTCAACTTAAAATCTACATCAAAATGCATTTACTGAAATACGAAAGATCGCATTGATTTTTTAAACTGCAAGAAACTCAGACCACTCTTTCGAAGATTTTGGATCAATTCATAAGTCTTAAAAATTAGTGTTTTGCTCATTCATTCCAAATTCGGCTTATGCATTCTAAACTTTAAAAAAAGCTTTTAATATCAGGTCTTCAATTTAAAAAATCTTAAATGTACATTTTTCAAAGCTAAGTATTTTTTTCAGAACAAATTTTGAGTAAAGTGTTGAAAAACGCACTATTATTACCATATGTAAAGTTTAACGTTTATGGCGGAACGTTTGAAAATTTGATTTAAAAAAGGTTAAAAGGTTGTTAAAAAAATAGAAATAAAAATATTCTCCTAAGAAGAATTATAATATTTTGATCAGAAAAAAGTTTGAAGTCTTCAAACTTCTTTTTATACATCAAAATATTATTTTTAAAAAGGGAAACCGAGATTAGCTTTTTCTATTAAAAAATTCGTTAAGTTAAATTTTTTGCTTTGTTTTAAAAATTATTCGTTAAAACACTGAACAAAAACGTTTTCACACTTTTTAAAAGGTTTTCCAACTTCTTTTTTTCTCATTGAAATTATGCTTTCATAAAAAAAAATAATAAAAACCACTTATATGAATGTTGAATAAGCAAATAAAAACTGGAAAGTCATATCATTTGGAAACCAGATATTTTTTTAATCTAAAAAGGCCATTTTAAATTTTTACTGTTCAAGAAGGGGAATGTGGGACACAGTGAAACAATGGGGCAAAAAGAAATGTTGAAATATTTACTCTGCTTTTAGCGCCACCTAACTAGTAATATTTTAACTATGTAGTAAAGTAACATATGTAACCTATTGCAGTCAAAATCAGATTACCTATGTAAATAATAGAATATGATAATACAAGCAATTAAAAAATATATATACTCATATTGTAACATTTTGTTGCAAATCGAAAATTATTTTTAGTATTATTAAATGTGTGATTAAGTTTTTGTAATTTACTTCTGAAATATTAATTGAGACCTTCTGATATTCGGTGCAGTGTTTATTTAGTTTTTTAAATATTTTGTACAGTTAGACAAGTACATGCGGTGAAAGGATGTGAGGTAAAGTGAAATAGTTAACTTCGATTAATTATTCAGTCATTTATTAAATCTCTTACGTATTCTTTATTAATTACTTTATTAACATACATTAATTCAGTTATTCACTTATTTATTCATTCATTCACTTATTTTCTTTATTTGTTTACTCTTTTACTCACTCACTTAAGGGAGGGTGGCCCTAAACGGGTAGGTTTACAAAGAACGCTCGGAAATTGCAGATTTCGGACTTTTCGCAACAATTTCAGTTTATTTTCCTAGCAGGGTTCTTGAACTTGAAAATAAAAAGTGATTTTTACATTATTTCAAACCTAATATTTATTTATTATCAAACTTTACAAACATTTGAAAAACTCGCTTTGCCCTACCAGGGAGCCCGAAGCGGATAAGTTTAACTAATTGTGATTTGGTACATTTGCCAATCAAATATGAAGTTAAAAATGTTTTAAATAGTTGACTAGCTACCAGCCATGAAAATATATATATATATAACAAATGAACTTATCCAATTTAAAGTCAGTACATTTGTTTATAAAACATAAATAACTAACCGATTAAACTAATAGACAAACTAATTGCCGTCCTAAAAAATAACTTTTTAAAGTTATACTTATCTAATTGAAATGGAAAATTTAAGTCAGGACACGAGTCAAGAAATTATAAATAAATATGTGATTAAATCCTTTACCCTCTTTGCCCGCCCCGCTTTGCCCGAAAGCACGTTTTTTATTTCAAAAATTAAAACCTTAAATTTAACAAAAAAATCGAACAAAATGACTATCGTAGTTTGCTTAAACGTGCCCCCTGTCCGGGGCAAGTTTATGCAACCGACTTGGACTCAAAAATATTTTTTTCAACGGTTAAAAACACAAACTGAGCAACAACTCAATTTAATTCCATTAAAGCAGCAAGAACTCCATTAACTGCTTTAAAAAACCGCAATCTCTAAAGTTTCCTAAGTTAAAACATAAAATTTAGAAAATTCATTGAAAGAAATATTCGTAAGCGTGCCCCGGTCACCTGGATCAAAAGAGGATCTCTTACCTTGCGTTTTAACTTTAAGTTTCTGACTCTCTCTATCTCTTCTGTTTTCTTTCTTTCTTTTTTTTCTTTATGTTTTTCTCTTTTCTTTTTCTTTCTTCTTTTTCTTTATAGTTTTTCTCTTTTCTTTTTTGAGTTTTCACGTTTTCTTTACTTGCTTACTGTTATATATACTTTTTTTAGCCCATGTACTGATTTCAGTGTTTGCTTTAATATTCTTTTTAACTCAATTGCTTTCTTTTACAACCGCAGCAGTGACATGCAACTTTAAAGAGATAGAAGAAAGATGCTTTTTTCGTATGTATTAGTCTTTTTTTTTTTTTTTGCAAAAGGAGATAGCAAAATCGTTATTTAAAAGTTAACATGAAATGTGTATCTCCATTGTAGTAAAACGAGAACAATTATGGCCACGTACTTTCAGGTACTAAACTTAAATCAGACAGGAAATAATCAGAGTCGGAAAAGTTTGAGAAACATTTGAGTTTTGATTCTATATTTTTATTTAAGAGCAATTTAAAGGTTTCTGAAACAAAAGGCATACATATAGCTAAAAAAACAACAACCTTTATTGTTAATTTTTGCCCCAGTTGATTTTTTAATGGCACTGATCAAATTAATGCAACGCATTTGTTTACGAGTGATCAAGTCTCATTTATTTTCAAGAAAATAAAAATTGCTACCAAATAAACAAACTACAGTAATTACAATTAAGTGTTCACAACCATATGCGTTTATTAATGGTTCCTTGTAACCACAAAACCAGTGTTATGCTTTTGTGATTTATGTTTAAGATCGGTAAGTATCGCAAAAGAAGCAAACTTTACACATTTTGCATTAAAAGAATTATTTTAACAATATATTTTAAAAATTGTTCTTAAATTCAAGTTAGGTAAAATTTTTAAATGAGGCATGTTTATATTCATTACTTTTTGATAAAATTCTAATAATTCGTCTTATCTCAACTTTATAAAAGGGTTCTACGATAAACTTCAAACTTTTAACGAAATATTATTTTTTTTTTCCTAAAGTGGGTATCAACAAGAAAAATAAATTAAGAACTAAAGCGAAAATATACAGATAAAGTTGGTCATGGTTTACAGTTACATAACACGTAGATAATACCAAAAGTCATACATGAAATACACCGCCAGCTCAGTCAATTCCAGCCGAGGACTGCATTTTCGTGCTTATTAGCACTCGTCAGCCCGGCATAAGAAGTGACAATCAGTTTTCATAAAGTAAAGAATTTAAGTCTTCCAGTACCAAAATAATTAATTAATTAACAAATTTAGTAACAAATATGAAATTACAAAAACGTGATTTAAAATAATTGAAAGCACAATGGCAATTCTTCATACCAGTAATAAATATTACAGAGAGTGCATTATGCTTTTTGATTGATTATTTGGTTGAAGGATAGCTGGAAATTCTTTGAAAAAGTGTGTTATATTGCGGAGTTTGATATCCTTGAAGCTAATAGGTCGTAATAAAGAATGAAATAAAGACCAAATATAACTATATTTGGTCTTTATATACTACGTTTATATACTACGTATATATATTATGTTTTTTTATTATTAATTTTAAGTTGCAGAAAATTTGCCATTCTCATTTTTATTTATGTCAATATGAAGGAAATTTAACAAATGAGGCAGTGAGAAGCAGAGAGATGTAGGTGGACATTTTCAAGTTCTGAGCAAAACGCGTATAAAGTTACGGTTCTAGGTAGACTTTCATTAGAAAGGTTTTAGAAATCCCACTGCATAGCAGCAACTACCAAGGCTATTAGTACTATATCTTGCCACAAGATAGAGGAAAGGTTCACCTATTTTTTGTACTGGTTATCTACAAATTTTTAATTTTGCCGCTTACATCCTTTTGCTTCTCACTACCTTAATTGCTCTTGAAAGAACTACACACTTGTAGAGATGCCAATCTCCCGAAGAGCAAGGGTGCACCCCACCCCAATAGCCTTGATTAGCAAGGTCAGGAGTTTATTTCCCTAGAACTTGACTCTGGGTGCCAAGTAGTTTATGATTTAAAAAAGAAACTCATCTCCTTGTATTATTTTCAAGAATATAATTCTTATTTACTTCAGCAGTAGCCTCCTTGTGATGAAGTTGAATGCAGAGAATGTAACCCAGGCAAAAGAAGGCAAAACCTTCAATTTTTTGAAACGATACGTTACGAGATCCACGATTCGGAAGTCAGCAATTGTTGAATCAGCAATTAGAAAACGTTGAGTTTAACTCAGATTTTCAAACATTAAAAGCAATGAATGATGTAATCAAAATTTTCATGAAAATATAGCTCTTGAAAAGTTGCAAAGACAAATATTAATACGTTCTTTATTGCTTATTCGAATAATTTACATCTTCATTACAATAACAGAACAATAAAATTACAAAATTGGGGACAGTGTGGTCAAACCGTAGAGGAAAGTCAAACCGATCCCCTCGTCTTTGTGTAATATGTGCTACCGTCTGACGATACAAAAAAAATGCAGTTGAAAATGAGCGCTTGTTGGTTCTTAGAAGCAGGTCTGAAATGTCTTTTGAAACACTTCGTAGCTATTGACTGGTATTAATAGGAAGATCCTATTCTATATCAAAAAAACTAACACAATTTTATACAGCAGAAGATCCTAAAGTGGTTGCCGCGGTATAGGCGAAGAGTGCTTCAAAACGCCCATGGTATCAATGTATAATGTAACAGAGATAGGCTAGGTTGCAGTGACAAAACGCCAATTCTTGAAAGAGTGTCGCTAATCAAAAAAGTTTGGGAACCCCTGGTATGTAAGTAAATCTAAGATTTTAATGAATCTAGTATCATATTTTAAATTAGTAGTGAAAATACTGTTCAACTATGGTCCTGCAATAAATGACATTTTGCTTCACCATGGCACAAAACTTCATTTTTCAAAGTCAGACAAAGTTTTAAAAAATATACAGGGTCTGTTCAATAAGTATCGGGACTGGTTCCAAAAATCAAAGTTTATTGCAGGTACCATTGCAATTACTTAATAATAATCTTCAAAATACATTCCTCCTGCATTGATACACGTAGTTTGGTGCATCTGCCAGTCGTCAAAAGCTCGCTGGAAGTCGATTCCCGAATACTGTTGAGAACCTTTGTCGTCACCTCTAGAACCACCTCGATAGAGTCGTACCGATGTCGCTTGAGCTCCCTTTTCATTCCGGAAACAAGAATAAGTCTGGTGAAGCCAGGTCTGGGCTGTAGGGGCCAGGTCTGTGCTGTCCAAAATTTCTTGGGAAAATTTCACCCGCGACAGTTTTTGTTCCTTGCTCAAGACTTTCGGCACCAGAATCGCGCTCACTTTCCTCATCGCAAGATCCTTTGTTACAATGGTGAGAACCGTTCCGACTGAAAGGTCGGTCTCCTCACTAATAAGGGCGATAGTTAAACGCCTGTCAGAGTCCAAAACACTTTTCACTTTGGCCAACTTGAGCGGTTCGAGCAGTAGTCGGGCGTCTGACGCGGTGATTGTCTTCGAGGAGCTCCCGGCCTTCCTTAAACATTTTGTGCCACTTAAAAATTCTTGTGCGGCTTAAGACATCATCCCCATAAGCCTGCTTAATAAGCTCAAGGGTCGCAGAAATGTATTTCCCGAGTTTAAAGCCAAATTTCACAGCATTCCATGCTGCCGCGATGACATCATAAAAAATCACACGTAACAAAAACCCACGTCCTGTCTCAACGCATGCCCGCAGGTGACTGAATTAAAGTGAACCTGAGGGGTGGAGGACCCCTCTACCGATGCCAACCAGTCTTAGCGCCCTCTACCGCTCCATTGAGGATACTGCGAACCAATCCCAAAACTTATTGAACAGATCCCGTATAATAAAATAACTATGTTATGTACATCACTACTTCCAAAATTAGAATATTATCTCTCCAATGCATTAAGGAAATATGCTGACTAAGTTTTAGTAAAAACATCTTTAATTATCTTTAAGTTTTACTTTATAGCTCCAAGATGCAACTTTGCCCCTCTTTCCCCTCTAATTTCCACAGCTGTGAACATTAAAAAGTACTTCTCGTAAACAGTGAACGTAAACACAATTGTAACTTCTAAACACTTCAGTAACTAATTTTTAAATAAAAAGCAATCGCTGACAAATTATCTTGAAGCTTACTCATAAGAAAGGTTTAATGATATATCCTCAAAATCAGAGAAATTATCGTATAAAATAAAATGTAATTTTTGTATTTGATAATTGCTTTAGAAACATTAATGCAAAGGAAAATTGATTCATAACTTTATGAAAAATAAATAAATAAATAAAAATACCGAAAAAAATTTCTTGAAATTAGAATTTTTCCATTACTTCATAGCTATCTTTCGTTTTTCTCTCAGTTATGTTTCTATATACATCAAAAAAGAAACATGAAAAGTTTATCCATTTCAATCTGCAATGAAATCTTAGAAGAAAAAAATTTTAAGAATACGGCACGATTAGATAGTTTTAACCTCTACACCAATTGACTAAGATATAGTACTTTTCTCCTAACCAGAACAATTCACAAAGAATTTAGAGTAGAATTTAGTTTGGCCTCTAAATGTCTCGGTTTTATATTTTACAATGGCGAGCAAAATAACAAAGAATCTTTGGAATAAATTCAGCTCGATATTTCCACGCTTTTACGGCTTGTACATCTGCTGCAAGGTGGGTAATTCAGAAAACATCTCAAGTAGTTTCATTTTTGCGAAACTGTTCTCTTTTGATAGAACACATTTCCTAGAAATACGTAACGATGTATGGAAACTATATCGAGATCTTTTCCATAATGCGTGTTCTTTCCACGTTATGATAGTATCTACGCGTTTCGATAGACAAAAATATCTTCCAAGAAAAATACTATTGATTTTTGAGAGAAGTAGAAGAAAATTTGTCTCAAGTTTTAAAGAACTGACTATACAGAATTTTTAAATTATACATTTTTTTTCATATGAGCAATAAACTTTTTAATGTGGGAACTTTGTATTTAAGATGCATTTTCTATTTTATTTTACAAGAATAATGCTTCAGTTTACTAAAAGAGGCAAAATTTTACAATCATTAAGCAGGCACCTATTTGCTTAATAATTGTAAAATTATTAAGCAAATAGGTATTGCTTATTATTCTCCTTGCACGTTTTTGATGTTCCTATGATTTTTCAGAACACCATGATGAAAGCTCGTTGTTTCTAATTTTTATTTAGATAGAATAATTTTAATCGTCATGGTTACAAATCGTTTTCAGTTCATTCAAGGCTAAACTCAAGCATATTTTTCATATAACAAGAACTTCTGTCCAGAAGTAAACGAGCCTACTTTCCCGTATACCAATGTCGACTTTCTGGCATCTAATCAGTATTTTCTCATTTTGCTAAGATTGTGTTATGTTAAACTTGCGTCTTTAACATTTAAAGTTGATTTTAAAAACACAATATGAATCTATCATCTGATTAAATGTATCAGTAAAAAATAAATAAATCTTTACTAATAATAAAGCTGAAAGTCTCTCTGTCTGTCAGGATCTCTGTGACGCGCATAGCGCCTAGACCGTTCGGTCGATATTCATGAAATTTGACACAAAGTTTGTAGCATGGGGGTGTGCACCTCGAAGCGATTTTTCGAAAATTCGATGTGGTTCTTTTTCTGTTCCAATTTTAAGAACAAAATTGTCATAAGATGGACGAGTAAATTACGAAATTATCATAACGTGGAACCGTAACATAGGCACAAGCTAATTGGCGAGATACGAAATTATCATAACGTGGAACCGTAACATGGGTACAAGCCAATTGGCGAGTAAATTCACCATACATTATTTGTAAATATACAGGCGAACCAAAAGACCTTTTAATTTTTCTACTACGGGCAAATCCGTGTGGGTTCCGCTAGTAAACAAATAAAGGAATAGCTCACTTTATCAAAATAAATGCATTTTATCACAAAAAATCGTCTGTAGTTTTCCTGGGTAAAAAAAAAGCGCATCGAGATTTATTTTCCACCGTTGCCAAAAACTAACAAGTAAAATAAATAAATTTCAAAAAATAGCAAAATAATAAATAAAATGCCCTTTTAAACAAATAGTTCTAATCAGAAGAAAAAATCGTCTGCACGGGTCCTTTTTTTCTTTTTCTTTCTTTTTTTTTTTCTTTGTTAAAAAATAAAACCTCCAAATTTCTTTTCCTTCCTCGATACCAAAAATAAAATGAATAAGTTAAAAATTTTAAATAAAAAATAAAAACAAATTATCTCAACAATCATTATTTTGCAGTAAAAACCAAGGACTCGGAGTCGGAACCGTAGAGACGAAGTTGAACTTATTTTTGGGTAAAGGAGTCGGAGTCGGGAGTCGAAGGATTCAAAAGTCAAAGAGTCAGAGTCGGTCATTTTTCCTCCGAGTCAGTATTTCTGCCTTGGTTGCGGAGGTAGAACCGGAGTCGTGGAGTCCGAGTTACACTTATTTTCAGGGAAAGGAGTCGGGGATCGAAGGCATCAAAATGCTAAGATTCAGAGTCCGTCATTTCCCCTCCGAGTCTGTATTTCTTCCAAGGATGCGGAGTCAGAGTCAGAGTCGAACTGATTTTGGGGTACAGGAATTGAAGTCGAAGGCCCTTAAATTCTAAGAATCGGAGTCAGAGTCGGGATTTGGTCATTTTCCCGTTCCACAGCCCTGGTAAAAACATTAGCACTTTGTTAAGTTTACGGAAAATGGTATTTTGAGTTTTATAAAAAAAATACGTCTATATTCTACTTATAAATTCTACTTTACTATAGTAGCCACAAAAATGAGAATATATTCGAAAAATGCACATTATTTTCAAGTTTTTTTTTTTTTTTTTTTTTTTTAATCTTTTGTGTTGCCGTTAATGTTAAAAAAATTTGAATTCTTCAAAAATAATAAATCCTTAAAAGAGCTAAATTTAAAAATTCTTCATCAAGAGCTTTTTCTAACATAGTTTGTTTGCTGCAAATCCGTCTTTCAGTTCAGGATCTATATTTCCCTTAAACTTCCCCGTAGTCGCTAATGTTGAGATCTTTTGAACTTTTCAAAATTGAAAGAAAAATTGTTCAAAACAAAAAGTGAAGTATGAGAATGAGGTGTCCTCGACGAGATTTTTCGAACAAAAAAAGGTAGTTTCGTAGCGGACTATTCACTAAAAGTTATTGGGATGAGAGGGTAGGGGAGGGGACACAGAACGACACAGATTTTTCCCATTCAAAACCCTTTTCTCTAATTTTGAAATTTTAAATATTTTTACTTTGATCATTTATAATTTGTTTTTGTTTTCATCTATATTTTTCAGATGCATTAAACCTTTTTTACTGATTTTTCTTCCTTCTTTGACTTGTACGGGAAAATAGGCTAAAAGCGAGGCTTTTGTGTGTGTGTGTGAAATGACGTTTTTTCAGGAAAAACACCAGTACAGACGAACTTAATAGCAAAAACTTCATCTAAATGCAAAATCTTCATATCACTAGTTTTTATAATTTGAGATTGCAAAGAAATAAAAAAATCATGATGTTGTAAAAGTAATCTTTATGGTTAGTGTACGGATGCAAATTGGCTAGAATAACCATGCCTTTATTATAGCATCCTAAGTACCATTAATTTTTTTATAGATTTGCCTCGTATTACCTAGTCCAGGGGTTCTCAAAATTTTTTCACTCGTGCACCCTTTGAAAGTTTAGAACTTTTTCACGGCACCCTAGTACATCTCTATTATGTAAACAACTAACAAGTCGTTATTTTCAATTTTTTTTCCCCGGGCCTGAGCATAGTTTGCACACATATCTACAGTATATGCAGTGCAGGATCATATATCCTCCTCCTAAATACTCCGGTGTAAAATTAAAGGACTAGTGTTAATAAGGCGAACCATATCTTACAATTCTACTTTTCTACGTTATCAAGTGTCAGAAAAAATGAGGGCACACAACGACATTTTTCTTTTAAAATTCCTCAACTACATAATTTAGGTTTCAATAACAGTATGCAACTTTTTTTTATTCTAGTATAACTTCAGGGAACAAAGTAAAAACAAAATAAGATCGGCCGTAAAATAAGATCAGTTGGTTTTGACATCACTCTTCTGCTTCAACTTTTGCTACACTATTGCATTGTTGCCTGTTAGTTAAAAATGGCTTGTTGATAACGCTTTATCATTAGTCAGGTTTTTTGATGACGATGAAAGGGGATCTAGTGAATTTTTTTCATACTCTCAAAAAATGGAGGATTTCCTTATTGGTGTCAACCGGGCATTATTTGGCGCACTCACCTTACATATACATTGATACCACGGACACTTCCCCTCACGTCTTCCTACGGCACCACAAGGTTCCGCGGCACCCAATTTGAGAACCTCTGACCTAATCTAGGAAATCATCATTCATAATATGACGGGTGAGAGTTTCTTCTTCATGTCCGTTTCATTCCCTTTGCCGAAATAGGAAACTCAACGAGTAGGGTCCTATCACCATTCGAGATTGCTTAAAGCATTATATTTTTGATTCTGGTGTTTTAAGTCTTAAAAGTAATAACTTATTTTTCACTAAAAAAGCACAATTAGTGATGTTTTTTAAAAACCTAATTTTTAAAACTTTATTACCTGTTTTACAAGGTGTATTGGAAGCGGGACGAAAATAGGATAACTATTTTCAGTTCTGGTAAAGCACCATTTCAACGTCACGTGTGGGACAATCAGACGCTTAAATTTCACGAATATTTTGTCATATCTATTAATATTTTAATTAAACAGGGGTAAGTAAATTTTTTAATCTTTGAACTTGTTATAAAGATACTTCTTACACAGTTTAGTTTTTATTAAATAATGCTGCAATTTAAAATTGACTTTTATTTGCATGCGTCACGTGCGGAACCTCCAAAGTCAACCCCATGTAACTTGTTGATGAATTAGTTAATAATAGCTCGATTAATATAGCAATGATAAAATAAATTGTAGATTTCGAAAGCAAAGGTTCCATTGTAAAGGAAACATGTCTCATTTGTTGATAAACAATAGTTTAAACAGTGGAAAAAAAAATTATGTATTGGGCCATTCCACGAAAAGGTAGTCACTTTGTCCGCACGTTACGGTTCATGTATTTCATTAAAAAGTAACAATTTAAAAAGGTAAGGACGAAATCTTTTGCTTAAGGAATCCCACATGCGTTTGCAATTGTTAAGCAGTAAAATTTTGTTCATTATCCAATTAAACTATTATTTTAAATGAAAGATATGAAACTTCACGTGCGGGGCAATAGTACCGTTTTTCGTTGAATGACCCTAAAGGTGAGTTTTTTTTTTTTTTAACTTTGTTTTCAACGGAAAAAAAAATGTTTTTCATGTATTTAAGCTTAAATACCATGTACAGGCTTAGGTGATGATACTGTATAAATTTAATTGTATTGACTAGCTGCATCGTCCAGCTTTGCACGGTGCACCTCGAAAATAAAAGAATTCTCGAAAATATATATCAAGAGCCGCGTGTTTGACAATCAGGCTTGAAAAAAAAATAAAGTGAAATTTTGCGGCAGATTGCGGAAAAATAATAAAAAAGGAAACCTTTTAAATCCCTCAATTACAAAAAAGCCTCAAAAAAAAAATCTTCATATCCGAGAAAAAGAAATGGTTATACATCGTTCTTCTCAATGATTTTTTTCACGCTACAAGTTTTAATAAAAGCATTGTTGTGGAAAGTTGAGATGAAGCACTGAATAATAATTTGAATGGAGGAAAGCCTTCGAAAAACAGAGATTTTATGTTAAAATCAAAGTATCCTAATTAATAGTTTTTAAATGATGTCTCCGCTTATTATTATCGAAGGATTATGTTAAATAGATAAACATAAAGACCGGAAAATTACGAATCCATCGATTCCTGGTTCGATGGTCAGTTAACTTGCGTTCAGGAGAAGTAACTCGGACATAGATAGATAGATACATAGATAGATAGATATATAGGTACATACACACAGTTTTTAATTATGTAAGATTGATCGTAACATATGGTACTCAAAGAAAAAAACTTTAAGGGGGAAGAAATATGACGCCTTTACTCTACAGAGAGAAAGAGAGAGAAAATTGAAATTCTTTTCGACATAAACTCGTTTAAATAAATTATTAAAGAAAGAAAGGGGGAAATATGAATTTGAAAATAAATACATTACAGAGATTGAAAAGCTCTCGTAAATCGTAATTTGATTATAATAGAGCGTTTAAATCTTACTTAGGAGTTTCAAAACAGTTTTGCATTAAAAACTTTATTTTTTGCCTTTATATATTTATCCCGGAATCCTTCTCAAATTTTAATCTTAATGCGATTTTTTTTTTTTTGCTTTATTTCTGAATCATTATTGTTAACTTGAAATTAATGATGATACGTCTTTCAGATTGCATTTCAAGAAAATGAATAAATGCTCTTTTTAATCTTATAATTTAATATTTTGCCTACGGGCCGTATTATGACAGTGCACACGAGCATATTCCTAAGATTCTTTAGTTTTAGGACTTCAAAATCATTTTTTTAACTATGAATTACAATAATGCAATTAATTGGATAATATTTTGAAAGAGGAGATTAGAAACATGCATTTTAAAATTAAATTACCCTTCAACATAGCTTATGGAATAAATATCGTGCCTCTACGCTATTGATACGTTCACTTATATTCTTTGCTTTCATGTGTTGATCGTGTTTCCGTTGGTGGATTTGGAAAATTGTGATTTTTTTTAACCTTGTTAATATTTTCAAAGCGTTTTCCAAATGTCAAATTTATATTTTGACGTTTATCACAAATGGTGTACATTTATTATGGTTTAATGAAAAATTTAATGGCTTATTTTACGATTTGTGAACTTCAAGAGTCATTTGTTAAGTTCAGAAACAGTTAACGTAAATAACTGTATATTTCTAAAGCAAGTAAAGTACAAAGGATCATAATCAGAGAATAATCGAAGGAAATCTGAGTCTGACTAATGCTGCAAAGATTTAGGCTCAGGAAGCAGACAAATAGAATCCAGTCAAATTGTTTCTTTGATTTACATAAGTTAGGAAAATATAGTAGGGGAGACCGGGGTTAGTTGTTACAAATTTTTTCAATATTTTTTACGCTAAACTATTTCAAGTATTTACACGCGTGAAACATTAAAATGCATCTAGATTGTTTAACATTCATAACATATTTTTAAAAAATGATTAGAAGCCATCACTCCAAAATATTTCAAGTCTTTTGAGTAGATGTAGATTGTAACAACTTACCCCACCACGGGGCGTGTTGTTACAGTATATGGGGTTAGTTGTTATATGAGGTATATTTTAGTAATAAAATGAATTTTACACATTTTGTGGTTTATTCTGTTAAATATTAAAAATTCTTAACCACGTTAAAAATCAAAAACTTTTTGATCAAAAACTTACCCCGTGTAACAACTACTCTGGTCTCCTCTATAACATAACTTCTAAAAGAATCTTTTTATGAAAGACCTAGACGTCAAGATATTTTTTAGCTTCCCGAGCGAACTGGCACACGGGGTTTTTCGGATTGCGAAGATATGTATGATAAATATTTACAATATAAATGAGTATTTTATACATAAATATCATTATTTATTTCCACATGCATAAAGTATCTAGACTTCAATGCCTCAGTAGAATCTTACCTGATTGTAATTTAGCGTTCATACCCGCACTGATGCTGATTTTTTTTTAAATTGTTATTATTAATGCACAATTTTAATTCGTCCGTTTAATACGTATCAATCTCAGCATATAATATGTTTAAAATCAAACTAAAAATACTTCGCATTTACTCAACTTCCTTTTAAATTATGAAAAATATTGATTTTGTTACGTTCCCACAGCTGCTCTGAATAAAGTTGGATGCTTTTTTTCGGTGTAAAGATGCAAAAGAATCGGTGAAGATGGATTATCTGATCGATGGTGAAAGAGGTCACTAAGTGACGTTTGACAGCGAACGTGTTTTTCTTTGGCCGTATTCCTCCATCAATCACCAGCTCCAGAAAGTATTGGTGATGTTTCTTTCAATGCTTGCCAGCTTCAGATGAAAATTAGGGTTACTTGTTTTATCTGATGTAACTGAAAAATATATTCACACTTTAAATGGATTTAATATAAAGCTACAGACTGATTAGCATAAACATTTAATAAAAATGCATTCATTAAAGGACCTCTTCAAAAGTTTTACTATGTAAGATTTATACTCAGATTCATAGGCCAGCAGATGACTGATGTTCCTTTTATTGCAAGCTCTCACTCGCATCTCCTTTCATTAGATTTTTTGAAAAATTTGTTCATTTAGTACCGTAAAGTGGTACTTGAGCCTCCAGGGGCTACTTTAACACATGAGAAAAAAAAATTTAAAATCCGTCCTGGTCCTATATAACTAAATATATAGACTCAAAAAACTTTCTCCATGACAGGTAGCAATACTAGGTAGAGACTGAAGCATGAAACAAAGTTTCTGCTATTCCCGCCTTTTTCTGACTGAGGTTATGATTGCAAGTTGTCTAAACAGTTGTTTTTTGTGTCCTGCAAACTTTCACATGAAAGTTAATGGAAACATCTGATATCATTAAGGTCAAGATAGTTTTATGTTTGCATTCTATTTCTTGATAAAATAACAGTGTTTTAAGACTATAGCTATATAATTAACACAGTAACTAATATAAATTAGTGAAATGGCACTGGTTACCTTAAAGTGGGGCTACTTGAACACAGCGTTTAAACACCCCCAAACCATATTTCATCACTGAATTATGTTAAGTAAGGTTTGTAATCTTTTAAAATAAAGAGGTTAATAGTTACTATTTATACCCGTTTTTTTTTGCAGATCGGGGGATAAAAAGGGACTGAAAGTAAAAGAGAATCCCTTGAAGCAAAAAATAAGGCGGATTATTAAGAGGAAAAATTACAATTGTGTCTAGATTCAACTAATTCTGGAGAAATGTCTTAGAGAGTGGTATCAGCCCATTTTGACCTATCAACTCTAAAAAGGAAACTAAAAGATGGTTCACAAAACAAGCGTGGGCATCCTGTAGTATTTAACAGCTAGGAAGAGTAGGTATTAAATAATATCAGAGGAAAAAGAAATCCACCTAAGCCATTAAATTGAGGGGGCCTTTCAATTGGTTTTAGCTGTAGTTAGATTATGTTTCTATTTGTGAAATTTTGTTTGCCTAAAAATATGCTTTTATGTATACGTTGATTTTGTATTAATTTACTATTTATATTAATTTGCAATTAATACAAATAGTTTGCTCAGTAAAATGGACGTTTTGAGTTTATTTTTCAACATCATTGGTCCATCTTGATACCACCACCTGTTTTACATCTTTTTCTAATGGATTTGCTGAGTGGGACCAAGTAGCCCCAGTTCGTATCTACTTGAAAACAATTTTTAAAAATAGAAAAAAATTATAAAAAGTTAAAATTGTTGTTTAAAAAGGGCTTTAGGTGGTATCAGAACGTCTGAAAAGTGGTAAAAACAAGGTTATGAGTTCACATTATGAGTTTAACAAAGCATTCAGGGTAAAACTCGCAAGAAGTATGAAATTTCGGGTCCCAGTAGCCCTACTTTACGGCAGTCTAGTTATTTTTTAACCCATCAGTTGACATTCTATACTGAGAAAAGGGGGAAATTTTCGTCAAAGCCGTGATAAATATATTTTATCGGATATATTGCTGTGCGAAAATAATTAGTGAGAACATTTCCATTATCAAATAAGGATTAACATTTGCGTTTAGTAAACCGGTTAGAACGTATTTTGTGGTTAAGAAATGTCTTAATCTTTTCTAAACCATACGTTTTAGGAATGGATTTCATATTTTTATTCGAAATCGAGCGAACCATCTTAAAAAGAAAAACCTAGTTCCTAATCACACTGGAGTCACGAGATGCAGATCATTGTTTGGATTTTCAAAAAACTTTGATGAAAAAGAAGCAGTCAATGAGAAATTAAATCAATGTCTGAAAATTAAGAGTTTGAAAATTAAACATTTGCTCGTATTTTACCCTTAGTCCCTGAAATAAAGGAATCAATTATGAAGAAAAAATAACATCTTTTGCAAGAACTGATATGAATCAAAAGTTTAAAAAAAAACGAATCAAATGACTCATAGTTGAGAACAAAATTTAACGAAAAATGATCAACAGGTAGTCCTTAGAGAGTTCAAAAGATTAATTATTTTTGCAACCAGAAGTTTGCATATGGGACTAATGTTTGCGGGAATAGAAGTATTGCAGGAAAAACGGGGACGTGCTGCACGACACCCCCTGCTCTACTATAGATTCAAGGAAGTAAAATCATAATGCCGCCCCCCCCCCCCCCCCCAGCCAGTAGCTGCTATAAATTGTTTAAATTAATAATTGGTGAAACTAAACCACTTGACAAAGTGCAGAGTGTAGGAATTATTCCAGGTGAATTTTTACAAAATTATATTATATGAAATTTATAATTTTATTATTATTACTTTTATCCTTCAGGCTACTGAGAGACTGTGTACGGGGAAAATAATGCAAATATTTAAATTTGTCAAGTTCGCTGAACCCAGAACTATCAACAACACATGACAGAAATTGTACAGATAATATACAGATCAAATGAATCAAATGAAAAAAAAAAGTTACATCTCTTACAATAAAGTGGGCGTTTGTATTAACTCAAGAGGTAAGTAGTTAACTGAAAGATAAAGCGATGGGAGTTTTGGGATAAATAAATTGCATTCGAGTTTGTGTCTCACATTTGCTTTGTCCAATAAATAAATTCTGCAATTCAGCATTTAGGAATAACTAATATCATATTTTTCCTTTTTTTTTTTTTTTGTCTAAAAAAAGAATTTAGTGTGAATAATTTCGCACTGTGTGTGTGTGAGCTTATAACGAACATTAATGTTCATACCTACGTCATATATTTATTTAATGAGTTTTAAAAAACTTGAAATTATCTTCAAATGATGAATTTTTTAAGCTGCCGTAAATTCACGGACATTAGCTTCCAAACAATATTTGTGTCTCAATAAAAATAATTTTTTGAGGGGGATTTTATTTTATTTTTTAATTTATTTATTTAAATTTATTTACTGATTTACTTTTAATTTTCACTGATTCTTCTATTTTTTTCATTTTATTTACTTATTCAGTTTGTGTGTGTATGTGTGTGTGTGTGTGTCATTAAGGTAGCACATCACTTTTCGAATAAAAAAGTCACCATAATTAAAAACAAATAAATAAATATTATTATCAGAAAATAAATTTGAAAAAAGAAAGCTATAAATAAAAAAGGGAAAGAGGGTTGATAAAAGAAGGGGGGGGAGATTTGTGCCATTAAACTTGGGGGTGGGGATGGGCACCTCTGAAAAGCATTTTATATTACTGAAAAAGAAACAGGAAAAAATCTAAGATAAAAAAGTTTATGCAACAAATGCAAAATATTACAGGAAATTCTAATGCAATTCATCAATTCAAATTTAAATTAGTTATGCTGGAAATATTACTTAATAAAAGGGCAAACTTTGGTGCAAAATAATTTTCTTCAAAGCTCTTTTTCATAAAGTTAGGACGATACCTTAACAGGAAGCTGAAATTCAATCATCTCCGAACTTTTTCTGTCATTGTTACATTACATTTTCAACCCTTTCCACATGGAAACCGGGAAATATTTAACGAAATGGAAACGATTTCAGTTTGAAAGTGATTTAGAGGAAAATTTCCTCCCGAAACAAAAACTGTAAATCGCTTCTGTTATCGTGACGAGTAAAAATCTGAATAAATTCAGATTGAAATTTCCGCATTTATGACTCAGACATCTGCTAGCGATTCAGAAAATACCTCAGCATGTTTCATTTTGCTGAATTGAATTCTTTTGATAAAATGTGCACTTTCATAAAACTCTAACACTGAGAAATGTGGATGGAAATCTTTAGTTTAATGTATTTCTTTTCCCAAATGATTGCATTACTCGAGGTTAGAAGACGTATCCTTTCTTAAAGGTGTAATATATGCACATGAAGTGTAAAAAAGAAAGGTATAAGATTTTAGATTTATTCGTTCGCGGAAATAGCCACGTTTGAAATAATGAAAAAAGTTAAGTAATATATTTCAATCTGGATACCATAACATTTGATCATAAATAATTATACCAAGCTGAAAACGTTGAAATTTCCAACTGTTCAGCGAGGTTTTTTGCACTGCAAAAAAACGAAATTGATTTGAAAAGTGGTGCTCAATTTTTCTCTGTCTGAGGGTCGTACCTCATACTAAAATCTTAAAGAATGATTTAAATTATTGCTACTGATCACAGCTCAGAGTTTTCCATCGGCGATGCTTAACGATGGAAAATAGTCTACAATTTTGAGGCGGTGGGAACAAAAGTTTTTTTTTTTCCCAGCTTTTTTTTTTTAGAATAATTGAAAAAGAAAATGATTTTTTACAAACGACAATAAAGTTTATTATGTGTGCTTAAGAAACATACAAACATGTTAGATATTTAAAAGTATGTATGCACACAACCCATATTATTCTTTTTTTAAACAGAGATATATGAGATATATTAAACCTATTTAAAAAAAATAGCAAGTAATGTTCTTTGTTGAAAACAACAAAAGTTATCCAAATTATTCTGATCGTCGTTCAACATTTTTTTTTTTTTTTTTTTTTTGTAAATTGGGAGATTTTCAACAGAATGTCGATTTTCTTTAATTTTAGAAACATAATTTTGCATACATGTGTGTATATGCTTATATATACATACATAGTAGAAAATATACTAGAATTTTTACTGAAACATTTCCGCTAATTTAAATTATTAGTCTAATAATTCTGTCCTGTGCTTACATAGAAATTTTAGTGACAAAAGTAGAGCGACAACTTGCATAATGAACTTTAGTGTTTTCATGTGGGAAACTGAACATAAACTATTCAAGCAAAAAAAATCAAATGCAAATATTGTAAATATCTGAATACATTATTTTGTGCCAGAAATACTAAAATTTTCAATTTTACCCAAATGGAAATAAACCCGTTCGGAAAAGAGAAAACGGAAAAAAAAATGATTTTCTGAAAATTTCTTGTTTTTTTCTAACTATTCCCATAGCTACAGATGCTATTTTTTTTCCAAACTTTTGCAAACTCTAAGTCATGCATGAGTTCTATGCTATTTTTGCGGATTTCTTTCTTTTTTTTTCTGTTTATATTTGTTCTAGTTTTTGACCTAATTTTAGTTGTTCTTGTTCTCGTAAGTATTCATTAAGTCGAAAATACACCACAAAAATTTAAAAACTTCTGGAAGAGAAAATAGGAGATTAAACTTTTATCTTAAAGACGATATCGCATTTCTAACGTTCCAAAAAAGGAAAGTTATTTTAAAGTTTACTTTTTTGTTCTGAACCTGCTGGTCTTCACTTTTATCGGAACTTCTTTTCTTTTTTTTTATGGTTTTATGAGATCTTTATATTTGTAGGCTTTTCAAACACGTATCAACATCTAAAGAAGATGCTGGTCCTTTACTATCCGTGAGCATATCGTTGAAACGTTTATCAGACCCTTTGTGTGAAAGACCCCCAGTGTCTTTCAGAAAGTAATTTAACTTATTTATTTTTAAAATGCCCTGCTATTGACGAGCCGTAATAATTCTTCCGCCTCCAAATTTGGGAGAAAATGTTTATGTATGCATTTGTTCTAGCATCACGCGTGTTCAGTGGAAGAGATTACGCTCTTGAATAGCATCTTTAGACGCGGACTTATGCGCCTATTTACTAACTAACTCAAAACTAATTATGATCATACAAACTAAAGAGTATGCATCAACTGATTGACCAACTCTGGTTGATTTTTTATTATTTAACCAGGGTAAATATGTCAGATTTACACTTTGAAGACAGTAAAAATCAAATTAGTTCTAAAAATTTAATAATAAAAATCCAGCATAAAGACGAATGAAATAATTTGGAATTTGTTCCCTAGGGAAATAGCAACTTTACAGCAGAAATCATATGTTAATGTGGAATGCTTTTCTTCAACTTACACGAAAACTGATTAGTTCATTTGTTGCACATCAGATGGCAGCATGAGCGAACTGTTTTCCACCTGCAGAAATGGACATGAATTACAGAATTTGCAAATTTAAGAATAAGCGACATAACCTAAACTATTTTTATTTTTAACAAAAAAAATAAAGTCGTGAAAATTTAGAAATTTTTCTTCATGCCAGAGAGCACAGAAATGTTGTTAAATTGTTAGAATATGGAAAAAAAAAAATTTTTTTAATTCTACTATACCAAAAAGTAGAAAGAAAGTGATATTCCTAGTTTCTGTAGAGTAAATTAAATTCATTTAGAGAAACCATACTTCTGAAATTTTCAAGCAATTTTATATCTTAAAATAGAAGTTTCTCTTTTCGGAAATATCAAATTCCATAGTTTAATAAATTCAACAGCTACAGATAGAGGGCAGCACAAGCTATATATATATATATATATATATATATATATATATATATATATATATATATATATATATATATATATATATATATATATATATATATATATATATATATATATATATATATATATATATGTTAAAATTAGACCTTTTTTTTTCTTTTTTTTTTAAATTATTATAATTGTCGCTTATAAATACCAGAAAAAAAAGAATTTTCTCATGACATCTTGACGGGGGGGGGGGGGAGGGGGGGAGTTCCATTATCGTAGAAGTGGCAATATGAAATGTAACATAATTCTAGGGAGTAATCGATATTTCACAGAAACTCAACTTTAGTGCACCAATTGCGCACTTTCGGGCGTGCAAATTATCATTCAAAGACAACTTTGAACATATTTAAAGACATTTATTTTAAAGTTGGTTCGAGTGTTGTGAATTTTTCACGTTTTTTGATGCGTTTAAAAAACATTTTTAAAAAATGATGAATGAATGAATTATAGATGAATATCTAAAAAGTAAACATATTTTAAAGTCAAAAACAGATAAAACGCTTAAAAGTGAAAATCTACATCAATTCTGAAATAGCTTTTATGCAAATAACAATCGGAAAAAAAAAGGGAAAATATTCTAATGACATTTTCTACCCCAAAAAGATTAGTAAAACATTACATTAATTCTGAATTTGTATTGTGAGAAAAAGAGAGAAAAAAATTATTTCGTTATTAGTATTTTCTACAACACATTGATGTTTAGAAGAAAGAAAAATTTCAGTGAAATCTCGTTTTTACATCCTTTGAATCTACGTTTTTCTCGCATTTTCAGTTTTTTCCCCATCAGGCCCCAGTTTTTCCGTATAATCGTAATGTTAATTTAACCCGGTTTGTAAATTTGTTTTTTATGAAGTTTCCCGCATTTTAAGTAGCTGACAGTTAATTATAAAAACAGAAATGCATTCCACAGACTCCTGTCTTCTGTCTGGCCAAAGTATTTAAAACCTGGAAGATGTAGTATTAACTTTTGAACTAAATGTCTAAAAAACAATCCACTGTTACGGACTATTTTTAACCTTAACGCCAGGATTGACAACTGAATGTGTAAAATGATCTCAAAATGGTATGCACAACAATGTTCTTTATGAGTTATACCTTTTGATTGAGTCATCTTTACTACTTTTTTTTTTGAGCAATCACATTGCTTATTGCTCTCACTTGAAGGTTTTGATGTTCCTATGATTTTATTCCCCCCCCCCGCCTCCCTCTGCAGGACCGCCGGCGACCGGTCCCTCCCGATGCTGCTCCAGCGAAAACCGTCTCCAGGTTGCACGCATACATACATACAGCTATACACACGCTCATGCCTGCACACAAATACACATGCATGCATACATACACCTACACACACATATGCACACAGACACAAACACGTATACATACACACACATACACACTCATGCTTGCACACAGACACAAACACACACGCATACATACAGACACACTCGTGATTGCTAAAAACATAATTTGAATTCAAGATGACAAAATTCAAATTAATTTTTTTTTTCTATTTGCTTTTTCTTTCTGTGTATTCCATGTATTTTACAATTTCCCGTATTTTACGGTTTTTCAACAAAGTCCTTGGAGAAACGTAAAACAGGGGATTCATAGTAATTCTTTTAAAATTGTTTCTCTTCTTTTTTATTAGTAAAATTTATTTACCTTATTTCAGAACTTTTACTCACCTCTCTTCACTCACCAAGCAATTTTAGACTTAAAACTAGGAACGAAGCACTTTTTTTGGCATTGGTGTTCTTCAAATGAATGAACTGGGAATGACCATCAAAAGTCGGCGTTCTTTTAAAGTACAGAAAATAATAAACCATCCTTATGTTTCCACTGAATATAATTGCTGTCATAATCTAAGGAACATTTCATTATATCGTCATTTAAGAAAATCGTATATGAATATAATAACAAATGCCTGATAATAGTAAATGTACTGCCTTTTAATTTCACCCGATGCGAAATTACTTTGTGCACATACTTTTATCAAAAGCCGGTTGTTTTAATCAGTAAAATAGTTAAATTAGTTTGCAGAAACATTAAACGGTGGTGCAAAAGTATTCATTAACTACTTGAGGAACTGCTTTTGCTTTAAATAAAATCATTGTTTGCGACACAAACGTTATTTAAAGTCCAGGGGCGGACTGGGTTCCCCAAGAGGGCGCCAACCTTGACTCCCAAAGGGCGCAAGAAAAATAAGCGAGCAAAGAAAAGAAAGAAAGAAAAAAGGTGCCAAAAAATAATTAAATAGAAAGCGCCATAAAGTAAAAGAAATTCAACCGAAAGCGCAAAAAAAAAAAAAAAAAAAAAGAAAAGAAAAGAAAAACCGACGACAACACAAAGGCGCACAAGTTCAAAAGCAAAAAAAAGATAAATTAATTTGAATTATGACTTTTTGAATTCAAATTTATTTTTTTTAAATCACGAGTGTGCGTGTATGTAGGCGTGTGTGTGTGTGCCGAGGCATGAGTGTGTGGGTATGTCAGTGTGTGTATAGGTATGTATATGTATGCGTGTGTGTTTGTGTCTGTATGCAGGCATGAGTATGTGTGTATGTGTGTATATGTGTCTGTTTTTGTCTGTGTGTAGGCATGAGTGTGTGTGTATATATGTGTGTTCAGGTGTGTGTATGTATGCGTGTGTATGTTGGATATGGACGCAACATGGAGACGCTGCTCGCGAGAGCAGCAGCATCGGGAGGGGCCGGTCGACGGTGGTGCTGCAGAGGGAGGCGGGGGGAAAATAAAATCAGCGTAACATCAAAAACAGTCAAATAAGAACAATAAGCAATCGTGATTGCTCAAAAAAAAATCATACACACACACATACACAGGGTTCAGGGGCGCATGAAGAAAAAAAAAACCAAAGGCGCACAGGTTTGAGGGCGCATAAAAAGCGGAGGCGCACAAGTTCGTGGACGCTAATATAACAAAATAAAACAGAATTTAAAAATAAAAGGCTCAAAGAGCGCAGAAAAAAAAAACGAAAGCACAAAAGAAAAAAATAATAATAATAACGAAGGCGCGCATCGGGGCGCGGGCCAGTCCGCCCCTGTTTAGAGTCACATCCACATTTTTTTCTTCCGATTTTTAGGGTCTCAATGCTTTGGTTTATTAGTCTCACCTCTAGGTTTTGCTTGAGAAACATATCAAAATTTGTTCTGAGTCGACGCAATGTCAAAAAATAAGATGTTAAAAAGATTAGTTACAAAAAAAAAGTGAAATGAACAAACTATCAGAAGTTTAAAATAAATATATAAATAAATAAGTAAACTCTATTGAATTTCAAATATCACATTTTTAAGAAACTGAGTTAATTTACGTATAGCTAAGCTTACATCACCAACAAAATTCGACAAATAAATTTACTAATAATTGTTCTATATCTATAACAGGCTTTTGTGGAAATTTACGCATCAAATATAACAGCACTTGCTTAGCTGCATCAGATGCGGTCTGATCGTTACGGCATTCAGACCAAAGCCAGAAAGGCGAATCCCCCCTTAAAAAAAATTAATGAAATAAACAATGAAAATAAGAATAAAGCGCGAGTTAAAATGCCAATATATTTTGATAGTCACTTTAACAAAGCGACTCGTACGATTTTAACAACATTTTAGTCAAAGAAACCTGGGGGTGCCCTATCGTTAAATTCAAAACGTATTTTTAAGACTGTCGTTTAAAACTTAGGGATCAAAATGGGACTCATATTTTGGCCCTTAATTCCAAAAATTTATAAACTATTGAATATGAATAACGTATAAATTATGTTTCTTTTTCGTGTTATTGCGTATCAGAATTTTAATGTGGATGTTTCAAAAAAAAAAAAAAGTTTTGTTAAAAATATTATTAAAAAAAAAAAATACATACTTTAATTTTCTATTTAGGAGCTTTTGGTTCTTAAAGGGTTAAAATCCAGGAAAATAACGTTCAAAGAGGGAAAGAAAGAAAACATTTATAATCATTTTAATTGGCTTGTTTACCAACACGTGACAAATACCTAAAAAAAAGTGATATGCAGACACATTATCCTTGTTTGGGGGAGGCAGCGGGAAGAATCTGAGTATCTATTGTATATTATATACAGGGTGAGTTTGATCGAATCTGCCATACGACAGGGGGTGATAGAAGAGCCCAAGCGGAGCATAGAACCACCATTATTGTGTTCAATTCGTAACCGCAACCGAGTTATGGTAAATATAAGAAAAATGAGTAAAAACAAAAAATTCTGAGAAAACGACCGATTTCTGAGATCGCTGTACAAACACAAACACACAAAATAAGTGTACAAACGCTTACACACAAAATAAGTGTACAAACGCTTACACACAAAATAAGTACTTATTTGAAAAGAACAGATTAAATCCTACAAAATGACTTTTCCCATCAAGGAAGTTGCATTTTACAGTGAGCTACAAGCTTTGAAACATTGGACTTACTCATAATGGAAATGGTGCCAAAGCTTTCAATCGTCTTTTTTAAAAACAACCATATGAGTTACAATTTGGCTAATCTACCAAAAACTGGTCCATTTTACTAGCTTTCAGATGATACAACAACAAATGATATTGGGCTTCAAGTCCAGCAGAAATTCACGCTTTTGTTGGAAACAGTGTAAAAATCTGCATTCGTTGGAAAGGGAAAACCAGCGAAGAGTCGCACTTTTCTGTTTTAACTTTTCTGTTTCACGTAAATATGTTGCTTTCTTTGTTTAAGATAATGATATTTTTATATCAAAACAATAGTTTTAACATTTTATTCAGTAAAAAAAAAACCACATGAGATAACAATATGTAGAAATAAAAGAAGCATTACTTTTCCGTGCTTTTCACAAAGGAAAAATCAGTAATAAAAATGTTACACTAACATCACACACAATGAGTATATTTAATCAGTTTTAAAAATTTAGAATAGATACTGAAATTGATCGCCGCCACACGTGATACGTGCCCTTGCCTTGTTGCGGACGGAAACAGCCGTTGCTCTAAGTCAAATTTCATTTCTTAGTTTTACTATCGCTCCATCAAGCCAGTTGCGCAATTCCTGCAAACTGGCTACTTCTGTTTTGTATACATCTTGTTTTAAGCATCCCCAAAGAAGTCCACTAGCGTCAGGTGTGGCGATCTAGGTGGCTAAGGAATGGGACCCATACGACAAATTCATTGGGGATACTGTTCAGTCAGAAAATTCCGAACAGCATCATTTGAAATTGAGCAGGGTTACCATCGTGTTGAAAAATAATTTCCGCTCTCTATGAATCAGGAAAAGTGCCTGGATCACGGTTCTGCCAATTTTGAGGAGTATGTGCTACATTAAGTAGTGAAAAACCCAAGTGTGAGTTCATGCACGATTGCTAGAGAAGGTGGACTTTTACAAAGTAAAATTATGAAAACATTGCACGAAACCAAGTATCACCTTTACCATTTCACACTAGTACAAGAATTGCGCAATTCAGATTTAGAAAAGCGGGGTAACATTTTGCAGATGATTGAAGAACACCATTTTCTAAGAAACTGTGGACATATGAGTCGTTCTTCCCTAGAGTAGGCATCATAAATTTTCAAACCTGACGTCAGTATGCCGAACATAATCCTTATTAAACCCGAAGATCATCGTTCCGAACTCGATTCAGCTTAATGTTTGGTTTAACGTAATCGGATATTACTTTATTGTTCCGTGTGTGTTTCAAAGTAGCCTAACAGGAAACAAATATTTAGAGTTCAATGAACATCATTTGCCAGGCTGACTTGATGCTATTCCTGCTCCAGAAAAAGAGCGGAAATCCTTTTCCAACACGATGGAGCCCCTACACATTCTTCAATGCAGTTCGGGAATTTCTGACTGAAGAGTATCCCCAATGGATTGGTCGTACGGGCCTCATTCCTTGGCCACCTAGACCACCAGACTTGAATCCAGTGAACTTTTTTATCTAGGGATTCTTAACACAAGAAGTTTACAAAGCAGAAGTAGCCAGTTTGCAGGAATTGAGCAACAGGGCATGACAGAACAGTAGAGAACCTAAAGAATGAAATTTCACTTAGAGCAGCAATTGTTTCCCTTCGCAACAAGGCAAGGGTATGTATCAGGTGTGGCGGCGACCAATTTCAAAACCTATTGTAAATTTTTAAGATTGATGAAATGTACTCATTGATGTTGGTGTAACTTTTTTACCATTGATTTTTCCTTTGTGAAAAGCACGGGAAAGTAATTCTTCTTTTATTTCTACTTACTGTTATCTCTTGTGTTTTTTCACTTAATTAAATGTTCAAACTAATATTTTGATATAAAAGTATCATTATCTTAAACAAAGAAAGCAACATGTTTACGTGAAATAGAAAATTTAAAACAAAAAAGTGCGACTCTTCGCTGGTTTTCCTTTTCCAACGAATGCAGATTTTTACATTGTTTCAAACAAAAGCGTGAATTTCTGCTGAACTTGAAGCCAATATCATTTGTAGTTGTATCATCTGAAAGCTAGTGAAATGAGCCAGTTTTTTGGTGGATTTGCCCAATTGTAGCTCATACGGTTGTTTTTAAAAATGTCTATTGAACACTTTGGCACCATTTCAATTCTGAGTGTGTACAATGTTTCAAAGCTTGAAGCTCGCTGCAAAATGAGGTTATCTTGATATTAAAAGTATCATTTTGTAGGATTTAGTCTGCCATTTCCAAATATGCACTTATTTTGTGTGTAGGTCTTACAGGAATTTCAAAAATTGGTCGTTTTCACAGAATTTTGTTTTTTTCTTATTTTCTTTATATCTACCATAACTCGGTTACGGTTAAGGATTAGACACGATAATGGGTGGTTCCATGCTTCGCTTGGGCTCTTCTATCACCCCCTTTCGTTCGGCAAATTCGATCAAACTCACCCTGTAGAAACAAATCATTCAAAGCATGAAAATAATAGCTTTTTAATTATTTATGTTGTGAACCAAGAAGAGCGTTTTAGGTTTGTAATGCCACACCACCGTTCGTCATCATAAGCTTTAAGAGAATTCCCCCAAAAAAATCCTGTAATTTTTTAAGCATCTGGCTCAGTTAATTCAGAAACGATATTATTCAATCGCTGTTAGTTGATACTTAGACCTCAATATTAAAAAAATGAGTGATGTTTGGTAGTAACTGCGTGATGATCACAAGTTTCACATTTTAGACAGAATCGGAATTCAGATCTCTTGCAATTAGTTAAGTATTGTCTGTATTATACGGGAAAGTACAACTACACCCTTCATCTCCCCAGCATGTAGTCAGAGAAAAGTACACGTTTCGTGTGAACGTTGAACTTGCGTATCGGAACTAAGGACAAGTCTTCAGGTATAAAAGCTTCATTAACAAATCAAAGCTCAAGAAATGGATCCCCTCCCCCCCCCCTCGGAGCAAACAATATGAAGAAAAGTATATGTGATAAGTATGTCTTCATTAACCATTCCTCCTGTAAATTCGGTAAAAATGATAAATATTGAATATTATGTGTCTCGGTGTAAATGTGGTATGCGTGTTCTGTATGTAGAGCCCCTCTTATTTCATTGAATGAATGTATTAAATGTCAGAAATTCTCAATTAGCTATTTGAGTACGAGTGATCAACGGGGGCCATAATAGTAGAGGAACAGCAGTCATCAGGAAGAATATGAACCTTCATCCATCATGTTCATATTGTTTTCTGCCGGTCGTCTCAAACGTGAATGGATTAATTTTGTGATGTAATTTAGACTGTGAAGAGAATTTTTATTCTTATCATTCAAACTCTTATCAGTTCCTATTCAATAGATCATGAAGGTAACTTAAGTAGGCAAGTATACATTTTTTTTTGTTCCTCTGTGTAATTGAATTTTCGGCACCGTAAGAAGTACCCTAAAATTAGTCCATGCCTGCGACAAGATTTTTTTCTTTTTTATTTTTGTCAACAAGCAATTGTTCGTTCTTGGTAATACGTACTAAACTAAAAATAAATGACGTTGAAAAATTCAAATTTTTTCGGGTTTTGACAGATTTAGTGATCTGAATCAAAGATTAATTGACGTAATGACGCATGCATTTTCCTGGCTTCAGAATTGAAAATTGCAGAAACTGTGCAAGATAAATCGACATTAACCTATCAAAATCTGTCTCTTGTAAAGGAGAAAATATTTTACTGTTTACATTTATGTACGGGTTTATGTTTTTTTCGAGAATGTGGCTAAATAGCATTATTAGGCATACATATTACATATGGCTAGTAGCATTACACAACCAGAAAATGTAACGTAAACCAGAAAGCCAACCACATAGCAGAATAAAAACGAAGTAATTCAAACCAAAACTCAAAGAAATAGAAAGAAAAGAAGTTATAAAGTGTTTCAGAATGCCAACCGCTATGTAACGCAAACAGAAAATGTTGATATTTCTATGAGAAAAAAAAATAAAGAAGGAAACAATACATATCTTTAAATTTTCAAACAATGAGATGCGAACCTGTTTAAAATTTTGAGAGTATAAATTATTTTCAATCGGTGAGGAGAAAAAATTCCTTGCTACGAATGTTGCGCGGGGGGGGGGGGTAACTTCAAATGAAGAAAGAGGAAAATGAACATTCTATAACCATTTAAAGATATGTATTGTTTCCTTCTTTATTTTTTTTCTCATAGAAATATCAACATTTCTATAACCAGTATTGCAACTTGAAATTTGATTGATGACGATTATGGCTGAACGAGTAGAAATAATTTACCCTGACATCTAATTTCAATCAACAAAGTTTTAAAGGCGGTAATGCGGACAATAGCGTTAGTAAACTACTAACGGAAAATTAATCGAAGATAATTTGAATTGCATTTAAAAATAATTAAAGATTGAGTGACCCACACACACAGACAAAATTTAAAATTGACAAAATTTATTTTAATTATTTGTTATTAGTGACTGTATTGAATTTATTTAAACACAAAATGTGTTAGCTTTAACTCGTAAGTATATGTACTGAACACAATATGCATCATAAAAACATAAAAAATATAATATGCAATACTTGTTTTGTCCAAGTCTGTCGTCCAAAAATCCTACTGGTTGATTTTATCACTCAAACAATGTTTAGCACTGAAAACATATTGTCACATTCACTCCCCGGGGAACTCGTAAAATCATCTGAGAAACTTATTAATTTGTATGAGTGGTCCTCAACTCGATTTTTTCATGCACACAAAAATAAAAATATATCATGTACAGCGAAACCTTTTCGAGCGGCCACCTGAATTAAGCGGCCACCCCTCTCAGCGGCCAATTTTTTGCGGCACGGATTTTTTCATGGATTAGGTATAATACTTAAAATACACCACCAGCTCAGTTATTCCATCCGAGGACTGCAGTTTCGTGCTTTTTAGCACTCATCAGGCCGGAATAGGAATCACATGAGCTGGAGGTGAAAAACCTCTTAATGGAGCCAAGACAGCCAAACAGATAGCTAATGCAGAATTAGCAAACCAGATGAGCGACCGCAGCAATGGTGCGGTTCAACTCAAAGATTGGTGGCAAAGCATGGTATTTCGTAGTAAGTTACAGCCCTAAAGCCAGGGCTAAGGCAGAAATACTTAAAATACTCCACCAGCTCAGTTATTCCATCCGAGGACTGCAGTCGCTCATCTGGTTTGCTAATTCTGCGTTAGCTACCAGTTTGTTTGGCTCTCTTGGCTCCCTTAAGAGGTTTTTCACCTCCAGGTCATGTGATTCCTATTCCGGGCTGATGAGTGCGAAAAAGCACGAAACTGCAGTCCTCGGATGGAATAACTGAGCTGGTGGTGTATTTTAAATATTTCTGCCTTAGCCCTGGATTTAGGGCTGTAACTTACTACCAAATATAGGTATAATGTTGAAAACACCCCTATGAACAGCTACCCAAATCTTCTGAACGGCCGCTGAGTAGGTATGTCCATCCCATATTTTTCGGGAAAATCTATTGACTTTTTGTTTCTAACCTACAGCGTTTCAGTTCAAGGAGGAGAAGTCTTACTGGCTGTTAACGAATTCCGAGACTTTTGGAGTAAAAATGTTGCTAGCGCTTATTTTATTAGTTGCTCAGTGTGTGTGTCTGGGTTGCAAACCACTGTCGAAGCTCATTTCTAAGAATTTCGAGCAATGTATTGAAGTACTGAGCAATATGAGAACAGAAAATTGGTGAGATAATTAAGAGAGTGCGATTTCGAATTCTTTCCCGCGCGAAACAGCAATGGAGTGCTGTGATAATAATTGCAGTGCCGACTTATAAGAAAAACGTCTTCTGGTTAACGACTCAGAGAAAATAAGCGTTTTTCAATTAAATCAATATTACTATGAAATTCTTTTAAATTAACTAAATAACTCGTTATGTGCGTTATTAACGTTTTTAGAACAAAAAAACTATTTTTCCCCTCCCGGACAATGATTTGGTCTTTGACGCTTGACGAAAAGTTCGCTTATACGCTTTGTAATTGTCAACAAGCTCAACTTTCAGCTGAAGTGATTTCGGGGATACTAGATAAAGTCATCGGAAATTCGGATGCAATTACAAATAAATTGGTTAGATATTTAATCTTAGAACTGAAAAACAAACTTGAAAACAATTGCTGGAGTAGAGTAAAAACGTAACTCATAAATTGTTTCCCTTTTTCGTAAAATGTGAGCAATAATTAAATAAACCAATTTTTCAACTTTAAAAGAGTCCCAAATTTCATTTCATGTGTTAGATTTGCTTCGATTATGTATTATAGAATTTATATTTCAACTGTAACGCAAACCTTTTAAAACGGCCACCCCCTCTGAACGGCGGAAATTTTACGGAACGGAGGAATGACCGATCAGAGAGATTTCACTGTATTAGTGAATCAAATTCAAAATATATTGTACACACATGCGCTTACAACCAAATTAATATAATATATTTTTTTAAATATCTGACCACAACTAGACCACCGGGGATATTCATGGTACAATCCAGAAGTAAAGAGCGTCATGTTATCCTGACGCATGCACAACCTGCAGTTCGCTCCGCTTGACAGCGATGTTGGTGGTGGTTGCAACGCAGGTCAGTTGCCTCCCAGCTTTTGGAGCGGTACCATCAGCTTTAACAGTAACCCTTATACGGTGGTGCGTGGCACGACGATGTGAAAAGTTCATCAGAGAAACGTAAAGAGATCAAATTTTGCTTCCGGTTTCCTTCCCAAACGTTCGCAATGCTTCAACAACAGAAGTTGGGGACTGAGTGTCTGTCCTATTCGAAGCAGAAAAGTGACGCGAGGCTTTTCGTAAGGCCCGGAAGTGATGACTGACGAACTCCAGCCTGGACGCTCGTCTTCAGCCCGTACTGACGTGTGTGAATTTTTTAACACGGACTGGTGTTTGAGTCTGTACCAAGTTGCAAAAGCCCTGAACTTATACGAGACAATGGTGCAACGCATTGTTACGGAGAAGTTGCACATGCGGAAAGTCTGCGCGAAACTTGTGCTGAGAGTTCTGACTGAAGAAGGTCCGAGTCAACGCTCCCTTTGTGCCCTAGCCTTCCTACAGTCCGGGATTGTAGCCTCCTGACTTCTTCTTGTTTCCACTACTAAAATCAGCGCTGAAAAGAAAGCGCTTCGACTCCATCGAGGACATCCAAGCACATGTCAAAGCAGCCCTTCCAGATATCCTGGAACAGGACATCAGGGATGCCCTAGAGTCATGGAAAAGCAACCTACAAAAGTACAGTGTTGCAGGAGGTGCCTATTTTTAAAACAACTAGTCAGTTGTACCGATCAGCTCAGTAAATCTGTTTCTATAAACAAAGGTTCATTACTTTTGGATCGAACCATGTAGTCATAATTAAAATATAAAAATCAATCAGCTTTCTTTTAAGTGTTGGAAAAAAAAAAAAACATTTTTTTTTTTTTTGTTTTTTTCGATTTTTTCAATAATAAAACTACAACATTTTAAGTTATTTAAGGTAAAATAAATACTATCTAATTCAAATATTAGTGTTTATGTAGCGCCATTCAAAAAGAAAAAAAAAACATCATCCTCGGGTGCGATGACGTCAATAGCATTTTATTTTTTATATCTTCTTTTTTTCGCTCTCTCCTCCGTAGTTTCCCCCAGCTTAGGGTAACAAAACTGCCTTTCCATGTGATTTACTCACCCCCTGGATGACGGATGACTGAGGATTTGGACGAGTCCACACGATCAGTTTGTGATCAGTTACACGTATCGCTTGGTCTATCCCCCTGATATGATGCCGTCAAGCTATTATTTATGGGTTTGCCTTGTTCACGCCCTTCATGAAGCGCCCCCCCCCCCCCGTCTCTTTCTCACTCTTCGTTATTCTCATTATTCTCACTATATAATTTACATGGAAACGCATTATATTCCAACAATTTAATGTAATCTTTACAGTTCACATTCATTTACGCTACTAAACATTCAGAAACATAATTATGTGTTTTTTTTCCCTTTAGTTTCCTAGATGAGTACCAACATCACTGTAACAAAACAAATTATAAAATGGTATACGAGAAATCAGGGGCGGCATTTCAGCCTTTAATTTGGGGGGTCGAGTTTCTTAAATATGTATTATCACAGTGCGGTAACAAACACACATTAGCTAACAGGAAGTGGTCATAAAATCGGTTTAATATAAATAAAAATTAGTGCTTAGAAGCAATTAAAATTTTGATTCATTTTCTAATAAGTTATCATACAAAATATCTCGATCCTGAAGTTTTTATACCTTTTGGAAAAGTTTTAATGCATGTTTTTTAGAATTCAGAAGAGCAGGGAATCGTCTTACTATCAGTGCCCAGTGTCGTGCTGTTTTGCCAGTACAGCTAAATAGAAAAGGTTTTTTTTTTTTTTTTTTTTTTTTTCTTTTGCCCATTATGCTTCGAAAATATTTCTCTAACCTAACAAAAATTTTTCTCTACCAGCTGAGCTGATTGGAATAGTTAAAAAATAATTGAAGTAACAAAGTTATGTATGAAAACACTTTTTATGTCTTGCTCTTCAAAATCACACAGGCAACTTCAAAAATTGCAAGGAGCTTAATTTTTCATCATTGAATAATCTAGTCTCGTCGGTTCTTTCAGCTTCAATGAGATGGGCTGAAGAGTCCACAACAAGGACGGAACTGCAGTCTCTGGATGTGATAACCGGTCTGTCGGTATATTGCCTGTAATTTTTCTTGCCTAGTGCTAAAAATTTCACTCATAATTGAAACATTTTATTTTTTGTTTTCAAAAAATCCAATCCAGATAATATAGCGCCAACCATGCAGAAAAATAATTATCATCAAATCTTGTGTTAATTTTATTCGAAAAACAATCTATTACTTCATACAAAATATTAAAAAATCAGTGTTTGACTTCACATCATCATGTGGATTTTTCTTTTTTTAGCGCCTTTTTTAAATTGGCTCGGAGGAAGATTTTTTTTTGAAAACGTTTCACCATTGATTGAAATATGCATCTATGTAAAATCTATTTTCAATTTCAATTGCAGATTGAACTATGATAGTATGAACGCACAGATCAATTGTAGATTGAACTGTGGCATGAATACTCCGAAAATTAAGTGTGGCGGATTAAAGATGTTTTGATAGAGTAAAGCATTTTTAAAACACTTTCCGCAATAGAAACAAATTGAATAAAAATTCAAACGAAGTCATACATGCTGAAGGACATGAGCTTTTTCACCATTGAAAGAATCGTTTTGCAATAATTCTCACAGTCGTCAAATCACTGCTTTGAAGTTATAGAGAAAGGTTTTTATGGTTTTAACTCTTGAAGACCATCTTGTGTCACTTCGAGATTGCATAACTATAGAACCCCATAAAGGGTATTTTGTCTTTTTTTATTCAATAAGCACATGCATTTTTAAGAAGTTTCTATGAAAGCAGATAATGCATTGAGCAGCTGAAACGTGTTTCTAGCAAAAAAAAGCGATGAACACTCATTAAATAAATATACACTTAAAAAATGAGCTTAAAAGTGAATGTAAAATATCAAGGAATTTTCTTGAGAAAACCATGCAGCCACACCACTTTGCACGAGCCTCTCATATTGGACATACCATCGTTACACTGGGCACACAAGTATGAAATATTTAGCCGTGAAAAGGCCGAAAAATATTTCGTGAATTTCTAAGTCATCATCCAAATAACGAAAAACAGTTTTTCTAGTCTGGGAATGTGTCGAGTTTCAACAAATAGTTACTGAGAACCAGCAAGATTTTTTTAATGAACATTGATTTCCGACTTACATAAATTGAATTCACCCATTTTCTATCATTCTGATTAAAAAATTTGGGGGTGCGACCGCCCCCTCTTGACCCCCCTATTTGCCGCCCCTGCGAGAAATTTGGGAGAAAGCATGCATGAATGTTTCGCATGAAATGTTAACTGCATTTATTCTACGAATGTTTCATCCAAAAAATAGTAATGGTTTAGTAAACTGCCTTTAATTTCCGTTTACTCATTAGGAGTAAAAATAAAGAATGCAAAACTACACATAAAAAAAGGAACAACCATATTTTCATTAAGTTCAATAATAATAATAATAATAACATATAAATAACAAATAATTTTAGGAAAAATAAAGTCTTAAATATACTATTTGTACAGACTGCAATTTTTTTATGACTGTTATATAAATGTTTATTAATCGCCTTAACAGCAATACATGCACACAACCCAACGAAATAATCATCGAGATTATATTTTATACACTGTAAAAACATTTAATCAAAATATTTTTTTTTTTTTTTTTAGTGAACATCATTTGAAAAATTAGTTTAAAGTGTTCAATGTTCATGGAAAAGCTGACGGGCAGTTATCCTGAAAAAATAAGTAGTCACAGAATAATATATTCGATGATTAATACAACTGTTGCCTCAGAACATAGATGCCTAATCTTTCTTTTTGTTAACTCAAGAGTCACACCTTTCTGTTATATTATTCAGAATACGTAAAAACTATTAAAATATTCAAAATTTTACTACGTAAAACGGGAAGACAGGGAAAAAGAAAGAAATCTACAAAACTAGAGATATTGTTATTATTGCATGATGTTTATTCTACTGATGCGAAAACTGCATCTTTTTAGCAGAAACCAACTTCTGAATATTTGGATTATAACTAATCGTGGCTTTCAGTTTGAAACCTTGAACAAAACAACAAGCCAACGGCTCAGATTCGCTGGCAACATGTGGTGCACGGTTTGTGGGTGGTTAAGGATAACTAAAAGTAAACTTTAGAGTACCTATTCAACTTTAGCGCAAACAGTGCCTCTTACAATAACAGTTGTAGATAAGAGCTCGTTCTAAATGAAAATTACTTACCACGATGAGAAGGGAAAAAAACATCAATAGTATGCAAATAAATTTGTTGATGAATCAAACTGCTAACAAATGCACGTTTTAAATACAAAACCCCAATCAGAGCTTACTTCAAACTAGTAACTAACGAATTTTAGTTAAAAAAAATTCCATCTTGAGTTCTGCAATACAACACTGACGAGCATATTTAGTTCAGTCATTTTTTTTTAAATAAATCAAGGATTATTATTTATTGTTTTCATTCAATAGTGAATGATGCCCGAACAAATCTTAACCTCTTTTTTATCGCTTTTAACTTTATGGTTATAGCTTGATTTAGAATATATCGCAGGAAAATGTTGAAAACGAGTACTTGAAAGACCAAATACATAAGGTATTCCACTGAATTACGTAAGTTGTTGAAACTACAGCTTTGTGGGACTTTCTAAGAAACGCAAGCGTCTTAACTATTTTAGTGAGGAGATGAAATTGTAGGGGGAGCTATTATTGGTTTTAAATGCGCGGCACTTTGCATTTCATTTAATTAATTAAAAGCAATTTTTCTTTTTAAAAAGGTTTTCTTTCCTCGCATTTTAAACATACATTAACCCTTTATTCAGAGAAATTCCAATTAAGTCGAACCTCCATATATCGAACTTCCACATATCGAAATTTTCTATATATCGAAATTCAAGCAAATTTCTATGTTCATTACATAGAAAAATTGTTTCTATATATCGAAAAAATCTCTATATATCGATTTTTTTTTCGAGACGTTCGTAGATTTTTTTTCCTCTTTAGACTGTTTGTCTCATGAAAAATTAAAGTTAAGGGAGAAAATTATGTTCATAAAGGTTGCTACGAAACTCATAAGGAATCTCGGGTAGAGGGGTGTGTAGATAGGTCGTTGTTACGTTCTAGAATTCTTAATTTCCCTCAAGTTTATTTCAAATATCTTAGTTGTAACCAGTAACATAGTAAAATAAGTTTCCAGTCATATCTTTTGTCTGTTGATTATCGCTCCTAGTCGTTTTAGCTGCAGTAAAAATCATTCAAGTTAAGTAGGTTAATTTTTTACTTTTCTCTCGATTTGTCAAAACGAAAATCCCCTAATGTTGCGGATCAAGTTGAATTGCCGAAGAATGAAGATGTATGAAGGCGCAAAAATGTAATTTCTGTTATTTTTTTAATTATTAACTTTCATTTAATCCGATGCTCGTATCAATAATTAGAAATTGGCTTTCATACACGTAAGTTAATTTTAATTTTAATGTTTTAGGATATTTTTAGGATAAAATAAGATTGTTTCTATATATCGAAATTTCTATATATCGAATTTTTTTCCGGCAATTTGCTACTTCGATATATGGAGGTCCGACTGTATATGAATTTTTGATTATCCGAATGGGAACCGGTCCCAATTGTTTCGGCTAATTGGAGTTCTATTGCACTTTTTTTCAGAAAAATCACCCTACAGAGTTGTAATTTCAACAACTTCCGTGAATTGATCATACTTCAAGAAGTTGATAAAATCTTCGTTCACATTATCTCTCTGAAAGAAAAACGCACAAAGATACATTTTTCACCACTATACATATAAGATAATGAAAAGAAGGATTTGATACATTTAAAGCAGCTAACTGGTGGGCGGTTCCGGTATGCTTGAGAATGACATTTCTACCCGACAGGGCATTTTTTCCCGCGCTCGTTATGAATCGTCTGCTTTGTCGTTACATTATATGCCTCAGTGGGAAAAGCCTTTGACAAAATTTATCACCACTCTCCAGTTCTGAATAAAAGACGAATTATCGAGCTACAAATCAGGGGTTTAGAAGGATCATTTGTGACAAATTATTTCAATGGAAGAAGAAAATGCATTAGTCTAGAGCTACAGATTTAAAAAAAAAAAAATAAAATAATAATCGACAAGCTAATTATAATGGGGTGTACAAATGTTCGGAAGACGACTGGTAAAAAATGATAGAGTGTTTTTTTTTTCCATTACAATGAAAAAAATGAGTAAGTTTTCTTTTCATTTTGCTATTATCTTTTATACTCATTGTTGAAATAAATATTAAAATAACTCCAAGCTATCTTTTTTATTGCAGGGAAACACAAGGGTGAGGGGAAATTAACTACTGAAAAATCAGCATACTTTGTAATATGAAGTAATTTTCCGCAGCTAGATTCAACAATAAGAAGTGTGATGATTTCGATGTTGACCGATGCTTAGTCAAAAGAAAGACTGACTCGATGTTTGATAAAATAGTATTTTTTAAAAGACAGAAGGGTTTAGAAACATTTCAAAAGAGATAATTTCGAAAAAAACCTTTTAAGGGGTCAGGGACACATTTTGAAAAACAAAAATATTAAACAGTTTAGAGTTTTGAAATTTTTTGCACTTATTCACCATTTATTTAATAAGCAAAATTAAAAAATATATATATTTAAATCTAATTTATTTAAAAAAATAGGGTTACTTTGAATCACTGAATTTCAAAATATTCTTGGTCAATTATCATTTTTTTTCGAAAAATTATGCACAACTGTCTAAGCTTTAATTTTTATTCCACGGTTTAAAAAATAATAATTCAATAATAATAATAATAATAATAATAATAATAATATAAAAAAATATATTCATATATATGTATAAAAATTGCTGTTAGTATAGAAATTTCATACATTGGATCTTGCAATTGGAACTCTTTGAAACTTACCGAAAATTAATCATCAACTGTATCATGCTATAAGTTTAAATAGTATTAAATATCTCAAATCATCTCATTGCTGCCCAAACGTGATTTCATTCAGGTACTCAGTAAAAAAAAAATACATTCAAAAATTTAGAAAAAAAAGAAGAAGAAGAGTAGGAAAGAAAAATTCATTAGGACTGCTTTAACAACAGAACTTTAAAAATATGTTCTCTTTTGATTCATAATTATATACCCGTCTTTTCTCTTTCTAACACAAGCTGCTTTGAAACGCAGGTAGTCCGTCCATCACAAGAAAAGCCCCCGCTGAAATGTCTGTGCCTGTCTTTTGCTGTAGCAATGAGACGTGTCTCATTTTTACAAGGGATACTTAATGGTAGAAAAAAAGAAAAAAAAACCCTTCTGCAAACACTTGCAGAAAATGAACGAATTCCGTTTCTATGGCAGTAGACTGGCTCAGACTTGATGGCAGGAGTTAAGCCCCATGAAGGACAGACACCCACTGAGCCAAAGTCAAAATACCATAACAGAACTTTTCGGTTGTACATATGACGCAGTTAGAAGTAAAGGGCTGTAAGTGGTCTTTTTGAATTTTCCTTTAAACACGTTTAAAATTCAGATCCTAGGTAGGTTTTCATTGTTTTTTTCGAAACCATGCTGTACAGCCGCACCCACCAGAGCTACTAGTGCAATCTCTTGCCCTAAAACAGAGGAGAGGTTCTCCTACCATTTGTACTGATTATTTCCAATTTTTTTTTTTTTTTTTTTGCTACTAACATCCCTTTGCTTTTTGCTGCCTCAAATAACTCATTCACAATAATTCTTAACATCAGTCCTTAAAATCACTGTTTGTCAGTGAAACTTACATTTTAGCATTTATATTTTACTTGTAATAAGGAATTATTTTGATACATGGACGATATCGAAACCATGAATGAGCCCCACTCCCATAAAATATAGGGGATAGTCATCCAAAGTGGGTAGACCTTCGTATGCCTCCCCCCATGATGTGTTAGCGGAGATGAATACGTATGTCGTGTTTTCCCGAACACCCCCGAATCATTATCAGTCCCAGCGAAGCAGCAGTGAAGCGGCATGGCCCAACCAGGCTTAAAATTTTTAAAAAATGATACGTTTTTTTTTAAAAATGAAGTTTTGTAACTTGTGATTAGTCGAAAACCAGCTTTTTTTTTTATTGTCAATAATATTAACATATTCTGACACTATCCACCTATAAACTACTATGGTCATTCCCTTTTTTTTTAATTTTAATTTCAGGTTATAATTATTGAATTAAAAAACGTGCGTTTGGGCAAAGCGGATATAAATATTAAGTTAATCATATATTTACTTAAAATTTCTTGACTCGTGTGTTGACTTAGATTTTCTCTTTTAATAGGATAAGTATAACTTTAAAAAGTTTATTTTTAGGATGGCAATCAATTAGTCTAATAATTAACTCAGTTACTTCTTTATGTCTTATAAACAAATGTACTGACTTTAAATTGGATAAGTAGAAGTACAACTGTTTTATATTTTTTTATATAATGGCAGGTAGCTAGTCAACTATTTTAATCATTTATAACTTCATATTTGATTGGAAAATGTACCAAACCACAGTTAGTTAAGTTTACCCGCTTTGAGCTCAATGGTAGGGCAAAGCGGGTTTTTCACACGATTGTTAAGTTTGATAATAAATAAATATTGGATTCAAAATAATACAAAATTCTTTTTATTTTGAAGTTCAAGAACAATGCTAGGAAATAAAACCGAAATTGTTGCGATTAACATCCAAAAACTACAATTTTCGAGCGTTCTTCAAAAACCTACCCGCTTTGGGTCACCCTAGCCTACATATCGTAGAATCTGATGCATTATTATAAAAAACGTCAAGCACCCACACACAGAAGTTCGCAATGTGAGTGATCTGAAATTTGATATCTATGTTCAGTGTTTCAATGGAGAAAAGAGAAAGTTAGCTGGCAAAAGTAGGCCCATAAATCACTGAAGAATATGCATGCCCGTACTGGTCATGAGATAGCGGCAGACGCATGTATGCAGAGCTCTTCACACACTTCTCCGGAAACCTGTTAGATGATGTATTGAGGTAGTGGGAGATAACTTCCCCTCGTTTCCTGCGCATGAGATTGAAAATTTGGTTAAACGGAAACGCTGGACAATGAACACTTCAGCTCGGATGGAGTCCTTAAACCACAAAAGGGATCGATTTCTCGAGTTGAATTACCAACAAAGTTATTTTTACCATCTTTAAAAAGGGGATAGATAGTTTTAGTAACTTTTTGACTATCATCAAGACAAGTCTTTTGGCAAATAAATTTAAAGTCTTGGCTTTGATAGTTTTTTTTTCAAATGAGTTAAAATATAAGATTTAAGCTATTTCATTTTCTTTAATAGAGCTAAAAGAGAGAGAGAGAGAGAGAGAGAGAAAAAAGGTTGATTTAACCAGGGCTACTGATTTGGAGTCGTAAAGGTGAAGTCAGACTGGTTTAGCATATAGAATCGGAGTCGGAGGCGAAGGGCTTCAAATTCCAGGAGACGGAGGCAGTCGCTTTCCGCTCGAGTTTGCAGCTCTGCATAAGCTGCGGAGTTGGAGTCGGACTGAGTTTGGGATAAAGGAGTCGGAGTCGGGGGGCATTAAAATGAAAGGAGTCGTAGTTAGTAATTATCCTTTTGACTCCGGAGCCCTGTATTTGAAAATAAATAAAAGTAAATGAATTATTAAATTTTTCAAGCATTTAAATAACAAATATTTTTCTGATTTCTAGACAAATCAGATTTACCAAGAAACTTGTTCAAAACTAAATTAGCTAACTTTGTCTTCAAAGGGAAAAAATGTTTTGCAGTTAGTAAAGATCCAGTCCTCAAATACACAGTTGTTCTCTTCTTTCGCTAGAAAGAAGAAAACATTATTTCGGGAAAAAAAGGTAAAGCACATGTGAACTATGAAATTTTATAAATTAGAAATATTTTAATTGTAATAAACTTTCATAGCGTTGCTTTTTTTTTTTTTTTTTGCATGATATTCTGAATGCTGACAAACTCACTCATTTGGATGCCGTTTTATATTTCTTGAATAATAAATACGATAAATAGTTTTAAAGGGCCACCGTCCCCTTAAATTGCAAGAGATTTCAAATATATTACAAAAGAATCACAATGAAGTTCTTTTCAGTTTCGGACTGAATTCAATGAGTAAATTTACTAATACCTTCTATTTTACGAGTCAAAAAAAAAAAAAAAAATCGTGACAGGATGGATGAGAGAGGTTGCATTTCGTTACATGGTGTCACTAAGTAATCGGTGCCTTGGAGTAAGGGTGCATTATTCTCTCCTGGTGCCATCTGTTTTTCTTCCAAGCACGGCCTGGATGAAAGGTGCTGTCTTTTCAAAGGGGTGTCATTCTAGCTCTATGTCGGGTGCCGCTGGTGCTTTGCCCCCTAGAAGGTGCGATATGCAACCTTTTATTTTAACAGTGTATCTATCAGCTTTTTAGGAACGAGTTCTTGAAATATTCGTGGTAGGACACTACAGGTTAACAAGCATATCTGATTTTAAAAAATAAATTTAATGTACTATTATTTCAGAGGGAAAAAACTTTGATATTATTCGAGAGTCGTATCCAAACTCTAGCCAATACAGAAATAATTAGCAGTCATATTTAACAGGTTTTAAGATCGAGTTAATAATTATTCGTGTTAGGACACTGCAACAGTTAATAAGCATACCTGATGTCCAAGTTTGATTACGTTAGCAGTGTTTTGAATGAATGATACATTAAACACGTGAACAAAATAACTATATTCAGAATAGTTGAGTTTGCGCCTCATAAAAGTAAAAAAAAAAACTTACATCAATGTTATCATCAAACACGAAACGCCAATTATTAGCATCCATTACCGCTCCAGAAAGAGCTAACAAATTGGCCATCGGTGAGCAGAGATGTACTTGGAACAAACAAACGCGCGATTTGTCCAACTTGCAGCATGGTGGGTCCATCAATATTCAGTGAGAGTCTTCAACCGAAACAATAGAAGCATAAAAGAAAATAATAAAGGAAAAAGAAAAGCGGTAAGGAGGGAAGAAAAATCCAAATCTAACGGTCAGTGGTTAATGAATGTACTTCTATGAAGATAAGACTGATAATTAAACTGCTGATGCCTTGAGGCTACCGAGGCTAACTTTTTGTAGCTTCATGAGTATCTCAATGATGGGAGTGTGACCTCAACTAAGAGTAGTGATTCTAGCAAGGTGATATGCAAGGACTCATCCCATAAGAAGCATTCGACTAAATTATAAGAAATTAAGCTTTGCTGTATTAATGATGGCATTTTGATAGATATTGCTATTGAAAAAGAAACTTTTTTTAAAAAAACTCAATGGTTTGTCCATATGTTTGCTGTTACTTTTTGTAAGTATTTTTTTTTTCAGCAGAGATTTATGAACTATTTGAACTTTAGTAAGCCTTTTATGTTTGAAAACAATTGTATGCATTTCGCTAATAAATTATACTCGGGGTTAGTTTTAAAAGTATATAGAGTATTTAAATGCGTGCAGTGTCAGGAAGATTACAAAGAACCAGTTAGAAAATATTTTTACAGGGTAAATAGCAAGTTGTAACATAGAAAATATGTTTATCCATACTAAAGTGTAAAAGAACAAGTAAATCAGTAGATTAACAAGTAACGGAATAAATCATTATTAAGTGAACATATACTATTTCAATACAAGCCCAATACAGGATCAAAAGCTAGTTAATTTAATTCATGTGTTTTATTTATTTGTTTTTCTGGATTTCTGCATTTTTTGTTGTGATCAGTGGCTGACAGTGCTAAAGCGCATTAATTAGTGAATTTCTAAAATTCACTAGCTAAGTAGTTTTCAAAGTATAAAACTGTACGCATTGCAAATGTATGCCAATACTTACTTTTTCGTTTAATAACTTTTTGCACTGCTATTAAAAACTCAGTTTTTAAATATTCACTAACTTGGAATTGACCACAAAAAGAGACTACTTAACCAACTGTTCTTGACACTTGATAGTAATTTTCAAGTTGTCATGAAATTTAATTTCAATAAGAAAAAAAATCAAAATTCAGCACCAACGGGAAATGGAGCTAAATATAATATTTTTAAACGAATTACAATGCCAATATGTAAGTTTATAATTGAAACGAAACGTTGATAAAATTATAAAATATCTCTATAAGGCGTATTTAAATACATTGCTCAGAAATCTAATAGGGTAAGAAGTACATAGCTTTAAAAAAAAAAAGTTGTTAGCTAGGTAATAATTGGCAGTGAACACATTATTTTCTTTTCTTTTAACAATTTAATATTAATATTGACTCTTTGGTGCTTCGTAGCATTAGTATTCAATATGTTATCATAAATACATCCTAGGATATAGGTAGGTTCATCTTAATTTCTGCATAATTGTGGATTCAACTCACAGCGATAAGACAGTTTCTACTTAAGTTGAAATTTATCGCATAAAGTGACGAATCATTAAAACAATTTCACTTATTACTAGTGTATATTAAAATGCAAGAATATTAATCATCAATCCTAATAGATCCCCACTCCCCTCTCTCTCTCTCTTTTTATTCATATCAAACTAATTTGAGAAAATTCGTTTTGAAAAAAAATATGTAGAGATTAAACTTAAGCATTACGCAGATTAAATTCTGGGCCTTGATGAAATGTTTTCTATGTACTGAAGTGACTCATATATTATAATATAATAACTGAAGGTGTGACGTCTTTTTATTATGGTACACCAAAAACAAATGCATTAATTTCCTTTGCCCGAAGGGGTAAACAATATCTACATCATGGCACTGACTAGACAAGTTTACATTGTCTTTAATGTGAATGTAATTATTCAAGTAGTTATTTGCCAGTATTAAAATCTGTAGCCTCAGGCTTCATGTTAAAAGCATGAAGAATTTGGGGGAAAATATTGGAATCTGTTCAATTCAATGTTTCAAATTGCATCGGAAAGTGGTGATTACGTAGTGACAACTTAATAGACAATGAATGTGGTATTTAATTAACGTTGTATATATTAGAAAGTTCAAAACGGGGAGTTATCTTATTTGAACAGTATTTTTATTAATCAAAAGTCACTTTATAGTTAAAATAGCCACTATAGTAATCACAATCTAGTTTAAAATAGTCATTTTTTACTTTCTCCCTGAAACGCCAGTTAAAAAACAGTATATTTCGAAATGCACGTCGTCAAGTTCACAGTTTATAAGTTTGTGCATGATTTGTTGATTGTCTTTTTTTATTTTTTTGTTGTTTGACTTATCATAGCAACTTTTATGGATACGTTCTTGGAACCGCTAAAATCTAATATATAAATTAATCTAATATATAATGTAATGGGTAAGTAACTATAAAGTAATCTAAAGTCCCTTTATAGTTAAAATAGTCACTATAGTAGTCACTATCTAACTTAAAATAGTCACTTTGTTTTTCTCATTGAAACGCCAGTTGAAAAACAGTATAGCATCGTAAAGTTCAGAGTTTATAAGTTTCTTTTAGATTTGTGCATGATTTACGATTTTTATTTTTAATTTATTTATTTTTTCTTGTTTGACTTATAATAAGCAAAGTAGTAACTTCTAAGGATAAGTTCTTGGAACCGCGTTAAGTGTCACTTTCCAAAGCTCATGAATCTCTTTTTCAAGTTAAGAAAAAATACTTTTAAACAACGTATTTAATATTCTTTGGGTGAATAAAAAACAAATTTAGCTGAAAATTATATCTACAGAGAAAGCCTGCCTACAAACAAACTTTGAAACAATAGTTATCAAACGTGTGTCTTGGTGACAAATAATTAAAATAATCATGTTCATTAAATATACTGTTCCTTATTTTACAATAAACTTTTTTTTTATTTTATTTTGAGGAGATTAAAAGTCTCTTTCATAATCTCAATGTAATAATTATAAAAAAAAAATGTCAGAAAACAAACTGCAGGTTTGCAAGAAAAATTTGCAACAACTGCTTTAGTTTTAAAAAGACATTAATGAAAAAATGCTGCTAAATACTGCTTGGGCATAGAATTTGAGCATTCAATATCACTTTTCAAACACGTGATTTTAAACATAACAAAATGTTTCTTTTTCAGGGAAATTTTGGAAAAGAAATTAATGAAATAGCATCACATTCCATTACTTAGATCACAGTTAATTTCTTTTTTCATATAAATAGCTCATAAATTACTGCATAAAAATATTTTTTCCATTTTTTCTGGTATATTGCTTTCAAACTTAATAACATATAATGCTGCAAAACGATTCTATTACAAAACTGATTGTGTTTTTCTCATTCTCGCGTGAGAGAACTAATTAAAGTTGCTACGAGTATCAGGTAACATGAATTACGTCACAAGTAGAATTTTCTTTAAAAAAGACAGAAAACCTTCCCGCCAAAATCCGAAGCAGGAACTCGTTTCGTAGCGTAGGGTCCTTAATTGATCATAGTGGATAGGGAAAAGTTAAGCATGAGAGATAAAAGCAGAACAAAGGAGAAGCAAGAAAACGATCTAGACATCACGCAAATATTTGTATCTTCAGATGACTTTCTCACGATGGTGGTTCCGATCTGATGAATTAGAACTGCACCGTAAAAAAAGAAAAAAAAAACCTTGGAAAAGTGAGATTTTTGCCCGGGGCTCAGCGGCAAAAGATCGCGAAGGTCGTCTGATGAAAAATAACGGCACCCGTTTAATTTCAGCTCACAGCCCTTAATAGCAATCCTCTACGACACACCTCCATCCCTCCTTTAAGCACACCTCATTGATTTAGCTTCAATTGTATTCAAGATGGTAGAGGATGGTAAACCGCACAGAATACTTCCCAATCATATAATCATTTCCTTTCCCTTTTGTGTTTTTTTTTTTTTTTGTAAGTAAGGAAATTATGTTATTTGATTGAATGTTAGTGAAAATAATGCACTGGAATATGTGTTTATGAAATGTAATAACCACTTAGGGGACGTCCACAAATGATGTCCCGCTTAGAGTGGGGAATTCGCGGAATGCTGATAGTTTGCAACAAAAGGACGCATGGGGTAACAAGTTAGACATCATACAGTTCGGTTGAAAAAAAAAAAACCTTTTTTACTACAATTCGCAGTTCAAATGAACTATGTGGCGGTGCAGCTTTGAGCCTATGGCTGCTGAAACAGGTGAAACAAAGACCATTCTACGTACATCTGTTGAATGAGATCCACGCAAAATGGAATATTTTTATCTCATAGACTTCGTAAACCCACGCAAAGTGGCGTACCCGAGCTCTACAACTGCAAATAGGTTTATTTTAAATAGTGTGACATGTGACAAGGGAGGTTAAGATGAAGTGTGACACTTTGCGACAAGGGAGGGTTATGATGAAGTGTGACACTTTGTGACAAGGGGTGGTTGAGATGTCGTGTGACACTTCGTGACAAGGGAGAAAAGGGGTTGAAAAATAGTGTGACATAATTTATGGGCAGCCTTTTATGGGATAAGAATATTTTAAAGAGACATTTGAGGCAGTGAGAAGCAAAGGGATGTAAGTGGCAAAATGAAAAATTTGGAGATAACCAGCACACATGGTAGGTGAACTTCTCCTCTGTCTTGGGGCAAGAGATGGTACTAGTAGTCCTGGTAGTTGCTGCTATACAGAATGATTTAGAAAAAAAATTCAATGAAAGCCTACCTAGGATGTTATCTTTAAGCGCGTTTTACTCAAAACTGGAAAATAATCACTTACATCCCTTTGCTTCTCACTGCCTCATTTGTTTTATGAGTTATCTTCAATTAAATGAATCACTTGGAATTAGTTTTTAAGACCAAGAGTACAAACTAAAAATTAAGAATGACTAAGTACAAATGTGTCTTGATGACTCATTTTCATTTTACTTATAAATCACGATAATTTCGAATCACGAAAAATGTCCAAACAAAAACTAAAGCAAAATCGTTAAAGAAACGTTTTTGATAGTGTGAAGAACAATTTCGATTATTTGAAGAGTCTAGCAGTTGGCATTTTTGCTCATTGAGCAAGATGACTTATTTTGACCTCAAAAATTGGAACAAACTTTTACCCGGTTAAACTGAAACAAAGAGATGTTTAAATAAATGTTCTGCTGCACATTCTGTGCACAACATTTACGTTACTGCATTTCTTTTGTGATTATTTCTCTTATTGATTAAAACTTGTCACAATTAAGAGTAAAAATTTTCTCATTTGTTGTAGTTTTTTTATCTTTCCTGTATTAAGTGAATTCCATAAAAAAAAGAGTGGTAAAGCTTTTTTTTTTTTTTTACACTAACTCTCCTTAACATTTTTGTTACTTTAATTTTTGTTTAAGCCGAAAATTTTGAGAAAACTTCCTGAGTTGTATGACATAGAAGACATAAGTTTTCAATTTGTGGAAAATGGTTTGAAATATGTAAGTATACAATGATATAAATAGTTGAATATCAGTGGTTTACATTATGTTTTTTGTTCCAATAGTAATTTGACATAATATACTTGGGTCATTTTCCTTAAACAGCGCAATTTGGACAGGGCAAGGAATGACATTCACTGTGACAGGGGAATGACACTTAGAGGAAATAATGCATATTAGTGACGATATTATAATTTCTGAAAAGGAAACACTACTTTTGTGAAATTGAAAAAGATCCAATGTCGTGGTGTGAAAAAAGCAGTTACTGTGGTCATTTGTTTCCCTTACACACGACCGGGGAATGACGACGGAATGTGACAAAACTTAAAGTTAACTTATATATTGTCGTAACTGCAAACAACGAAAATCAATGCCACTTAAAGTAAGGCGGGAAGCCTCTATACAAATAAAAGTCTATCACTCACTGAGCAATTATTACAAAATTAAATAAATTATCAGAGACAGGGTAACAGGGTAATGCTAGTCATTAAAAATACTTAACAACATTTAACTTGAGATCACCCAATTATAATCGACTCTGTGTATTTTTTCCAAAAGAATCAATTCAGATTATTTACATGATGAGACCATAATTCAAGGACTAAATTATGGATTACTACAACTATTACCAGATGTGAGAAACATTCATTCCATTCTTCGACAGGGGAATGACAAAAAACCAAATTACATTTTTTACTATTTTATTCAAAATAGTGCAAAACTTGAAAAGTCTTTATTTTTCTATTTTAAAACATTGTATAACAGTTCTTAAGAGGTTAAGCAACAATTTCTTCACAAATATGCATAGCTTTCTGAATCTTTAGAGTTAATTTTGCTTTAAGATGGAGGTTGGGACACACAGGGGAATGACATTTATCATGTAAAAAACTTATTTACATGTATAATAATAATAGAGAGTTTGTTTTAGCTTATATTACAAACATAAATACATGTTAGTAAAGCATTCTATCGTCAGTTTCATTTCTATACAAGTTAATTTGTTATTTCTGGAGCAAGGATAAGAGTTAAGTAGTTTAGAGAAAATGACCCACTTGACGTAGCCCTTAAATGAGAATTATTTGGTATCTCCATAGCTGTAAATTGGAAAATATCAATGTCATGAGTCTTTAAAGTGAAAAAGCTACTATCTTTGTTTATGACAAAACATTTGCATTTCTCCGCAAAATCCTAAAAAAACTCACATCACGAGCTAGATTGCATCCAGATTTGTAGATTATGTTCATGTACAAAATGTTGAGCACACGTGTATACAACGAGTAGAAGGACCTACTGTGCACCTCCATAATTAAAAGTGATAGTGTTTTCACTGGTTGGCAAAGAACTCCTAATTAACTAATGTTGTTTCATACGGTTATATTGTTTTCCATAAGAAAGCAACTCAATTAGGATCTGATATTTTCATGTAAGATATGCCTTTGTTCAGTTCTTTTTTTTTTCAGCTCCTTTCTTTTTGAAAGACTTTAAACTCTCTAAGATAATACTTACCTGCATTTTTCTAAACAAAAAAGAAAAGCTAATTTTCAAAAAGAAGAAAGATCCTGCCTGAAAGAACCTTCCTTCGGAACGCGTCCTGAAATATGGAACTTCAAAATTCGATTTTCTAAATCATCCTCCTGGTTTGAAATTGATAAGACTGAGTGACGAGAATGGACGATTTAAAGAAAAGGAAGGGAAAGCTTTTTTATTCGTCATGCACTGATGGATGCTGCATCAATGAATTTTCCGAATAATTCAGCGAAAGGTTTAACTAGATTTAAAAAAAGGGGGAGAATGATGATATTTAAAACTAGTAGTAATTAGGAAATCTATGTCAAGAGGAAAATTCTAGGTCAAGAGAAACTGAATCAACGCGAAAAAATTATAATGAATATGACACAAGATATTCTGGATTCTAAATTACGCCAAGTAGGAGATAGTAAAATTCTTAACTCTTTAACTTCTACATCCTAAATATATAATACTACTTTCTTTTAAAGTTACGTTTATAAATTTCGATCGGCCCCAACTTCTATCGGATATTACTTTTTCACATGTTCAAATATTTTTGTTTCGAAAAACGGATTCTTTTAACCCCAAAAGCAGTTTTTGAAGTTTTTACTGTTCTTTTTTAATCCTACTTTCTCGTAAAAGTTTTTTTCAAAAGAAGAAAAATACGTAGAGAAGACCTAATGCGTTGTAAAAACATCGCTAAAGTAATAAACAAATAAAGTAAAAAAGTTAAACACAGTCAATTCGCCAAAACTCGAATTCCGATAACTCGAATATTACTGTAACTCGAAGTTTTTATCAAGTCCCGCCCCCTTTGTCTTTACTTACATGCTAAGTATTCTCTATATCTCGAAGTTAACTTCCTTTAACTCGAAGTTTTTTAAAGATGACTCGAAATTTATTTTGAAAGAACGAAAAAAAGAAAGAAACAAGTGACTGAGAAAAAAAATTAATTCACCTTCACTTGCAATTCCTGCACAATAGACCTCTAACAGTCCGGGAGCCAGGTGCAAATTTGGTCAATCATTTCCTCTCGAACGATAATTGGTGAGAGGCATCAGGGAATGGCCTATTAAACATGCCTAAGCAAGTACTCTGTCAATGATATTAAAAGAAACGAGCTGATGTGTCACATGACTTCCTTTTACTCCAATTTAATGTAATTTTCCCATTATTGGCAATTTTAATGTGATTCAATTGTTAACTCTCTAAATATCACCAACAATGACCAAATTAAAACCAGATTTTAAAAAAAAATTGCCAAATTTATCGCTAAGTTGGCGACAAAAGACAGGCGATATATCGCCAAATTATAACACCACTTGAGTTTACATCGAAATTAACAATGATTTCTCCCAAAAAAGGGGCAAAAACCCCCTTTAGAAACACCCGAATGCAACCAAAAAGGAAGGTGCACAACTAGACCCCCACTAGGAATCTTCGTACCAAATTTCAACTTTCTAGGACATACCGTTCTTGAGTTATGCGACATATATCCGCACATCCGCACATACATACATACATACGTAGATAGAGACGTCTCGAGAAAACTCGTTGTAATTAACTCGGGAATCGTCAAAATGGATATTTCGCGTGTCTGTATGTTCTTAGGCAATTATCCACCTGTGGTCGAGTAGGAAAAAAAAACTCAACATTCATTCGGGGGCGAGCAAAATGGAAATTAAGGTCGATTTTCGAGTGAATTTTTTTCGCGAATACAATACTTCCTTTTTTGTAAAAGGAAGTAAAAAAGAAACCTCTAAAACGGTACAATCCATGAATCCGAATTTGAAACGTATGAAGATGTGCACCTTGAATGTGTCCTGAAGCAGAATAAGCTCTATTCAAGTGGTATCCAGCGGTATTGAAATCAAAACCATGATTTTGATTTTTTCCTCTCTATATTTTTGATTAGCCTGTGCATATTGTGCTTAAAAACTTTTAAGGGGACACTGGACCTTGAAAACAAACTTTTTTAATTATTGATGGATTTGCATGAAATTTTAACCATATACTTTAAACACTGGTACAAGCTTAATTATGAAATTTCATTAAAAAATTTTAATTAGAAGATTAATTATTTATAAAAATGTAAATAACCTTAACGATAATTAAGAAAACTTTGAAAAGTCCCTTGCGTAATTATTCTGATTTCACAACACTGAAACTTATTTTAAGTCATTCTCTATACTATGATAAATAAAACAAAACTCACAAAATTGTCCTCATATTCAAATAAATTCAAAAAATAGAAATTTCAAAAATTTGAGAAAAATTTCTTCTTTTTGAACGTCCAATGTCCCCTTAAGTTATTTTGTCTGTTATATGTACATATGAATTAAAATATTCGATGGTTTTTTAATATTAAAATGTCGAAAACCAAAACTAGCAGTAAGTCAAACTTCGATAAGTCGAAGTTTTCGTCGGTTTCTTTAGATTCGAGTTATCGAGAATTGACTTTAAATTGCGAAAAAGGGCTTTGAGATGTTTGTAATGTGTGCCTGTCTCCTAGGGTAGTTCAGGAAAAAAAAATTTCAGCTGGAGTCCAAGACACCCCCTATTTTTTTAGACTTACTAATAGTATTGTGCTGTAAAAGTTTTAGGTTCTTACTCAAATCTTAAGAGTTTGCTCAATGACCCCTTAATTTAACATTAGCCGTAGCATAGAAAATGCCACAAATTTAAAAACATTTAATTTTTGTAGCTGTTTTATTTTATTTTATTTTTATAAATACATATTTTATTGCAATGTATATCAATGTATATGCCTATTACTAGTGTATATTACAATATGCAGCATTTTTTTCTGTTCCATGTATTTTGTAACCCCTCTCCCCATACGTATGAAGTTTGGGGGAGCGGGTAGAGTACCCTCTTTCAATTGAAATATATATATATATATTTTTTTTTCTAGTAGAAATATATATATATATATATATATATATATATATATATATATATATATATATATATATATATATATATATATATATATATATATATATATATATATATATATATATATATATATATATATATATATATATATATTTTATTTTCTAGTAGAAATAAATAAATAAATAAATAAATATATATATATATATATATATATATATATATATATAGGAAGCTACAACTCTTCCAGTATATTACTATCCACAAGTCTAAAAATATTGAGGAGTGTCCTGTTATCTAGGAGAAACTTTTTTACAAGTATTTTTAAACCATCCTACTGTCCCTATCCTCCTCAATCCAATACGAAAAAACTTTTCACTTTTAAAAAATCACAGCGAGAACACCTCATTTCCATACTCAATGTTTTTATATATTTTTAATTTGAACAATTTTCCGTTCAGTTTTATACTATTCAAAAAAAAAAAAGAAATCATTAGCACCTGTTTTGCAATATAAGGCATACATAAATCACGAAATAAAAGTCGGATTTTCTTCGGACAAGCTTCGTTGAAAAGAGCTCATGTCAGAAAAACTGCATTTTTGGGGAGGATTTTTTTTAAAAAATTATATTGTGCTGGATCAATAAAAATCAAATTTAAAAATAATGATTACAAATTAAAACCGCTTATACTAGTTTTCAAAGTTTTGGACAATATAATAGTGTGTCTAGTATTAGTGTCACCATTAATTGGTGACTCACACAAATACTAGGCTAGCTATAGTAGATAAAATACCAAGTTTTGTTAGTCAAAGGCACATTAAGAAAAGCTTTATCATCACATCTATTTCAAATCGAAAAAATCCGATAACGATTTTATGGAATGAGAAGAATAATCGTTTGCAGTTAAAAAACAAAACAGGTGATCCCTAAAGGAGGGGAATTCTAAGATTTAATTATTCAAATAACGTCTTTGAGAAAATTTGATTTCTGAAATGAATTCGTGTTTGATTAAAGGTGGATCGACATAATTCAGATTTGCAAAGCGACAATAATGAATTTTATTTCCTCAAACAGCCGACATAGTCCTTTATCATCATAGAATACTTATCATAGGAAAATTAGATTTTTAGAGCAAAATTTGGAGAACTTGGAGATAATATGTGCTTGGAATCTAAAGGGTATAAGAAATACAATTTAAAATATGGAGAAAAGTAGGAAAAACAGGTGAAGAGTCTTGCTTGGTGCTGCTATACAGTATAAATTAGAAAAACGGTTCAATGAAAGCCTACCTTGGGTTTGAAATTTGCAAGCGTTTTTCTCAAAATTAAAAAAAAGACCACTTGCATTCCTTTAATTCTCACCGTCTCACGTAAAAGTTTCAGAACAATATCAGAAGGAGAAGAAAAAGGTTGAAACCTTATTAATTTTGAAAAGTATTTGGAAAAACTCACATTAGATGAATCAAAATAAGCCAAGGATTACCTGTAAGGGCAAAGAATTAATAGCATTGTGTGCACTAGATCTGATATTTCGATGCAACAAAGGAGACTAAATGTTAGTCATTACGAGTGAAATGATCCGTGTTATATTATAGATGGGGATATTTACTATCTCACGTAATTGATCGCAAAGTCATAAAAGCTTTATGGACAATTTCGTGTGTGTAATAATAAACATGTTACAGCTGATTGAAATTGTATATATGTCAAAAAATAGTATAGGTCATTAAAACAAGATAAAATAATTTAACCTATAATGTGTGTAGTTTTTAGATATTCTAATGTGTCGAGAGATAAATAGCTGTATTAAAGTATGAAGATTGTTTATCTAAAAGGAGATTGTTGTCTCAGAAAATATAGAGGCTGGAATACATCATTAAATTATAATTTTTCTTGCAATTGCTTTTGTTATGATTAGATGGTGACTGAGAGTTTGCACTAAATAAATCATTTTCCCATCGTCTTGGAGAAAAATTGCATATATTTAGCAGGAGACTATAGTAAGAAATTTATCATTGGAACACAAAATGCGTACCGCAAACAAAAAGTTTTGAAATAAAACTTCAATTCAAACTTAACATAAGGAAATCTAGCTAAAGCAAAACGAATAAAAATAAATAGTTTGTCAATAAGGAGCAAGGACGGATACAAGGGAGGGGCGATGGGGGTAATCGCCCTTCCCTTGTGGAACTCTCCACTGGTAAATTTTCTATTCTGAAGTTCAAAAAACGCAATTTTAGATGATCTTTGTTAATTTTAAAGTTACCATAAGAAAGGTTTATGGGCTCTCCCCGTTAATGTTTTATAATTGAAAGTCCAAACATTTGCTATGAGCATTAGCATACGAGGATACGTAATAAAGAGTTTGTAAAAAAAAAGTCAATTGCCCCTCCCTTGAAAAATTTTTGGATCCGCCCTTGATAGGGAGACAACAGTTTTTATAAGCGTTTTTCATGATTTCTATCAATCAAAACACATTTTTTTAGGATAATAAAATGTATCTTTACTATTTTTGTAATTGATAAGTAAAGTTTTTCAAGCTGGAAACTAATGACTAAAAACAATCCAAGACATAAAAAATATCCTAAATGCAAGATATTTGGGATCAATCCGTGTTAGGCTCAAGTGGTTTATTTAGAAGTAATAGTTTTTAGATTTCTATATTGGATATGATTTCATCTTCTGTAATAATAATTAGCATTTTTGGGGAGAAAGGAGGGGGGGGGGGGACAGGCGTTATAAACAAAATATCGAAAAGTTACTATTAGCGAATAATATTATTCTACTTTCTGAAATTCAGAATATAAATGAAAAATTCACGATTCTAATAATATAAGAGTTCATTGGAAGAAATTTTTAAAGAACTTTAAATTTAAACATGAACTTATTATTATTATTTACATCATCATATTTGAAATGAAATTTCTTTAGTTATGGATGACGCTAATTTTTTTCCATAATACTAGAGCGATTTTTCTTTTCTTTTCTTTCTTTTTTTAATTTGTGAAAATAAATTTACTTAGTGAGGTATCATCTGAAAGAGTCAATACACAAGAAAATAGCAAATGATTTTTTCACTTGTGTCTGCATCTTTGTCTAGCTTAGTTCTTCCAATATTTCTTTTTAATTTTAAAATAACGAATCAAACCAGATTCATTATTAAATAATGCTTTTTTAATACGTTATCTTTTAGATTTAGTAATGCTTTATAAGTTCACATATAACATATGGAGCTATGAAAGTGCTTCCTAAATGGCAGTTAATAGCAATCGAAATTTGTCCTCACCAAAAATAACAGAAGTGAAAACTCTGAATTAGGTGTAAAAATATGTTTCATACCTGAATCTACCATTATGCTGTCATCAGGGGGGAAAGTTAAATACCTTTACTGATATTAATAGCCTTCTAAACAGCGGGATTGACAGTTAAATCCTCGACCCCCTGTTGAACAATCCCATCCCCTTTATCACACACGTTAATACACCCACCGCTTAACACAGCACGTTTCTCTTTGTTTGTAGTCAAACCGCATGGTCAACCATCTGCGTTGTTAATGTTGCCAGTTGGCAAAGCAGGGTGTTCAGCTGGCTGCAAAACCCCTACTTGATGTTTTTATTTTCAGGGGTGAAGAAGTTGAAAAGGTAAGTTTTTGGTGGTAAGTCAGAAAAATTGAATTTCCGCAACGATTAGCTTTTGGAGGTGAAAAAGCGAGAACAGCTGGCAAAGCGTGAAAGTGCGAGTTCGTTTTTGCAGACACCTTTACATCCTTGACAATTAGTTTGTTGGTGAAAGTTATTTACTGAGGCTCAACTGTGACGGGAGCAAACTGCGGTTGGCTTTTACTAAAACCTCAAATGTTTTGGAGGATGATTAATGCATGTAGTTAAAATTTAAAGGCACTTATAGTAATTTGGATTTCAAATGTTTCGGTTTGAAAGGGATTTTTTTCAGTTCACAAAGGATGTAAAAGTAAGAGTAAAAATAATGATAATAAATAAATAAATAAATACGAATAATCAATACAAATATCAAAAGGTAATGAATAAATAAATACATATATGAAAATGAATATATAGTAAACAAATAATCAAAAAAAATTTTCAGTTTCATCGAATCTTCGATTTTTAGGTTATAATAGATACCTAATCGTTAGTGGTTTTTATTTAACAGTTTTCTACTCAAATGTTAATGATTAATTCATTTTTAAAATCATGTATTAATTATTTATTTATTCATTGTTATTATTTATATGTTTTACAACTATTTTCATTCGCAAATATAATTAAGATAATTCTAAAAATTCCTGAAAGTTTGTTTTTTCTGTCGCACTCTGTGCCGGATGCACAATTTTTCCGAGCCGAAGCAAAATCTCTAAGCTACCGTCTCCTTTTTAGCTTTTATATCGATTTTCAACGAAAAAAATATAAATAGGTGAATTTGTCGCTCTCAGAAATTGGAGCCCGGGAAAAGGGGTTGCACTAAAACAATAAATACGCGCAACTTTGTTTGAGAGTAATAATTCAAGTTCCAGAAATTTCAACTGAATGTTATCCTTCCTAATTATACTTTCGCTGAAAAAGGTTCTACTACGAAATTGAACGCTTACAGCTTTCTTTTTTTTTTGAACTACTAAAATTGCACACAAGTTAGTCATGTTTTAATTTGTTACCAACTGCAAAATTCTTTATAACTTATGGTACTGTTGTCATAAAGTTTTATACTACATTACAAATGATAGCAGCCCTTTCAATTACCTGCTAAAAAGAAATTTATGGTTTTATAAATCCTTATGAACAATTTAAATTATATATCCCTAATGATGTATTGTTTTAAAACGTACTTTAGTATGCAGCGTTTCAGAATTAATACTTGATGAGTAACTGAGTAAATTAGAATAGCGATATTGTAATAGCCCAATTTATCTGAAACTTATGCTTAAAAACAGGGGGAAGATGCTTTAGCACATAAAAACATTTTCATAATTCTGTGAGTCTTTCAGGTACCAGTTAGTACCTTTTCCAGTAGTATCTTTTAGCAGGTATATTCCTTTAATTGAAGCAAAAGATACTTAAAACATCAAATATGCAGGCACTGAGAAAGAAGAAAATATTGCTGCATATGTTAAATGGAGATTCATATTCCGTTTAAAATTTTCTGATAATCACGGCCAGTGTTGCATTGCTTATATTTATCTGTATCGTTCTTCAGTTTTTTTTTTTTTTTTTTTTTTTTTAAGAGATTGAGAGACCACGCGTTGAACGTGGAAAGTAAAAAGAGTGCTAAAAAATGAATATAAAAAGGCAATAATTATTTAATAGTTTATGTATAGAGGGAACATTTATATATCATTGAATTTGAAGAAAAAAAAACAGACTTTTCAAACTTTAATCAAAACGATAAAAGATTACACTTATGAAACTATTTCGTAATTTGAAAAGATATTTTAAGATCAATTTTCACATTAAAAGTATAAAGTACAAAAAAAATAAATAAATATATAAAATAAAATAAATAAAAATAAGTGTCGTGCGGCACAATGACTCTTTCGGCATTTGAAAAGATATTTTAAGATCAACTTTCATTTTAAAGGTATAAATTACAAAAAAAAAAAAAAATATTTTTAAGTGTCGTGCGGTATGACTTTTTAAATTTTTTAATGATTTTTGCTTTTGAATTAAATATTTTTGTTTCCTTAATGATAATAAATTATCAAACTCGCAAAAATTTTTGAAAAGAATCCCACGCTTCCACATTTTTCAGTTACAACAGAGCTTAGAGAACAAATATCAGAATTACATAACGCTAGAAAATCTGCCGTGTTTTATGACTAAGTCCATAAATTGTTCCTTTTTGTGGTTGATGACACGTGTTTGAAAAATAATGATAAGAAAGGACAGCTGCCACCCCATGGTGGGTAATTGTCACATTTTGACGCTAAACAGTCACGAACACAGGAAAAAACTTGACATTAAAGAAACTTTCAAAAGAGAGAAACATTAATGCAAAATTTTTACTCATTAATAATTCATGGAAATAAAGCGTGAGGTGAAATTCTTTGGTATTTTCCCCACGCTTGTGTTATATTCTTCGTGGGAAGAGAACGTTTACTTAAGAATAATGATGTACTATTCCGAAGCTATATATTCAATCATGAAAATAAAAGAAGTAAAGCGTTTTGGTTAAAATGTAAACTTCAGTAGTCAACAAACATTTTTCTAACAATGGATTTTAAAAATAAAATGTTTGTGCGATATGCTTATCCCCCCTCCCCCCTCCCGAAACATAAATAAAATGCTCCTGTAAGTAGTGACCTTTATTTATTTATTTTATTATTTATTTATTTATTTATTTATTTTTTGTAATTAAATAGATACATTTATGAACTTTTCTGTTGAAAATAGCAACAGGAATGTACGTTTCAGTAGTCAACAAACATTTGTTCTGACAATGGATGTAAAAACAAAATGTTTGCGTTATAAGCATATCCTCCCCCCCCCCATGAAAATATATATATATATATATATATATATATATATATATATATATATATATATATATATATAATTAAATGGAGAAATTAATTAATTGTTTTGTTGAAAATAAGCAATAAAAATGCATCTATTAGGTCATTTTTTTTCCAAAATTAAGAAGGAAGCTAATGGTTTCCCTTTTAAATGAGAGAAAAAAAACAACATGAAAACATATAGTATTTTTAATGTTTTAGCTTTTATTTATAGCTCCTTTACATTCCTAATTAGTGCTAAAAGGAAATTTGTATCTGAAAAGCCTCTGATCTCTTGTTCTATTGAAAACATCTAAGTCTTCACAATTTGTACTCACGGGCTTTGTGATTTAAAGGAAAATTCATTTTACTGATTGAAAAAAAAAAGGAAAAAAAAAACGCGATCTTATCACAAGTGCGTCAATACAATGTTCCAAACTGTTCACCGTTCAAGATCGTTCTGACCCTTTCATTTAAAGGATTTATTCTGGTAGACCCGTTCGTTCATGAGTTACTCACCTAAAAAATTATCTGTGCAAAATTTTTCCTGAATTAAAATTGAAGACGTGTTTAGAATTTAAATAATAATCGCATTTTTTAACTATCGCTTTAGAACTTCATTTTTCATGTTCTTTCAGATAAATAAAAATATAAAAAAAACTCATGAGTAGAAATATTCATAATCAGTTTTTTCCTCTCTCTTTTCTTTACTCCTTTTTTTTTCCTTTTACTAAATAGAGCGACAGTCTCGGTAGACCTGTGCTATTTTACGCCCAATATTTGTTGCCAAACAAATCATAAAGTGATGTAGAAAAAGTTTGCCCAGAACTAAACGAATATTTTCACGCATTCCGATATCGGTTTTGTAACAGAGTTTTTTTTTACTTAGGTTGACATTATTAGGCATTAAGCGTTAACTAAATATTAGGTTCACCTAATAAATAAGCACATTTTATCATAGTAGGAACAATCTGCCGGAATAAAATAAATAATTTTACCTAAGAAAATATATTCATTGCGTGATATGCAAAGGATATAAAAATAATCCATAATCCTTTAAATTTTTCAGAAAAGGTAAATTTTGAAATCAAACATATTTTTTCAATATGTGAAAATGTGAAACTAAATTACAACCAAAATTTCTCCCACTATATAAATGCTATATAAAAACGTTATTTTAACATTTGAATAGGTAAAAGTGAGTAAATGAAGAAAACACAATTTTCATATAACATTATACGAAGGAACTAGATTTAAGTGCAGACCATATTCAGTTTTCAAGCATTTTATTTCAATCAAACACCATATTTAAATTTTTCAATTTTCAAAAATATCAGTTACATTTTATTTAAGAAAGAGAAAATTTGCAGCTAAAAATACTTTGTATTAAAACAAGTTTTTCTTTTGCTTAAAAACACTGTCCATTAGATACATACCGCCCCACTAAAAAAACAAAAATATGTCCGTAATTTTCAGCAATGATAAGTCTGCAGGAAATTTACTTCATTCACTGGACAAATATCAATCAATTATATTGTAAATTAATTTACAAAAAAATTCCATTTTTATCCTTAATTAAGTCAGGACGAAACCAATAAATAGCATATTCAAAAGCATCCCTTTTTTCATACATTTTTTTTATTATTAAATCTGGATAAGATAAGAATATAAAAAAAATTTTGTCCGCGCAAAATGATCAAACAAAAAACAAAAGTCCCCCAAAGCACATGTACTGCAATATTTCTCTCCAATAAATTTTCTTCTGAGAAAATTTAGGGGTTAATAATTCATTTTGGGAATTCATATCAGATTTTGTGAGCTGTTCAGAATCAAACGAAACTTTGTAAAATCAGAAAAGAACAAAAGTGACAGAGGTGTCGCGGTCAAAGTCTTCGAGCATAATAAGATTTGCTTGAAGAGGATTATGCCTTCAGATATTATTGAAGTGAGGTGGGAGAAACAGACTGACAGATACACTTTTCCTCTCTCTCTCTCTCTCTCTTACCTCTATTTCCAAATTCCTTATTTTTTAAATGTTTTTGAAAAATTAAACTCAAAAATTGTAAGTTTTACTTTTTTAATTTTTTCTCAGTTTTTTTTTAAATGTATTTTTACAACATATTAATTATATTTCGTTTCGCAAAGGGGTATGCTATAAATCAATATCTGCTTTCGCTATATATGTGTTAAGAAGACTTTTGTGCTAAAAAAAGTTAATATACTGTCTATATACTTTAGTCATCTTACTATTATTTTTGAATATTTGATTTCAGTGTTTTAAATACATTGAATGAAACACTTAATAATGATGCATGAAATTTCAGTTTCGGATTCAGTAACAAAGACACTCGTAACAACATGAATTTTTTCACATCTTTGTTTTTCTTTTTTACAGCTAAAAATTGGAAGAAAAAAAAAACATATCTTACAATACATTTCTTGGAGCACATTTGGACATATCTTCTACAGGATTTCATTGTTATTTGAAATCCTTTTTCACAAATTTCATAGAAATTTCACAAAACGTAACCAAGCTATTTATAGGCAAAAATCCGAAAGAAGTAATTGAATAACCGCTTTAACAGCATTTTCAAGAAACCGCCCTATAAGAGAGCCTTCAAATCCAAGGTTAATTTGAATTTAAATTCTAGTCTCATTTGTTGCAACTAAATTTTTCGAAGAGTACTGCATTAAAAAAGTCTCTATATTGGGAAAATATGTTTTCTTTTTTCCGCAAACTACAAAACGCTGCTAATTACTGTAATTAAATCGGTTCACTAACTCGTGGCTGATCATTAAAGACAACTCAAAGTAAACAGAAATAAAAGTATGTTGTAATAAAGCAGTCAAAATTAAAGATAAATTACTAAATTCTAACGAGGGGTAAGTTTAGATTTTAGTGATAAAATTATAATTTTTCTATTTATCGTTGCCTATTGGCTTTCTATCGTTGGATGTATAGATCTATCTTGTTAACATTAATAATTATAAACGTTTGTAAAAAATGTTTTTTTCTTCTTAAGCAGCTCTACCAATCGATCTTTTTTTGTTATGCTATATGAGAGACATGGGCAACGGTTGCTATTTTTTATGATCCACTCATCAGTGGACCGCTCTTTTTTTACCCGTACATTGTACTCAGTCATTTGAAAGACTGCATTCATTTGAAAAAAAATCTTCAATTTTTGAAATGTTCATAGAAGAATCTTTAAGTATAAATATAAAAAAAAAATTGAAGAAAATATAATCGATTTAAAAACCCGTAAAGCAAGCGATAAAAATGATAAGATTTAATTCACTTCTTGCGGGGAAGCTAAGATGTCGACAAAAGCTGGAGATCATGTGATGGCGAATGCTTTATTATGAAATAGAAAAGAAACAAAACTAACAGTATGTTTACTTATGTAGCATAGCTTAAAGACTAACAAAAACCAAAAATGAATGAACAAACAAACGAAACCAAATGTACTTCCATTGCAAAATTCTAAACCGTTCACCAGTCAAAAGAATGGGCGTTCATTTTTGAGGGATCCTATGGCTCCGTTCAAATAAAGGAGCCATTCGTTTCATCCCGTTCGTTCTTGAACGACTTGTCCCTGCTACAAATTACTGTTAACAGCAATTGCTTCACGTTTACTAATCAGCGTTAATTATCTTACCTCAACAACATTTAGAGCATTGCACTTTATGTCTCCGTTTATGATATACAACATTTCGTATAGTAAAAAGAAAAATGTAATACGTATTAGCATTGCTTGTGACCAGTTCTATATGACGCTTTTACAAATCAATCCCTCAAAACCATAAAAGTACAAATCCCTGTACGTTGATAATTCCGGTGAAACAATGGGGTCGTTTCCGAAATTTTAAAAGTTTTTTTTTTTTTTTGAAAGAGCATGCGGATAGGCCGAAAATTCCGTGCCACGGGAAACTGGCAGTTTACAGAGGTTGCCGCTAAACAAGAGTGCCTTCTTCGAGAGGTTTCACTGTACATATTTAGCGTGTGCTCCCAAAAGAAAAGAGAGGAAAAACTACATTTTCAAAACTCTGTGGCAGCTCATTTTAGTGATCAAACTAACGCACTACCCAGAATTTCACTTTTAAATACCGCATGTAAATAAACCGCAAACCCTCTTTGATGTATCATAAAAAAGGAATATACTCCAATATTTCAACTAATAACCCTGCCATTAAGTAATTAATCAAAACGATTCATTGCCAATTTAAGGTAACCCCGCAACTGAGATAATACGCAGGTCTCAGAAAGTGATTGGGAGTTGACGATATTAAAAATGCCATCTGCCTTTGGGGTACTTACTGATTACGATTCGCTGATTGTATCACTAATTATCGATAGAAGTATCACTCACCATTAATGGCTGTCTAAAGCATAAAAGTGTGTTTGATTTTCTTTCAGGTGTGGTGACCTAGCTAATTGTGTGGGCTTGACACAATTTGAATTATTAACGCTGCAGGTATATTGAAGCATGTTTTTCAAATGATTAATGTAGGTAAAAAGCAGTTTTTGAATTTGAACTCAAATAGTAATTATTTGAGTTAATTTAGTTCGAAAAAGCACACACGCTTTTAGTATGTGTTAAAAAATCATACATAAATGTCGTCGTTTCTTTCGCGATGAATAGCAATGTACGTACTAAAGGTGTTTTGTCTTCGTCTACCCTTTATAAACTTGCACTTTACACCGAATTAAATTAAACAATAAAAATTATGCAATCTTATATCTTTAAAAAGAAAATCACCGTATTGTTTAGTCCAAGAAATAAGATTTACTATTAACTGTTTAGAGGCTACCTTTGTTTTTAAAAGCTTACCATATTCAAAACAAATTGTATAAGTTTCCTCAAATATCAAAGTTTTTTCGTCTCAATTGGGTTGTTTTCGAAATTTTAAGAGTATTTTCTTCTGAAAGAGCATGCTTTAAAACATGGCATTTAGCCATTTTTCAAATATTTTGACAACTTTTAATATCTTTTAATAATCATTTTAATCGGTGCGCAGATTGAAGTTAATTTTTAACTCTGCTGTACATGACTTCAGAATGGGTTGAAGTCCCATTCACTTATGCCATTAGCACACAGCGCAAATTACTATGTCCTGGCAACGTGGTTGACAGCAAAACGTAAACATTTTGCGCGCCAATGGAATAGCGTGCCATAGATCACTTGTGACGTCATAAAGACCGCGTCTTATTTCCAAAATCGGACATTTAAAAAATTTAAGTAAAAATAACTGTTGGAGAAATAAAAGTTTTTTTCCCGCCTCCATTTTTTTTTTTTTTTTTGGTAAATTCTACCAATTTCAGTGACTAAAAGTAGTACTTTTGACAAACAACGCCATTAGAAATTAAACTCTATTATCCTTTTTTCCCAAAAATATGTTTTTCGATTTCTTTGGAAGGAGATTTAACCTTTTGCTGCTGTTCACTTTAGAAAACAAATCTTTCATCAATCTTATTCAGAAACTAAATTAATCTATCATTTTTGTTAAAAAACATCATTGCCCCTCTGAAAGCTATAATATCGATTTATATTTTATTTAGAACTGAGGGCGGTCATTCCAAGCTCGTCAGCTTGCGATATCGAGATTTTCGGTAACGTGATCGGTTGTGACGTAGAAATGGCACAAAGTTGTATTCTAATCTACTCGAACCAAGCCGCAAGCTGAGTTCGAGTAGATTTGAATACAACTTTGTGACATTTCTACGTCACAACCGATCACGTGAGCGAAAATCTCGATCTCGCAAGCTGACGAGCTTAGAATGACCACCCTGAATTTTATCATTGCATCTGTTGGAAAGAAAATTTATTTTTCATTAATTTCAGGAATTTAGCACTGTTATTGCTTGTTCCCCTGAGAATGATTGTTGTTGTTATTCCATACAATACGCACTGAATCTGTATCCATTGACCCCCCCCCCCTCCCGGAAAAATTTTTAAAGGTCGGTCCTGCATGAGACCTCACTTGGAAACTGAAAGGTTTATTAATGCTTCCTTTGAAATGTGTATTCTAGAAATTAATCCTGTTACTTCTGTTTTTGAAAACAAGCTTCGTACTGAACTTCAAAAAAGTAAGCACATAATTGTTATTGCTGTTAAAAATGTAATTTAATTATTACTCTTAAATGGAAACGATCATTTTTTGCTCCAGTTTGCACGAATTAAATTAATTTCTGATTTCGGTGAATAAACAAAATCTAACTCAGCAATTCATTTTTTTTGTCTACATTACCTTGAAAACTAAACAACGTACGGATCATTTTAAACGTAAAATTAAATCTTAGATCTAACCAAAACCGTAATTACCCTTGATATAGTGTGTGTTCTTGAATCGCATATCTTCGCCTCAGAGTAACAGTAGGATATCTTACTGTTATTCCTGGGATTAGATGTCTCACTGTTGCTCTGAGGCGACGATATAGCAAGTGTGGTCTATTATTGCTCATTTAGACACGAAAACTAAATTCAAATTTCACGAACACTATATTCCTTTTTTTTTTTTTTTTTTTTGCTGAAAGTAAGTTTCGTTCTACATGTTGTCTTTTATAACAGTATGCTTTTGCACAATAAATTTCGCAGTTGCTCTCTAGACATTGATAACAATTTCAGCATACATTAAAATTGAGTGTTAAGACCCTACTGCTTCGTGTTTAAAATGAGCTTCGTTATTGTTTTTTTTTTAAGGAACTAAACATTCTTATCGCCTTCTTTTAAAAAAGCTTTTTAGCTGAAAATGAAAACTTTGTCATTAATCAAATTACATCATTGTTTTTAAAATTTTAAATGGGTTTTACTTTTCTTTCTGTAATTTTGCAAATCATAGTTAAAGCTTTTTCTCTCCGAGTCAGATAAAATCATCAAGCTACTTGTTTATTGCAGCGTAATCACCCTTAAAGTAATAAAATTGACAATACCCACCTAAAATAAACAATAAAATCTGACAACAGCCGAGGTAAATAAACACACCCACAATATCCGGTATCCTGATTCTCTTATCAATTTCAGTCACACGCAATGGATTTTAAACTTCAAAACAGGGAGAAAACGCGACACTACTACTGCTGTTTCCATATTTTATGACCTTGTTAACACACCGCGGCACCTCAATAAACATTCAAATGTTCACCTTTACACTGACGTCTATCAATTACCACGAATGAAGAAATGACATATAAATTGGATTTTACGCAGGTGGCAGCTCACAAAAAGTAAAATCACCCGTGAAACAATGGGTTCTGCTTTCTCCCTCCACAGCTTCATTTGCCAGACTATTTGCCTCACTTCATAGCTTCCGGTGCACCAGGGGTTAGCCGAAGATGATCGGTTGACGATTATGGGTGACGAAACTTGTGACTCGTCATGAGAAAGGAGGAGAAATAAGATTTCTGTTACAGAAGTGCGCGGTGCATAAAATTGTGGGCGGTATTCCAAAGATAAAAGGCCACTTCGGATGACGAGGAAGAATGGAGTAAAAATGAAATCATATTGTGTGTTGAGGTCCCCACCGGAAGTTCAACAAACCGTCACTGAAAGATTGGGAGTGGGGGGATTCAGGAATTGTACAGATTACCGGTGCATTTCAAGGACTGAAATTCCCATAATGGATTCTTTATGGAAAGATATCTCCTCTCTCAAAGGATGTATAGTTAATCGATAATCCTTTCGTAACAAAATGGTTTTTCTTTTATCTGTCGATTTATATGCAAAAAGTATGAAATCTTCAGATTCAGAGCTCTTGGACATTAATTATTTTCTGTGTTTGAAAATTTTCAAGAATAATTGTGGGTTGAAGAAATAGGTTTTTTATTTCTGTAAAATAAAATCAAGGACTGAAATTCTCACGTTGGATTCTTTATAAAAAGTTTTCTTCATTCTCAAATGATGTATAGTTTTATTCTGTTATCCTTTCGTATTGAAGTGTTTTACTTTTTAGCGATGAATTTTTGTATAAAAACTACGGAATCTTCAAAATCCCAGCCGCTAGTGCATTATTTTTTTAGTGAAATTATTGAAGTGACTGAGCTTGATCAGGAAAATCTCTTAAGGGAGCCAAGATAGCACAACAAACTAGTAGCTAATATAGAACTAGCACTGACTAGACGAGTGACCGAAGCAATGGTTCGGTTCAACTCGAAGATTGAAGGCAAGGCATGGTATTTTCAATGAATTTTTTTAAAAAAATCTGTTACTTTTGTTTAGAATAATTCTTAAATGTTATACTTTTGGCTATCATTTCTACTCTATTTTGACTTGATTTTGCAATAACAAAAAGCATATCACTTAGATAGGCACTTAGTTTTGAAATTTTCACACAAATAATTTCACAAAAAAAATTAATGCACTAGCGGCTAGGATTTTGAATTTTCTACTACGGGCAAAGCCGAGCGGGTACCACTGCTATGTAATATATTTTGGCATACGACAGCGAGAGTTAAGGGGGTAGTGTGAAATGTGACACTGTGAGACAAAGGAGAAAGGGGGTTCAAACATATTAAAAAACAGGGCAACATCATTTAGGAGAGTCCCTTAGTGAAAAAAAGCATCAAACATATACTTTTTCAACCGAAACCTATAAAAATAGATCGTTTTCAAAAGGGGATGTTAGTTTTGAATTCAAGAGTAAAGCAAACAGAAAAGAGGTCAAAGTATGGAGAAAGTTCTAACCTTTCATGGTATAGCTTGAAAACACTCTACAAACCAAATTTGCTTCCAAAGCATGTTTAACACAAATGTTTTAAAACATTGTTCACTTCAGAGACGCAATTAACTTAACACATTTAAGTTCTGCAAATATTTGTATAACAGCCCGTTCTCTGCCGTGAACAAGTTCGTACTTTTCAGATTCTTTGCCCGACTGTAAGTTCAAAGATCAGCGAGTTGAACATTGTTCTCATCTAGTCGTTTTAAAGAAGTTAAATCTAATGGCCCTTCCATAGAATGAATGAAGATACTACGTATGTTTTGAACTATGTGTGCTTTCGTGTACAAGATGTTAAAATATATTGTACATGTATTTTAAAAAAAAAAAATCATGTTCTAAAATATCTGGCAATCGATTAAACCAGTATTCATACGCCAAGCTTACAACTAAAACATATATTTACAGAATTGTGACCACTGTTACTATTGCTGGTATTTTATGAGGAAAGTTGAAGTTAATATCCTTATTACTGGTAATGTTTCTAATCGAAAAAAAAAATCTTCAAATTCTTATTTTTTGGATACAACTGAAAAATGTTCTATCCAGTTATTATTAGCGGTTTATACATTTCAGAAGTCGATGTGTAGACTTGATTTTGGCATTCAGTTTGTTTGGGTATTGACTGGAGTTAATAAATCTGTCTTAGGTTGTGTTTCGAAACATCATATAAATAATAGCCGATGATCAAGTAACCTGCGTGTTTCAACAATGAAACTCGCGCCACGGCATGATAATTTGATAATATATTTTGGTAATGTTTAACATGCAGGGAAAGGCTTTATAGTGACAAGGCTGAACTCGATTCGTTAACTTAAATGCTTTACTGGTAAGAGTGTGTCATTTCAGTGGAATGAAGAAACGAAAAAATGGTCAATATTGAACGCTACCTACTGGGGTTCAGGGTTTATCCAATGGAGTTAGGGTTAAAATTTCAGCTATCAAAATATCACCAAAAAGGCAATTGCTTCATTCAAATGTAGAAGCAATTTTCCCCCGTCATATCTTGACGAGCGATTTTCTAGTTTTAAAATAAACATTAAACCTTTTGTGAGTTACAAGCACACCATTTAAGAAGCACACCGTTCAAAATTCAACAAAACATTACTCAAGTTTAAAAATGAAATCTAGGAATTATGTGTTCTGAATGAGATTTTAGGGTATTTTGTTGAAATCCGACAATTTTTTCAAACTTTATAGGGGAAGGAGTGCAAACAGTGAGGTTTCGATGCATTTTCCCATATACAAACTTCACTTTCTAATTTATTACTGTTCCATATTTATTCAATTGTTTAATTATTTGTTAGCATTTTTTTCCCGGTGAAAAATTACGTTTTATAATCGTGTCCTCTGACGAAATATTGTATTAATTATTCGAGCCAATAGAAGTATGCCAATGTAACAAAATTTCAATGGAAAACATCGCTATAAATCTCCTTCTGTGATCCAGTTCTACCATGCAAAACTTATTAGTTACGCTGTAGCCCTCCCCTACGATCTAATTTCTCACAGGAACTTTTACCGTGTGAATTTGACAACACCGCTTGTCGTTTTCAGTCACAGTTGGCGAGACAGATAGACTGATGAATTAATGTTACCTGCCCCCGTGGAAATCTGTTGAAAGAGTCACCGGTAATGGCTGGTCATGGGTGCCGAATGATGCAGACATAAAGGATGTAGTTCAGGGAAACAGGCTTTTAAGTTATTTTAGTGCCGCAGAGAATAACACGAGATAAAATAATAATGTTTTATGTGCTTAACGCACACGATTGAACAGCACAAAATTAATCAATTACCGAAAGCAGACAAAATATAAGGTTGATATTTAATAAGAAAATAGTCTTAAAAAAGATGCTCAGTAAAGTAATTAAAAAAGTTAGGAGCTCAATGGTTAAGCAGATTGTCCTGTTTTCTTTTGTATTAGTCGTACCCAAACGAGGTTAAGAAACTAACACATCAATGAAAACAATATATATATATATATATATATATATATATATATATATATATATATATATATATATATATATATATATATATATATATATATATATATATATATATATATATATATATATATATCTTACTAATATTATATATGCGAAAGTTTGTCTGTATGGATGTATGGATGTATGGATGTATGGATGGATGTTTGTTACTCTTTCACGCAAAAACTACTGAACGGATTTTGATGAAACTTTACAATAATATAGCTTATGCATCAGAATAACACATAGGGTAGTTTTCGTCCCGTTATGGGGGGCAAAACCCCCTTAGGGGGGCAATAAAACACAATTTTTGTATAAATTATCTAATATTGGGATGAAAAAATATTTGCACATATTTACATTATATGTCCATCGAAAGCTCTGATTTTTCTGCTGAAGATGGCACCTGTTCGAAATTTCTAAGTAGAATAAAAAACGAGTTATGAGCTTTTTAGATCCATGTTCGAAGGCTTTCCTCAACTCAATACAGTATTTAGTGTATCATATCAACTCCCTGTCGATAGCGACAATTGTTGTATTGTTGACTTTCTTTGCTTTTCGTGATTGTTCAAGGCTTTTCTCAAGTCAAATCTTGAAGTAAGATTTTTGCACAAGATTGGCAAATAATACATGATTTGGCTGATGATTTTCCATTTAAACGGAACTTTAATGTAATTAATGGTTTTTATTATTATTTATGCTGATTGAACACTTACTCATTATCCAAACAACCAGCAGATCGCCAAAATTTTTGCAGAAAGATTTCCGTAGCTGATGCATTTGGCAGTTTTTTCAACTCGCTGTTTTTGAAACCGAAGACTACGTCATAATGTTTCTCAGCTTTCACCATGTAAACAAAATATCGCCAATCAAAGAATTTTCAAAAGACTTTTTTTACCGTGTTAAATAATCCAGCAACTAAATTAGGCAAATCCATAAACAGCACAAAAACTTCCATTAATTTTCCTTTTTGCACAATTCCAAACAATCACCGAATTTTATTACTTATTTTGGTAACATTTCGGATGAAACTGTTTAGCGCCAATTTATGGTGACCAAAAATATCTCAGCATCTGGCGACGATATCTCTGTAACGAAAATTAATATCATATCGTTTTACAAAGTAAGGAAAGAATGGGGGAGCATCATCGAAAGTACCCCGAAACGACTTTCGCAAATTCGGTAAAATCACACCAAGAGCCACAATGATTGAAATTTCCCGAAATAACTAAAGCAAGTATAAGGGGATTACGAGCGCAGCTACTTTTTTTTAATCACTTCGTACTTCATTAGCCATACAGAGAAGGTTTTAGACTCCATGTTAAAAAAAAAGTATCAACAGATTAATCTTTTTAAACATGAGAAGATTAATTTCATGTTTTTTAAATTTGTATATGCTTAAATATAGTGCTTTCGTTTCTAAATCAATACTACTTTGTTCTTTATACTTATTGCTATTTTAGTTTTATGGTTAAGGAAGAAACTCGACTTTTAATCACGTCAAAAAGATGTGTTTTAAATTCTTTCACTTAAAACAGAAAACAAAAGCAAGTAACAATTTTTTCTAATAATTATTACTGACCCAGGCAACGCCGGGTATTTTTGCTAGTATATATATATATATATATTTACGATTGATTAATGTCTCTTAAGCAATTAGGCTGCATGTTTGCTCCCCTATCTGTAAATATTTTTTTTTTTTTGTTAGGGTATGATCCTACTTGAAAGTGGTATGAATTTATTAAACACACATACACAAACAAATACATTTTTTTGTTTGAAAGATTCTAAGCTATCGCACTTTAAATCCGATGTAAATTTAATCATTTTTCTTACATCAAAATTGTCTTATTACATTTTATTAGTTTTTGAGTAAATTACAGAGGAATTTGAAGCTTATATAAATCTGAATGTAAAATTAAAAGATGCAAAACATGAGCAAAAAAATTATTACTTGATTTGTTTTTTTAATGATCTATCATTAGCAATTTATTCAAAATCAAACACAAACTAAAGCAACTTTTAAATACAATACAATAATAAGCAAAAATGTAGGTATGGCGTAAAAGTTAATTTTTTGACTTCTCGCAGAAACAAATTAATTGTAAATCATTTTAATAATACTTACAGCTTGAAATATTTTTCATGTCTCTGTATGCTTATTTTAAACATAAAAAATCAAAGACACACTTCCAAAAATTAGTAAAGTCTAACTTCACGCTTTGTATTTTATATAAAGCGTTCCACCGTGGAAAATGGTAAAAAAAAAAAAAAAAAAAAAAAAACCGGATTTCTTAAAATTCTACCTTCGATGGTTTTTCCGGTTGGTAAAATTCAAAATGGCAAAGTTTCAAAACAAAATATCTCGCATCTTATCTTTCCCGATCGTCTTTCCACTCATTCTTTTAAAGTTATTTTTTATCGAACTGATAATTGGTGACAATTATGATCTTTATTTTTATTTTCGCATGTTTCTCGCATCTAAAATAAATTTTACTCCTCTAAAACTAACACGGTGTATTTTCACGCCTTGAAAAATCCTAATAATATCTCTGATTGCACTATATACTGGATAGTTATTCATGGAAACTATTTTCAATTTATTCTCAATGTACTACGACATTTTCTGAAGTATCCTTAAAAAAATTACTGGCTTCCATTGAGGTAGAATTTCCTACAAAACAAAAATGAAAAAAAGAGAATAATTAGTAATCATATTTGCGAGAGATCTCTTCTTTCTTCGTTTTTCAATGTGAATTTTAATGACTGGGATATAACAAGCTACCGTTCTTCTATCCCTCTTTTGAAAAAATAGAAAAAAACTCTACATAGGATTAAAAAAACAGAAAAAAAAACGTTACAAATACAAGAAATCTGAAGCAGGTTCGGCGTAGTATCGTATCAATATCTGAAATGTTAAAACATAATTGTTGTTTTGACTAGGGAAAATGATACATAAGTGTAATCTGTCTCAGTTATGTTTTCTCTTTTGAGCCTGTTAGAAATTTTCAGCATCATTGTAGCTAGAAGAAAGAGACGACTGTCATGCCATGTCATTGCTCAAAGAAATCTTTTTCTTTCTTTCGTTCCTTTTTTTTTTACGTTCCTTTTATTTATTTATTTATTTATTTATTTATTTATTTTTTTTTTTTTTTTGGAATATTTAAAGCTTGTTGATCCTACTACAGGCTGAACAATATTTCGGGGCAGTTGGAGACAAATTTAAGTTTGCAAATGATATCAATTCTTGCTCTTTTGTCATCGAATGTATGTTAAGAATTATCATCAGCCATCAGGGGCGGACCTAGCTCCGGAAAAACCGGACCCAAGTCCGGGGCGGCAAGTCTTAGGGGCGGCATTTTGGTTCGAACGTCTGAAACACATTTGTCATCAGGGAGAAACTAACACAAAAGTTTTTTTCAAATAGAATCCGTTTTTTGTAGTTTTTGGGAATCTGAAATGTACGAGAATATTGTTGGTCTTTTTGTTTACGCTTATTGTACCTTAACTGCTGTCGCGTACGTCAGATGGTCATGAGTCCTCCGCCTGATTCTGGAGCTTAGGCCATGCGCTTTACAGCTCATGCCGCTCTCTTCTCGTCTATTGTTTCGTGTAAAATATTTTGATGTTGTTTTGGAAGAGTTGTATTTCTCTTTCGTACCAGTAAAAAAGAAAAAAAAAAGAAAGAAACGTGTGCCACTGTCACCGCCATCCCTTCCATAAAAGTGTATTTCCTGTTTGAGTTGATTGTGTTCCCCGACAAATTGACCAGACACTCGAGCAAAGAATTTTCAACCAGTAAAGTGATTTTTGAAAGCTCGCTCTGTATCTTTGTTGCCGAAGAACTGAATATGATTTGTTACTATTGCAATTCAGCTCAAATATTGTTGCCATCAGCGCCATTTAATAAAGGAAAATTTATATAAATATGTATTTCACAGGAAAGGAATCTTGTAAGTTTTATGATTTCAATAATTATTCGTTTCTGCTTTCCTTTGTTGTATTCATGATGTTGAATAATATTATAATTATTACCTACGTAAGTCCAGAAGGTCCAGCGCATATTAGATCTAATGGACATATGGTCCGAGGTGCATAAATGCCACGGTTAGAAAGTCTCAATTTCCTACAGCTAGGACATGAGGTCAAGTTATCGTCTGAACAGGCTGGGAATAAGGTCCGGATTTTGGAGTTAGACCTTTGTCTCCAACTAATTTTGTCAAATATGATATTGATTTAAAATTGATTTAGTGACCCGACAGGCAATTTCTCCCAAAATGTACAACTCCCCGGAGAGCCATATTTCATGTACAGGGACGCCGTGGGAAATTGAAGTAGCAGGGATGTCCACGCCTAAGAGCAAGTGTGCACCCCCTAAATATTGCGAAGGCTTCCTCTCAAGGCATGATCACCTCCCAAAAAGAGAAAATACCCCTCAAAACACCCCCCAAGAAATTTTAATATCGCAGTCTGTTCCATGACCCCCCCCCTCCCCCCAGGTGGGCACCCCTGGCAATAGCGTAGCATGTAATTATTATTTACGACGTTTTAAATATTTATACATTTTTGGGGTCCATTTTTTGACATTGTGCAGTTCGGACTTGGATCGCGAGCAGGGCTCGTCCCCCCTCCCCCAGAGGACTGAGTATAATATTTTTTTCAAAAATATTCCATATTATTAAAGAGAAAAAACGAACGCTTCTCGGGAAAACGAAGTAATTTTAATGGGAAAAAAGATAGAATGTTGTGAAAAATCTTAATTTTTTTTAAAAAGAACCTTAAAATTATTATTTTCGATGGTTACAGATTATTGCTCAGTTAATCACGTCCCACACCTCATATTTCTTTCATCCCCACTTCTCCTTTTTTTTTCTCCTTTTTCCTGCACTGTTCAAAAATAAGATAATCTTTAAAATGCTTCGATTTGGAAGCGTCCTCCGTCAGCCAAAATCATTGAAGGACATCTCAAATCTCGTTTCCAGGGGTTCGATTTTACTATATTTCCAGGAGAAGAATTACTAAACGCCTCACTTTCTAAACAACATGGAAAATCGTTTAAGACACCTTTTTTGGACCTACAATTTTGAAAAATTTCAGAGTCTCTAACGTACCAAATATGGTGTACAGTCGCGTTTTTATTACTTCCATTTCAGAAAACTTCCAGACAAAGGCCTCACGTCTCAAACCACTCCTTCTAATATCATCCACATCGTCAAAAATTGATTTTTAAGAATTTTCGACAACTTTTTGAGATGTTTAGCACGCAGTCCTCTTTTAATAGAGTGAGGAAGTTACTCCCGTATGAAATCTGAAAAAACTATCATTTCAAAAATACTAAAGTGAGACCTTTAAACCCTCACCCTAGTCCCTGAATATCGCTTACTACTTTGCTTTTTAATATTTCTACTTCGATTTTTTTTTGGGGGGGGGAGAACCCCACAGCCTCCCTTCTAGTAATCATCAAAGTTTGTCGGTAACTGCGTTTTGGAACTTCAATTTTGAAAAATTGGGATGACAGGTGATCAATTTCACTCTATTTTCAAAAAAAAAAAAAATTTTGATCGAAGACAGCACCGATGTTCCATCTCTAACTCTAACGTCAACACATATCGCCTATAATCGCGTTTTTAAGACTTTGTCTTATTTAACTTTTCTCCGGGGGAGAACTCCCGGACTGCCCTAGTACAGGAAAGTTTAAACGACATTTTTAGACACATAGTGTATGACCTCAAGCTTCAAAAATTTTCATATTAAGACATATTATGTATATGATCGCATGCACATATTGTGCGTGATGGATTTCTGGGAGTATACCCTAAGAAAAATTGATGGGAACATCACTGCAAAGGAAGATAAGAATTCTTTTTAAATATTTGATTACCCCAAAATTTTGTAATGCGGAATCAGGACGGTACAAAATTAGCCGATTTTTTAAATCACTAAAACATCAACTCAAGAAGAAGGATTAAAGGATTATCCCGAAACGCACCAGAGAAGTCCCGGTTTGTCGTTATTCACGTGACGGATATTCACACAATTATTTATAGTTTCGTGTTTTCCGTTGCCACTCACGGTAGTGAAACCCTCATGTCGATTTAGAGAATCCCTATTTCCGTTGCGAAATCTATTTGCCATCGCCATCATTTTCCAGATCGGCTCAGAGATTTAGGGAATGTGCTCGGGATGTAACCCATCAACCAGAAGCGCTTAAGAAAAGAGAATATTTTATACGTTTTAGCTGACTGGCACATAAAGAACACTTGTTTCAGACCCCAGATCACACACATTTCCGAAATGAACCATTTGCAATAACTTCAGATCCAGAGGAACGTGTTTCGAATCTCATTTTATTCGAATTCAAACCTTGGAATGTGTTTTATGCCCCTTAATGTCGATAAGAGAATACTGAACTTATACTAAAACAAGTTTTATCTTTTTACGACATTTCGCGCCATGCTTATTCCATCTAAGCTAAAAAAAGACTTCATTCAGACTAATTACTAATCTTAAATATTCTAATTAGTATGTATCAGGCATTTAGTGCCATATGCAATAAATCCGACTGTATTTTAAGAGTTTCTGGTTGCAAATTTAAAAAGCATTTTTTTTTTTTTTCTATATTATGAATCTTGGAAGAATATTCGAATATGAAGATAAAAGTTCCTTGGCTTCAGAGCTGGAAATACAGCTCAGAATTAAAACTCGTAATTATATAGTTAATGAGGAATAAAATATGCTATATTACTTTTAAAATTGGACATCAGTAGCGCCGAAGAAAATGCTGTAGTTTTTTTTTCTGTCCAATGTTCAGTTACACTGCGTTAAAAATCATTTATCTCTATCGAAAATGCATTAAATTTCATTAAAAACGTTGCCATATCTGTTTCAAGTTACATTCGTTGCTATTTTTTCTTTCATGAAATGTTTAATGAATGCTGTCAGAAACTAGTAAAACAAAGAGATTTTATGTTAAAACAAGATAGCATAGAATGCCTGGACGGAGCCTGTTTCTGGTCAACACATTAGAGTTTGTATTTTTTTCCATGATGTGTAAAAAATGAAAAAGAAATTGTCAAAAAGTGTCTTATATTTTATGTACAGTGAGGTAACGAAATTCAAGCATTTAAGAAATAAAGGGATTTTACGTTCTTACTAAATAATACATTTTTACTAACTACCAAACGGCACGACCTTGAGGGTCACGGATCTGGACGAAATTCCGGATTTAGGTCAATTCCCACTAGATATGAGCTCAGATAAAGCGGTTTGACTGCATAGGCTCTAGTTCAGCTGTAATAGGGGTCCAAAGTTTCTAGTTAGGCTCTAGAAAAGATTGGGTTTTTCCTTTGAAATTAAACTTTTTTTTACTCTTTTCTTGATATTGCATTGCAGTATTGTCAAATTGAATGCAATCCCAGTATCGAATGAATCAAACCGTCCCTACGTTGTACTAACAAGAGACGCGACAGATGTTAGGAGGGCAAATATTGTGTCAAAGTTTTAAATTCCGACGAAAATGCTATTGTTGTCTAGAAAACAAACAAGCTAATTTAAACCCTCTTTGTTGCCGAACTAGTATCTATGCACTCAAACTATCTTATCTGAGCTCATATTTAGTACGAATTGACCTAAATTCAGAAGTTTATCCATATTCGTGACTCTCAAGTTTTTGCCGTCTGATCCACTCTGATTTGTAGGACTCCAGATATGCATTTGCGTTTTTATTAGAATTTGAAACTTTAGGACAATATCTACACCACAATCTCAAGACATTCGACTTCTCTTGTCAGTATAACGAGAGGAGGGGGGAGAGAGTTGTTGAGTCTTTGTTGAGAATGCATTGCTCATACTGCAATGCAAATGCAAGAAAAGGGTAAAAAAAAGATTAAGTTGAAGAAAAACCATTGCTTTTCTAGACACGACTAACAATTTAGAACCCCTGTTGCAGCCGAACTAGCGCCTATGCAGTCAAACCACTTTACCCTGGTTCATATCTAGTGCGAACTGACTTTACTCCAGAATTTCATCCAAATCTGTGACCCTCAAGGTCGTGTCGTGTGGTAGTAAGAAGAAAAGATAATTTAAACCAAGTTCAAAATGCAAATATGCTTTTTCTTGGGGGGGGGTACATTTTTCGCTCTGTTAATGATTATTTTACGTCTTTACTCTGATATTTTTAATGAGATTATTATTGTACATTCACAATATTTAATACACAATCTGCTTGAATTCTTGCATTACAATATTAGCAATGAAAATAATGCGTAAAGAAAACACTGTCCCATTATGCCACCCACTTGGATTTATCGTCCCTTAATAGCAATTTGCATTAATCCCTATCGAGTACACCCACCCCTGCATCTATCAGTACGCTAATTTTGAGCAACTTCTTAACATATTTTTATTATGTAAATCGAGTAAAAAAATTGATTGCGCGTCTCCTCTCTCTATTTAAACATTTGGCATTCGCATTTTAGCAGAGTCTGTCTTTTTTGAGATAGATATCGGATTTAGCTGGTTTACGTACCTTCATTATTTGATTCCTTGCCCTAAGCTTCGTTGTCTAATGTTCGGTGAAGCATACACACACACAGACAGGAGATTTTTTTTTAATGCGCCCCACACCCATGCATTGTGAAAAGTCATCAAAATTTGGATTAGGACCTGTTCAAATAGAGTTACTGGTTAACAAGTGCAGGTGGTTTAGTGACGTGTGATGATGTCAGTGGTTAGTGCGGTGAGTGTCCGGAGAATGTTTTCATATAGGATCGGCTACGATACATTCTAACGGATAAGCACCTAACCGGTAATCTATTACAACTCTTCTAGTTAATTACCGGTAAGTCCGAGTTAATCGGTAGTTTTTTCAGCTAATCGGTAGTCGGTTGGTACAGTTTTTCCAGAGTAAGAGAAGATGTGCACTGCACAATAGTGACCGCATCAACTTTGAGAAATTTGAGTGCACAGATCGTAAGTAGCATTAGTGCCTGCCATTGATCTTCGTAGATAACTCACGGTCAAAAATGTAGAATTGATCCGCCATTTGAAGAATCAAGTCCATACCCGGAGATAAAGACGATTGAGTTCTTCCCCACAACAATTTGACCTTCTCGCTCTGACGTCGTGCAGGAGAAGTTATGATCGAGTTCAACTTCGAAAAACTGTTACAAATCACTCACTACCCTGGCCTAGCTCTCTGTAATTATTTTTTTGTTCTAAAAGCATCATGCGACAGAAAGTGAAGCAATTCGACACGATTCCAGAAATCTCGGCAACTTCAATGCGTTTCCATGGTATCCATCTGTAGCCATTTCCAGAAAGCCTATGAACAGTTGGAACAGCCCTCGCAGCCGTGTGTTGATGCCCGTTATTCAATGAATTTTAGATCTCTGCACAAAATGCGGTTTAATACCTTCGTTCTGAAGTCCGTTTTGAAACTTTGTAAACGCACCTGGACACTTATGACAGGCCCCAACTTTCATGAGTTAATCTCATAAAGCGATGTTGTACCAACCACGGGTGTCACGAAAGACAATAATTCGTGGTGTCACCCCTCCCCTCGCAAAAAAAATCTTTACATGTATACATCAAATTTATACGATGCAATTTTTTTTTTTTTGGGGGGGGGGGGGGTTGTGGAAAAGTGACAGTTTAAGTAAGCGAATGTATACATTAAATGGTAAAACGAACGTGTTCTAAGTCAACTTTGTCCTGGACACATATGTAATCCATTTTTGATGAAAAGAACTTTACCACTGTTTTTTCATTCAGTCCTCTTAATCATTATCCATCTTTTCGTTCTCCGATCCATTTACGGCGTGCTATGAGATCGCAGATATTTTTTCCGCAGAATTGTTCGGATTTTTAAAATAATCTTAATTTTTTTTAACGTTTTAAAAAGCGGTTCTCCGGGAGAACGGATAAGTATACTCCCCCCTCCACGGGATATTACTGTGTTTGATAGATTTTACCCATATTTTAAAACATTTACTGAAATTTCAAAAATGAAATATTTTTTGTTTCATTGACGCTTTAAAAAAATTAGGACGTCACCCCTTAGAAGGGTGTCACCGGGGTGGACACCCTTTCCCTCACAGGGACAGAGCTCCCAGAACTTAATCCTTTGGGAAAGTAGAAATTCCCCATTTTTAGAATGGAACTCCAAATTTTACCGGATGCTGATAATTTTGCCGAATGGAACTCCGATTTTCCTGGAATAATGTCATTTTGTCAAATTTAACCCTAATTTTTCAAAAAGAACTCCAAATTTCGCCGAATGATGATAAATTTGCCAAATAGAACTCCATATTTTGCCGAATCGTAAGACAAAGATTGCCGAATAAAGATTTTTTTGAAGGCCACAGTGTCCCGTGACCTCCCTTTGAGGCGCTTCTGCGTAGGGATAAGACTTCATAAAATAATGTGGCAAACTATTTCTTCATCCGAAGCCTATGCTGAGCTCTGTAAAATCAGAGAGTAGAGTTTGCCCCTAATGTTCCATTTCGACGACATGCAATCGCCTCTGCAAACAGCAATTGCACTCCATAAAGGCGCCACATTTCACACATTTGATACATTTGCAATTAAAGAAACCCACGCTTATTCCTCAACTTGTTCCAAGATACCATCTTTTATCAACGATCACCTCTCAAACAGCAGATACCCATTTCAATTAGAACAGAAACCAACTCCAAAACCTTTTAGCCAAACGCATCGTTAACATCTGAAATCCACGACAACGCTTCACTTCCTGAATATGGAATTACTTTGTCAAGGTCACCTAATCCGATACTCTGGAAAGCTCAGAAGAAAACTTTTCTTTCCAGCTTTCCCTTTATTCGTTTTTTCTTCACATAGGACTTAACAACGAGGAAGGTTCTCGCGTTTGTCTTTTCGGATGCAGGCCTGAATGCCGAAGTGAAACCTGAACATCATTAGCGTTATCTTCTTTCATCGAATGCTAGCATAAAGGGGTCAAGAAATGATGCTATTGGATTACGCTTTTAACAATTTTTCTTTTATTTAACCACGTGCATTTTTTGAACTTCAGTAAAAGGTTTTAGGGTCAGATAATGAAAGTTCTAATGTTATCAGAAAATATTACATAACTTGCATCGACCCGAAATGAAATTTCGCTTGAGTATCTGCTTCATAAAATCTACCGACACATTTGAATATTTTTTTCAAACTATTTTTTGTTTGAAGCTTTGATACCTAATAATAATAATAATAATAATAATAATAACCATCGTCGTCGTCATTATTATTATTATTATTATTATTATTAAATATCAAAGCTTCAAAAAAAAAAACAGTTTGAAAAAAATATTCAAATGTTGATATTATTATTATTATAATCATCATCATCGTCGTAATAATAATAATAATAATAATAATAATAGTTATTATTATTATTATTATTATTATTATTATTATTATTATTATTATTATTATTATCATTATCATTCTTATTATTATTATTATTATTATCATTATCATTCTTATTATTATTATTATTATTATTATTATTAGGTATCAAAGCTTCAAAAAAGCTTTTTCAAAAAGGACATCATCGTCATAATAATAATAATATTAATAGTAATTGTTATTATTATTATTATTATTAGGTTTCAAAGCTTCAAAAAAACAGTTTGAAAAAAATATTCAAATGTTGATATTATTATTATTATAATCATCATCATCGTCGTAATAATAATAACGATAATAGTAATTGTTATTATTATTATTATTATTATTATTATTATTATTATTATTATTAGGTATGAAAGCTTCAAAAAAGCTTTTTCAAAAAGGACATCATTGTCATAATAATAATAATATTAATAGTAATTGTTATTATTATTATTACTATTATTAGGTTTCAAAGCTTCAAAAAAACAGTTTGAAAAAAATATTCAAATGTTGATATTATTATTATTATAATCATCATCATCGTCATAATAATAATAATAATAATAGTAATTGTTATTATTATTATTATTATTATATGTATAGATTAAGTATCAAAGCTTCAAAAAAACAGTTTGAAAAAAATATTCAAATGTTGATATAATAATAATAATAATAACAATAATAATGACGACGACGATGGTTATTATTAATATTATTACTATTATTATTATTATTGTTATGACGATGATGATGATTATAATAATAATAATAATATCAACAATAATGATAATAGTAATAATGAATAGAATAAAGAAAAAAAAGTGCCTAAAATTGCTTTCAATTCCGATAGCTTTGGAGTTTAGGAAAATCTGCAACCCACCAAATACATCAAGTGTTCAAATATTTCTAAGAAATGTTTAGTCGAAACGGTGACGGAGAAATAAGCTTTGATTTTATGTTTACAAATGAAAAAGAGGTCCAACGTAACCCAATCGGTTAGCCACGGAGCTCGTGGTTGAAGAATCACTGGTTTTGTACTGGCTGGTCAAAGAAACTGACGCGTGCTAATGCTGACAGACGCATGTTTAATCTGTCATGGTTACCTTGTCCCTCAGATTCCAATAACAATCAATACTTCTGGAGATTCTATATCAGGGGATGCTATATAGGCTCTTGGCCAGAGTCAAAAATATCAAAATATCGTTAGATAGTGGTTCCATCTGCAGTGTGTTGTCTGAGCTAAGTTGGACTTCTAACCCAGTAGTGCTCGTAAAAACACATGCAGCTTATTTTTGTCTTAAGTTTCCTGATTGGTGTTAGTTATAAGGGACATCACAACACAATTAAGAAGCAGGATAGAAACATGTACTTCGAAAAATTCTTCAATGAACTCTGAAATTAATATGAAAAAGGACGTGGGAATTATTAAAAAATAAATAGGGGAAGGTTGCCGTCAATGAACCTGTTCCATGACTAGACAGCTAACATATTTCCCGTACCAGAGTTTGTGCAGACGCGTAATCAGTTTTAGTACCTTCCTTTGTCTGAAAACAGTGTACTGCAGAATCGTCAAGTAACTAAAATTATTTAATGATATTGTTGATCGGTCAGAAAAGATTTCTACCATTATCTTACTAATTATTCAGATTTTCAATTAATTCTAACATGGTTTTAAGATCACTGATCATCTAAACGTGAGCGTTGACTTAAAAGAGTGCCTTTTCTAGTACAACTCCCCAAACTTCATGTTTCATCATGATTCGTCACAGCAGCTACACCTATAAGAATATTCAAAATGACGCAGTTGCTGTCATTGGACCACTAGGTGTTTCCATGGAATGGACCACCTGACAAAGTGTTTCATTCATGAAAAATCTCAAATATTGCTGTAACATCAGCTCAATTACCTTTGAAAATTGCTCAATTGTTTTAAAATAAATATGACAATAAAAAAAAAATAATCTCAGTAATTTATGAAAATTCTTATACTTTATTGTAATTTCAAAGCAAATTTTTTCATACAATTGATTGAAAATTTCAAACATAGTAAAACAGCTTCAAATAAATTTGCTGTTCCAAAAATATGCAAAAATTAGTAATTACCAATAGACAAGAAACAAAGAACGAACTTTAAACAGTCGCATGGAAGATTGAGAAAAAAAAAAGGTTTGTTGTTACCTTAGTCACTTATTAAAAGTTTAGGAGATAATCTTTCTGAAAAAGGAATATGAATAGTGAATCATATTTTGAAACCATAGAAGAAGTATTCGGAATTACTTCCGAAAAATTGGGGGACTTGGTCTTTCAAGAGGCTTAGAAAAATAACATGTTCCACAGATTTAATTAAGACAAAAAGCCTGTTAGTACTATAGTCTCTGGTAGTTCGAGACTTAACCTTCTGGTTTCATTAATAAAATGGTCAAAAATGTTCTCTGATATTTTAGAGAGCAAGTAAAATCTTGCGTGAAACGAAAATTTTCAAAGTCGATTTAACGAAATTCTCAACAGTTCAAAAGAAGTTGAAGAGATATTAGATAAGAACAATGTTGCACAGTTGGGAAAATATCAAGTGGTGAGCGAGGTGTGATGACAACAGCTGTGTGTTGTGTGAGTGCTGGGGTTTTTTTTATGTTCCTCTCATCCGAAAATTAAACATGTTAAAAAATAAATCTACTTTTCTATAACTTATTGTTATTTATAGTGTTTATTGATCACCTGATATAGTATTTTTGATATTTGTAAGTTACGCATTGATTTTTTAATTTGAGTATGTGGTCCATCGATGGAAACTCAATGGTCCATCCATAGCTACCGGTAACCATGAATGGACCTAATGCTACAATATTTGTTTTTAATTTTAATTCTTAATTGTGTATATTTATCATAAAAAAGAATATTATTATTAAAAGAGAAATATACTGAGAAATTGTTCCTATAAATAACGTGAAATTTGAGTTGGATTCCCGTTCTAAAAAAATCGGAAACAGTTATGTGGTTCATTGACGGCAACCTTCCCCTATATCACTGGAACACATAATGAAACTTAACATTTTCACTGAATTTGATAGTATGAAGTTATTCTTAAAATTTTTAGTGAGTGACTTACAGAGGTAATTAATGTAGTGGAAATATATATTTTAAGTAGTTATACAGTTTGTGCTAAAGTGAAGAAGTCGATGTGAAACGCTTCGAGAGCCCTGTTCCAGATTAACGAAATAACTTTGAGAAAGTATTTAGTCATTTTCTAGGTCATCAGAATCTAGCCAGCTATATAACACGGGCAATTTTTGCTCCATTTACGCAATTCCGTTTACATTATTTTCCGGACACATCGACTTCGTGAAAGCTCTGATGAATAAACGAAAAATCCCCGTTCCACACCTTTCGTGCCACAAAGTACAACCGCGGCAACTCCCATCCGCCTGAAGAACATTAATGACTCAAAGTTCACAGAAAATTTCACTGGCACATCGTAAAATTCTTCACTCAGTTGAGCGAAACCATTCCAAATGACAAATACAAAGTTTCATGGTCTGACAAGGAGCAAAGAAGGACATTAGAGAAATGACCAAAACAACGCCCTGAAACAAGTTTGGCCCCGTGGTTGGTAATTTGTGGATCTTTTAGCGCATTCCATAAAAATGTTGAAAAGACCCTAACAATAACTTATGGGTTAAAAGAGGGGAAAATGTGATTACGAATTGTCTGTGGTCATGGCTGTCAAGAAGTTGTACTTGGTAACACAGGTGATTTAGGTTTCAAGGAATTGAACTGTTTTTGTTTTTTAAGTTCATAAGATGCATGACAAACATTCTTTTTCTAATGATTTTTGAAAAATGAAGCTAGCTAAATGTTTCGGAACATTGCTGATGTTTTTTATGGTGTGTATTTGTTGTTATTAATATCAGAGGGCAAAGTTGAACTGTATTTTAGGCAATAATTAGTTGCCAAATCATTTAAGTTACTGTTTTTATATCTAACACAGCGATAATGTCTCATTACCGGAATGATTTATACTAATCTTTATAGACTTAAATTAGAGAGATCTACCTTAAGGATGAGTAAAAGTCCAAAGCAACTTTTGCTCTATTTTTGCTGTTGCTCTGCATTACCAGAATATGACGAATGACATCAGAAAAATCTGAGCAAGTTTGTACCCGAGGAATTTTATTTAAATAAGCGATATCCGCACGGCTCTGCCCATGGTATGCAATACAAAAATCAATCAGTTCACTTGTGTGCTATTTACAGTTAACTTCTATTGTGCATATAGTTTTTTTTTTTTTTTTTTTCAAAATCTCTATAGATTTTTGTGACATTTGAAAATTTAGCAATACGACTTCCAGTAAATTAGCCTCTATTGCGACGATAAATATTTTTTCAAGAAAAATGTTAAGGAAAACAAAAACATATAGTTGTGCTCATGTGCGCTATTCCACTAGTCACCAAATTTCTCACATCATTTTCGGCTCTCAAGTTTTCAATATACTTAGTTGTTGTCAAATGCTCGCCCATTTATGACATTACTTCTGTCTCATTACTTCTGTAATTTTTCTACCAATTTAAGTTGAAATTTAAACTTCATTGGGACAAATTCAGAAAACTTTAAGATTTGTGAACTTAAAAATGTTTTTTTTTTTTTGCTTATTGAACTAAAATTTATTGGAAAGTTCCAGAATATATTTTTCGAATACTAACGTTGGCCGTAACAACCGACCATATGGATCGGCTACCTAGCATGCAGGCCGTTGGTTGGTCACCACTACGTTAGAGTACTCCAATATGTTATATTTTATGCAGTGGAAGCGCATTGCTTTGTAGTTTACTTCCTAAACGAACCGCTAGTTCACATATAATATCAAAATTTGGAACAGTGTTTTTGGGTATAATATTCATTTTTCACTTTATGAAAAATTCATTTTTTACTGGAGAACTGACGTATATGTGACAAAACATTTCGCAATAAAATGTAGAAATTTTAAATGATGTTGTAAATAAACTTCTCACATATTTTGTGTCGAGATCTCTTACTTACTACATTTTTAACTTGGCAGATTTTATTTGAAAAAAATAACGTTATTTACAACTACAATAGCATTTCATTGGATTTTGACTACATTTTACGAATAAAAACAACAAGAAAAACTGAAAAGTGCATGTTTTAAAATTAACACCACAGCGTAGATTAGCAATTCCGTTATGGATTTCCATTCGAAGATTTCAGTCAAACGTCACATTTGGAAATCTTCGAGTCATAACATTATGACTCGACAACGGGAGATGGGAAGTTGACGAAATTTCCCATCTCCCGTTGACAAGAACCAGTCAGCATCACGCTCCGTCATGACTTATTGAACTCCCATCTAACTTTCTTGAGGACGTTGCGGGTAATTACGTGACCCAATGGCACCCTGCGTGACGAACAGTTTTCGTAAGGGGCCGTTTATTGGGATCGGATGGTGTAGAAACAGCCCTTATGGTCAATCTTAACACTGTTTTTATTCTCCCTGTTAACAAAAAAAAAATGTTGGATAAGAAACAGAATGAGGGGATGTTAAAAGAGTTGCTTTGTAATGCCTTACCGAATTGGGCTTTTGTGTTAAAAGGACATTTCCGAAGAAATATTGTTTTTTTAAGTGAGATAAATGATGATGGATGATTAAACACTTTGCAATTGAAAATTCACTGGGAACACTCAATATTAGTCTGTTTTATAAGACTCAAAACTGCGTTTTTTAAGTAATTTTTCACATCAGACTTAGAAGCGCGAAACACTTGATATACCACTGATAAAACTTAAACTTACTTGTTTCAGAGTTGCGTTTCAGAACAGTTATTTGCATCTTAAGAGGAAGGGAAGAGCTTTGCTTTAGAATTTTTATTCCTTAACTGATAAGGTGCAAGGCCGTATCCAGAGGGGGGGCCTGACGCGTCCGCCCCCCCCCCCCACGAAACCCGAAATGTTTTGTACCGTAAAACAGAAGAAGGTTTTTTTTTCTTTTTATAAAATTCCTATTGTCAGAAAAGGAAAATAACAATATTTTTTTTTTTGATTCTTAATTTTGCTATTATTTAAAATTTATAATATTTTGAAGAAATACAGAAAAAGCAGTTCTAGTTCTCATTAGCTGCAAGGCACACTTGAAATTTAGACCTTTAATTTGGACTTCCTGCTCTCTTTCCCAATTCAATTCAGGGCAGTCCAGGGTCAAGGCAGGCCCTTTGTCAATTCGGTAGACTTTTCAAGTCTACTAAACTGACTTCTGTGTACTTCCTCCTCCAGAGACGTGCACAGAAATTTTGGGGCTGTCACAAATGTTTTTTTGGGCTCCTTCCATATTGTTTACCCACATTTTCAACCCTAGGTTTAAAAATATTGGACCCCATTTAAACTGGGGCCCGAGTCAACAGGTGTCCCTTCTCCCCTCTGTGCACGACCCTTCCCTCCTTTCCCTAAAACTCTTATAAAACTTACACTGTACTGATTTCGAGCCTGGGACTCCCCAAAGACTAGGACCCTAATTTCCGATTAGGCGAGTATCTTGTTACCAAGATGTGCCAAATTCAGCTCCTTGATACATCCTGAGTAAAAAATGCAAAAATCACGATTCTCGCGTTTTTGTAGCATAATTTTCAAGATCATTTTTGTGACTGATATGTTTCTTGTCTTGCATTTATTTAATGCCGAATTCAGTATCATGGAAGTTCTTTTGTTATTGCTTGTCTTTTTTTTTTTGTTTTTGTTTTTTTCTTACTTCTACTGCATCCTGTTAATACCTTAAGTATGAGAAAAAAATAACACTTACTCTACTCTTTTTCATTTTCTGCACTACTTGTGATTGAAAAAAAGTCGTTTCGAGAAATATTTCGTTGCATTTATTTTTAACTTAAAACGGGTGCGTCTTACAAAGTTACAATCATTTTGTAAGAATGTGCAATCAACTTCTGAAAAGTGTAAATAAAAAGCTTCAAATAATTTCAACTGTTCGAGAGTCTTTGAAAATTATTTAAGTTTTTGAAATTCCTTGAAATGTTCTTCAATTTTGTATCTTATCAAGAAAATCAAGTATGAATTGTCCAAATGGCCGAAATATTATTCTTCCGTTCTTATTTTCTGAATGTCTACACCATTTCTTTTAAACTGTTTTGTACAATTTTCATACTGTAGGGCATTTAATGAAAAAAAATGGGGGTAGGGGGAGTGATCAAAAACAAACTTCAGTAAAAGCCGATATGAGCAGATGGCGGGGTGCTTCTCTTTTCTCCTTTCTCGTTTTTCCTCTCTGTCCATTAAGTTCCATGATTTGTCGAGCAAGCAATTTTTATTTTGTTTGATCTTGATTTGCAAAAGAATGTATAACTTTTAAAAGACTTCGTTTGCCTATTTTTTTTTCACATTTTTGTAGTCTCAATTACTTAATATAAGGCCTCAAAATACAGATTTTTTTTTCAAAAATTTCTCGGGGGAAAACCCCCCGGACCCCCTGAAATTATGGATGTTCTACATCCGACTTAAAGGGACACTCTCCTATTATCCTTACCACTACAAGGTGAATAAGAAAAATAATAAGAAATTAAAATAACAACAGTCCAAACAGTGGAATCATTAAAAATCGAGACAAAAAGTCTTCTATGTTAACATTTTTATGCGTTTGGTGTGTCTATATATACTATATGTGTGTGTGTTAGGGCAATGTGCTAATCCGAGCACTCCCGAAAAAAACTTCTGGGTACGGCCTTGATAAGGTGAAGTGTCTTACGAATCCGCAGAAGAATTGCAATTTTGCACTCAAAGGTTTTGAAATGCTTACATACACAGATTGATCAGAACAAACCGAACTCTTTAGTGATAGAATAGAATAACTAGCCTAAAATAATAAGCGTGTTAATTTGTTTTAAAGCTAATAATTATTCAAAATAGGATCTATTTACTTAATACCAAGTTTTAACGGTCAACCAATTCATCCATAGACTTGAAATTCGGTATTGGGAATGTTCTTTCGCACCCGTGTCACTGTTATTAGAATGGCTAGAACAGCATCATAAAAAGCTTCATTCGTTGTAATTTTCTGTTTTAGGAGCAGAAAATAGTCACCTGGTGATATATCAGGCAAATACGGAGGATGGTCGAGGACACAAATTTATTTTATGTTCCCGAAACGGAAAACTGCAGTGAAAGAGCTTTGTACGATTGTACTCCAGTGATTCAAGCAGCGTGACAAAGGTGCTAAAGACCATTCCTAAAACCGAATGTAAGAAGTCTATAGTTAAATTGATTGACCGTTCAAAACGTTGTATTGAGTTAAATAAATTATATTTTGAGTGTAAGTATTAACTTTACAACATATTACCACGCTTATTTTAATTCATCACTGAAAAGTTTAGTTAATTTCCCATCAACTGTGCATATGGCTTTATGTGCGTATGTATACCATTTATGGTACTATCTGTTGGTTTTATACAAAAAAAATTCAAAAATCACTGGCAATTTTGATAAATTTTAGTTTTTGTTTGATAAATTTTGTACAGTGCATAAAAATTCCAGTACTGTAAATGCATGTACTGCACTAACCATTTACGTTCAAAATAACAAAAAAAAAAAAAAAAAATTAAAAGTGCTAAGCATTTTTCATATCGCTCTCAAAAGGACAAAATAACTTTTCTGGATCAGAAAAGAAAATTTAAGTATTCCTGCAGTTTTCAATTACTACAAGGAAATGACACCACAAACGAAAAAAAGTGCTGCTCATGTAATTTCAACCCAAACTTTAACATTAAGAAAAATATGCACGTTTCAACACTCAAATTTATGATTGAAAGCCAGATAATGATAAGAAATTCTACACATGACTTGAGCCGCACTTTTCTTTGTTTGTGGTGTCATTTCCTTGGAATAATTGAAAACTACATGAGTACTTAAATTATCCTTACTGACACAGAAAAGTCATTTTGTCCTTATGAGTGCATTATAAAAGGGTAATTCCAAGTGAAATAAATTTAAAAAAAAAAAAAGTTTTTGAGCTCATTATTTTCGATTTTAACGACAACACATATGACAAGATAAGTAATCCTGCCATTTTTTAGAAATCTACTTTAAGAATTTTACGAAGTACAGAACTGTTAAAAACTTAAAAAGTACTAAAGAAAACGAAAATTTGTGACAGTGAAATGACCGTAACTTCTCTTTTAACTGTAGTAAAATAAAAATTCAAAAACCATTGTAAAGCTAAATAATAGAGCTTTTTACTGATATAAAACATGACTTTTTTACGACAGGTTCAAGTTTCAAGGGAACATTGCGTCAACGGTGTGAAAATTTTCAAGTGTTCACCATGGTTTAATTCACAGTGAATTTTGACCTTGAATGTCTCAAAACAAGCCCCTTTAGAATTTATTAAAAAATATACATATTATAGCTCTAACACTTGTCTTCCAAAACTTCGGCTGGAACCGCAATGTCAAGCTACTGCAAAAAAACTCAGGAATGTTTACATACAACTCTCGTAATTCAAACTACTGATAACTCGAAGCTATTAGCCGGTCTCTTCGGACTTCAATAAATATTTTTATTAATTTTGGGATAAAATTTCTAACATTGGTTATTAAACAAAACTCTGCCATTATATGGGGCGCTTTGTCATAGGCTATCACTTGGTGTTTTTTATTTCCAAGATTTGTTGCTAATTATGACTAAAAATTTTGGTTATTAAGCAAAAGTTGTCATATTCTAGCTCTTATTTAAGAAACCTGTCGATTTCTCAAAATATGCATACTTTTGATGAATACGCATAAAAAATTAAAACAATAATATTATGAAAGAATTAATGTTTTTGCAGCCCCTCGCCATTGCGATCCCAGCTTAAGTTTTGGTGTAGTAGAAGAACAGTGTTGGAGCTATAAAATATATATTTTTTGGAAAAATTCTAAGGGGACGTGTTTTTAAATTTTTACTATACTGTAATTAGGATAGTAGTTACAGTCATTTGCATGTCACAACTTTCCGTTAATTTCGCACTTTCCAAGTTTTTAAGAACCCTGTATTTAGTAAAATTTTTCAAGTAGAATTCTGAAAATTGGCAGGATTACTTATCTTATGTGTCCCTCACACGAAATTTCATTAAAATCGGAAATGGTGAGGAGATCATGAAGGTGACTGACCTGATATATGGAATTCCACAATGTAAAACATGTGAACATTCCTGATTTTTTTTTTTTTTTTCAGTGCCTTGCCATTGCGATCCCAGTCTAAGTTTTAGTGTAGTGGAAGAATAGTGTTTGAGCTATAAAATATATTTTTTGAAGAAATTCTAAACGACTATGTTTTGAGATATTCAAGGTCAAAAGTCACGGTGACTTTTGACCTTGAAACTTAAACTTGGTCTAAGAAAGTCATGTTTTATATCAATAGAAAACTCTATCTTTTAGCTTTAAAATAGTTTTTGAGTTTTTATTCTACTATAATGTGGAGAGAAAATACAGTCATTAGTTTGAATATCACAACTTTTCGTTTTTTTTTTTCGTACTTTTTCAGTTTTTTTAACAGCCCTGTATTTTGTAAAATTTTTAAAGTAGAATTCTAAAAATGTGCAGATTAATTATCTTGTCATACGTGTCCCCGCATCAAATGTCGTTAAAATCGGAGATGGTGAGGTCAAGAAGGTAATTGATCTGACATGGAATTTCCCAAAAAGAGCATAGTATTTTTTTTTTTTTTTTTGAGCAATCACGATTGCTTATTGTTCTCACTAGACAGTTTTGAATTCCTATGATTTTATTTTCCCCCTGTCTATCTCTGCAGCACCACCGTCGACCGGCCTCACGATGCTGCTCCTCTAGCGAAAACCGTTTCCAAGTTGCGTCACTTTCTTGCCTACACTTACACATACACCTACACACACACATACACACACGCCTACACATACACACAACTACCCACACGTACACATACTCCCACACACAAACACACAACTACCCATACACACATACAAGCACACATGTCTACACACATACACATACTCCCCACTAACAAACAAACATACCCCCCCCCCACACACACAAACACGCCTACATACAAACACACACTCGTGATTGAGAAAAACATAATTTGAATTCAAGATGTCAAAGTTCAAATTATTTATTTATTTATTTTTTTTTTAATTCTGTAATTTTTCATTTTTTCTAGACGACGCGACGTTTGCGCTGAGCTGGTGTCTCTTTAATTTTGCCTATCTTATCGAAATAATAATTTTAGAATCTAAAAGAATCTTTTAAAATATTTTTTTTTAATTTATTTCCAATGGCACATTTAAAGACAGTTGAATATCAAAAGGATAACAACAAAACTATAAATGAAAACGAGCAATCCAATAGCGTTCCCAGATGGATGTCCAAGGGAGAGCAGGACATCTGGACAAATGAGGCATGTCCATTACTTCGTGGAGATCACACAAAGTGCAGAAAGGGTCAGGAACCACGTTGATACGACAGAGATGCTTTCGTAGGCAATCATGGCCAGATAATAAACGAAACATGGCGACAGATTTCATCCTAGGCCAATTAGGGACATTCAGAATCAGCTCAAACCATGGTTTATTGCTGTTGCGATTTTTGAGTTCTTCGTGAAAAGTGTCTTTAAAGATTCTCTTTATTAAGCTTTTGATGTTACTAAATGGAAGCTTAGGATTGGTTCTCTGAAAAACCGATGCTCCCTTTTTGGCCAAAAAATCGGCCATCTCATTACCTTGGATTCCACAGTGGGCCGGAATCCACTGAAGAACAACTGTCTTATTATTTCTGGCAAGCCGGTTAAGGAGCTTCAAACAATTGTCGGTGGTTAAAGTTCGGGAGTGGCTAGGTGTATCGATAGCTTGGAGTGCAGCCTTTGAATCCGTTAATACAACTGCTTTTGAAAAAGGGTCTAAATGTGGCTGGAGCTGTGACAGGGCCTGGCAAATGGCAGCAATCTCGCCATCGAAAGCTGATCTATGGTTGCCAATGGGGGTGTAAAAAGAAAAAAGTTCACAGTAAACACCAGCACCAGTATTAACACATCCATTCACTTTAGAGCCGTCAGTATATATTCTCAACCATTTCTCTCTGGGGTAACAGGATTCTATTGTTTCGAGAGCAAGAGCTCTTAACACTACATCATTTGTCTCCGCTTTGAACACATTCTTGATCAAATTAAGGTGAATGGAGAAACTTTTAAAATATTTTTTAGCTTTAAATTGTACCTTATGAATAAACAAATCTTTTAGTGAAGTCCCAAAGTCTCTAGTGATCTAGTAGCTGAGATGAAAGTAAAAGCAGGCATCAAAATTAGAACTCCGTAACAAAGGTAGAATTACGGTAAACGGATCGCGGCGATAAATACTATTTATGGCAATCCGCTACTTTATCTTGGAGACGCGATAGAGGATTCTTTCCCGATTTTGGCAACCTCTGAACAATGCTGTTTGCGATTTACTTCGCGAATCAATGTATAAGATAACCACACAAAATTCTAATTTATATATATATTTTTAATTCCGCAGAATTATATTTTTAATGTTCCCAAAGATTTTTTTCTTTTTTGTTTTGAAAGTTGGTAACACACGTTTCGCCTTTTCAACTTTTCGAAGTTTGATACAGTTTGTAAAATTTTGCACCGTGGAATGCTTTGAACTTTTTCGAGTTTTACCTTATCAGATTTTTCATTATTGTGTAATTTTAGTTTTAGTTCCATTATTTAGTTCTTAAAGTATTGTATTATAAGTTTCACCTATTTTAAATAATATATTTAAAATCTAATTCAAATATTTTGAACTATTGTTTTGAGCTTTCTTCACAGTAAGTACTTCTTCCTTCACGTTTTATTATTCCATCTTTAATTCAAGATTTATGTTTATCTTAATAACTGATTCAAAAGGTTTTATTTAAAATTTGTAATTATGATCAAGTTTTCTGAATAGAGCCTTTAACATGGTTTAATTTATTCAATAGATTATTTTGTGTTTTTATAGAACTTTTACTGTATTTAAAGGCATTTTCTGTTTACTTGATAGATTAGTTTAAACCTTTAGTGCAGTTTTAAATCCACCTTTTGATATTGTTAATTTAGTTAGAAATGTATGTTTCATTTTATAGAAACATTTAATGTGTTTGGGCGATTCTCGAAAAAATGTGCCGTACGTAACGCTAAGTTTTTTATTTTACTCAAGTCACTATTAGTTAAATTTGAGATTAACTATAATGCGTTGATAGTATATTAAAGCATGTATATTGTATAATTCCCCAACAGCATTATTTTTTGAATGCTTTGGTTAGCTGGAAAAAATAAAAAGCTTAGCGATACGCACGGGATATTTTTTCGACAATAGCCCTTTAATGGTCTTGTTTATGTGTTTGGTGAAGTTATTACTTCAAACATTATTTTAAATTTTAATACAACTTTTAAGTTCTTTAATAGTTTTTTCGCTTTATTTTTGAGAATTATTTCAAACTTGAAGGGAACTTTTAATGTGTTTTTTTTATTTTTTCAATTACTTGAGTGGTGATTTTAAATTCTAATGTATTTTTAACGAAGCTTTTGCTGTTCTTTAATTTAGTTAGAACTTGAATGTGACTTTTAAAATATTGAATGGCTTCTTCTATTTACTTATCGGATTCTATCAAATTTTGATGGAACATGTAATTTACATTTTAATGAGAAACTTACTTTTGTTTGAAACTTATGACATTTCAATGTATTCTATAATGTTACTTTATGATCAGCTTTCTGCAATGGGGTTGTTTCCTTCAGTCAAAAGTACTACTTTTAATAGTCACTGAAATTAATAGAATAAGCAAAAAAAAAAAACATGGAGCGAGAAAAAACTTCTATTTTTTTTTTCCAATGATTAAATTTTAATTATTTTTCTTAAATGTCCTAATTTTAAAATAAGGCGTGGTCTTTATAACGTCACAAATGATGCACTTTGCAGCAACTTCCTACCGCGTTCCACGTTATGATAATCAATAAGCGAATTAAATTTTGCGCTATACGCTTGCTATCAACCATATCGTTGCCAACACATGTGAGTAAAGATGCGAATTAAATATTACACTCTGTGAATGGCATCAGTGAAGGGCATTTCATCATTTGTGATGTAATCGGCAGATGCGTCAACAATGAAAGCTCACTGATTAAAATATATTTTTTTAAATATTAAACTTAGTCAAATTATTTAAGAAAGGATTTGATACTATGTTTTTAAGCATGCTCTTTCAGAAAAAAATTATTTTAAAAATTTTGGAAAAGACCCCATTGGCTGATATTTTTGAATTTCAACGTTTAAATGGAACTTTTTATACTACTACCTCTCAAGTTCTAGAGGGATTGTTTTTTAACTCTAATGGACGTTTAAAGATTACTATGTCCTTTTATTTAATTGGTGGATTTTTACATTTTAGTACTATGTTAGTATCTTAGGGGTAGGGAAAAATTCTGACTTACCTTTTCTGGATACTTATATTTAAAATAGAAAAAAAAAATAAAGGTTCTAAAAATCAGGCTGAATAGTACGTTTTTAGTCTATTTTGCCATCTTATGAATGATTTAAAAAAGAAAAAGAAAATTGTAACTTTTTTGTTTTGCTTCTTTATGGTCGCAAGGTAAGGTTGGGGGAAATTAATAACCAATGCTTATTTGTTACTAATGCGATTTGTGTGAGCCCTCTGAAGCTCCGCCCCTTTTCTTCAGATCTACTGTCATTGGGAGAATTCCTTTGTTTACATTGCAAGTAAAAAACAAATCTAGATTTCGAAGTCTTTGGTGCCAAGTTTCGCTGTTTTTGAAAAGCTAAGCCAGTAGGACCCGGTTACCATAATTCTACCGTAACAAACATTGAAGGCATATAAAAATGCGTTACTTTCGCGCAACGTAATTTTCGTTTGTGAGACTCGTCTAGCAGATGTCTTTAAAGATTATTGAAGGGATGACTGTATTAAAGAGATTTAGATAATATTTATAACACATTTATTAGAACTATTTACAAAATCTCCAAAACAAAAACTCTTACTATTACATGCTTAAGTTTTGGAAAGTCAACAATTCTTAACTCAAAAAATCGCTTCTATTTTCCAACTATTGCCGAAATTAATCGGTTTCCTCAAGGAAGAAAAGGTAATAAACAAGAAATAAAATATTTCTTGTTTTCAAGGCTTATCTTCATTTTTTTCAGACGACGTTTGCGCTGAGCTGGTGTCTCTTTGGTCAAGTTTTTCCCATCTTGATTTAAACAATAATTCTAGAATTCAATTCATTAGCGTTAAGTTGAAACAAAGATGAGACTGTTCTTAAGATGAAACAAACCATTTAGTGAAAATCCGAAGTATCTAAGAGGTCTAGTTGCTGAGACATAAGCAATAGCAGGCCTCAGAGTCTCCGTGAAAAATATTGAAGGTATATGTATGAAAAGTTTTTAAAAATCACCTCACCTGTTAAGGGTCAGCTTATTGGAACCATATAACGAGTATTTTAGGCATTAGGTTTATGCCTAGACATTCAACTCTTACTGAATTAGGTTGATAACGGAGAAGAAAATATTTATTTTAAACAAGAAAATCCCCCGTCAAGGTGTGACGGATGAAAATTGCTTCTACATTTGAACGAAGTCACTGCCAGTTTGGTGATATTTTGATAGTTGAAATTGTAACTCTAACTCCAGTGGATTAACCCTAAACTCCAGTAGGTAGCGTTCATTATTAACCACTTTTTCGTTTCTTCATTTCCCTGAAATGACAGTCTTACCAGTAAAACAGTAAAGTTATCGAATCGAGTTCAGCCTTGTCACAATAAAGCCTTTCCCTGCATGTTAAACATTACCGAAACATATTATCAAATTATCATGCCGCTGCGCGAGTTTCATTGTTGAAACTCGTGGGTTACTCGATCATTGACTGTTATACATAAGAGGACAACTAACTATTTTACTATATATTTATATAAATGCAAGGTTAGGTAAATTTTCAACATGTTGCTCGTTTTGAGATTTTGACCAGAGTTCAAAGCAGTCACTACTGCGATGAGGGATGCTACTAAATGCCGAAAGATGAGCTTTATAAATTGAACTTAAAGTGACTTAAATAACGTACGAAGAGGAATGTGAATAGTCGAAAGCTTTGACAAGTGGAATAAAAGTATAAATACTTTCTCATTAAGGATGGGAGAAGGGAGGAGTGAGTTCTGAATACATAGCATTCCTCATAAGAAATATAGTAAAGTCGGGAAGATTAGCCATTTTTTCCCCCGACTTTAATAAAATCCCATGGTGCACAAAATCCGCTGCTATTTCAAATTTAAGAAAGCATTTACCACTTTAAGTTTTGATTTTGCTCTTGTATTTTTTTAAGAAACCTGCCTATAATACATATTAACCATTAATGTCGATTTTAAAAATTAATATTGCTCTACATTATTAACTTTGCATACATATATAAAGACAAACTAATTTGTCCTACATAATTCTTTTCGACGGGTAACCTGTAGCTTAATAAAAAAATTAAATAATAACAAAGTAAATAATGATGTTTAATTACAACAAGTGATCGACAATGCTGTACGTAAGTAACTTAGTACCTTTAGTGGCAAAAAGTTTCGTTCTCTTAAAATTTATACCATCCCTACACACAGCTCCTCACTTCGAAAAATTAGACTCATCTGCTAGTTTTTCAAAGAGATGAACATATATCAGGAAATTCTTTTTTTTTTGTAAGAAACCTAAAAGTGCAATAATGTTTTAGTAAAGCAAAATGAGTTGTAATTGTTTTCTGAAAGTGTTTTTTCATTTCTATTCGAAATAAAAGAACTTAAAATATTGTTGTAAATACACAATAGTATATGAAAATATACTGAAAACTGTCTGGTAATTCAACCGCTCGGCACTAAGAAGGAAAGTAAGATAGATGTGAACTCTTTCATTTAAACCGAAATATAAAGTAATTGCGCCTAAATTGATGCTTTTAAATTACACTAAATAAGATCCCGCACTATCAAAAAGTTATCTCACGTGCAAAACAGCAAAGCACGTGAGTTATTTAGCCCGCCCTTTCATTCTAGACACCTGTTGCAAGCTGGTGAAGAATCCATTTGGCTACTCAATTTTAATAAAAATAAAAAAGAGCGCGAAGAAAATGTTAACAACGAGTCGGTGCTTTGCTGGGTCGATGAAAGAAAACAACTTGAGCGAAGAGCTTCAAAACAGGTAATCATCAAGAGGCCGTGAACTAAGTCTAGTCTTGCCTTTTTATAGAGAGTTCCTCTTTTGTTGTGTGGTGAAAAAGGATTTCCACAGGTATTTTTTTTTTTCAAAGGAGGTTTCCTTTTTTCGTTGAATAGTGAATTCCTCACTTCTTGGCCTTCTCGATTGTTGATGCAGTTGTTTTCTTTTCAAAGTTTCCCAACACCAAATACCGTTTTCCATAAATACACATTGATTCTGTTCTCAATTGTAGTCCTTAAAGAAGCTGAATAAGTTCTCGTTACTTTTTTATGTAAATGCTTTGAAATGTGATCCTAAAATTTCCAATTGAAAGACTGAAGAAAATTAGAGTTCAAAATTGTAAATCCAATATTTTAATGACATATTTTTTAATACAAAGGAGGGAAATTATGAAAGCACAATCTTGCAGTCTAAGATTATTCAAAATTATAGAGAGTTCCTTTTATTGAACTTAAAATTTCGGATATAATGAAATAATGCGTTAGATACTCCGAGTTATCATCGGAAGAAAGAGAAAGAGAGAGAGAGAGAGAGAGAAAGAGGAGAGGGGAGAGTTAATTATGAAACACCATTTACATTTCTATAAATAACTTAGCTGGTTTTTGGATAAAAATCTCCAAATATCTATATGAGCACATACTAAAACCAGAATCGCCAAGGACCCGTTGTCAGTTTGGTTTGGTTGGCCTGCTCCCCCCATAAAACTACTACTCCTATTCTAAGCCTTGTCCTCCTAAAGGATCGAACCAGTAGTTTCTGATCAGGATGACATAGCTTCTCTAGGGCCGTGACTGAAACCAACAATAATAAACTATCAAGTTCAAAAAAATAAATAAATAAATAAATAAGACTCTTAAAATTAAAAAAAAAGCAAATGAAGAAAAATGTGGAATAATCATGTAATTTGATTAGGTGATTTAAACCGATGAAAACATTCGAACGTATGACTTATTTTGTTGATATTGGAGCTACTGATTCTTTATATTTGTCCTTTCTCTCAGTCGATTCTTTTACTCATTTTTATGTGGGGAGTAGGGAATATTGTTATAGAATAATGCAGAGGAACCCCAATATTACGTTGTCCGTTTCATACGCAATCCCGCTTCCGACGTCATTTTCTGCTGGTCCCTGAAAAAGGCTATACTGATAATGTTAAACTATTCCAGACATTTCTATTTTTTAGAAAATCCGCTTAAAACATTTTTCTACAAGCAGACCAAAATATTAAAATACTTTTTTTCATCTGCAGGACTCATAATATATATATCTTTTTTTTTTACATTTCTATTTGTTTCAAGATAAATTTGAACTATAGCAGTTCGAAGCCACTCGGACATTTTTTTTTTGTTCTGTCAAATTGTTCTTTGTAAGCGAGAAGGATTTCCTCTAATCGTCCAATCCTCATTCATAACATTTCAGGACTAGAGCTGCTGACACCGATTCCGAGTCACAACTGACTACAACTGTATTCATGTCGAGGACTGCATACTAAGTGCCTTGCCTCCATTATTTTATATACCGATAGATGGCAGCACCATCACCGGATCGAACAGTTAATGAGAATTTAGAACTAGTCCAGGAGCTAATAGCTAACTGGTGCTAGCACCCCCAGAGGTATCGTTTCACTTGGAGGACATTGAGACCACGAGCATGTTTAACGTCGCCCAGTCCCCTTTAATGACGACCGTGGATCTTCGACCATCGAGGTTCGAACTCAGGACCCTCCGGCCCCGAATCCGACACTCTACCGATCGGGCTACCACGGCCCCAGCTGCTGACACTCTTATAGAAAGTTTTCCAGAAATTGGTGACGCATGTGTCGTCTCATTACATCTAGGGATGCACTGATTAATCGGCCAAATTGAGCCGATAAATCGGGTGTGGGGAATGTTTTTCAAAATAATTCTTTTAGCATGCTTTCAACAAGAAACTATGATGAATACATTTATTACCAATATATAAATGTAATTTTCCTCAAAAGAAGGTGGTAACCATGGCAAGGGGCGACTTTCACGTGCGAGTCCACTTCGCGAGTGGCCACATCCTAATCTTAATGATTGTCTTGAAGTAAGCGGCAAAAGCCTACCATAAAACGTAACTTAGTAAATATTCTCTTTATTTGTTTATTATTTGAAGGGCTACTGGGAAGAACGATCGAAGTCCATTTTTCTAAAAAATTCTGGTTAACCTATGGGAACACGTAGATTATTACATACAGTTTTCAAGAGAAATATTATTCAAGCAAGAATCATCATAGTGAGTGAGTTCTAACAGGGAAGACTGAGGTTAACTTGGAAACGACTCGAGATTTCAAGTCAAAAACGTAATGAGGAAAATTTGAGCATGGCGGACTATAATCATTCTTCCCCGTGACCCTTCATTAATTAATTAATTAATTTTTTTGGAGAATAGTAAACAGTTAATTCTCGGTCATTTGTCGTGAGTCTACTATATCCAGATCAAATGTCAAAATTGGAAGTTTCTGGTTGTATATTTTGAAGGATAGAAACACTTGTTAGCCGTCACTGCTTCCCTAGAGGGAAGGATGGGATGCTCTCCCCATTCACAAATCCCAGCCAGCTAATTGCATCAAAATTGCCTCACTGAAAACGACAACCTGTGATAATCGCCTCTCTGCAAGCATTAATAACTGGTTCTGTCCCGGCTCCAAACCGAGCTGACAGGCCGAAACAGCGGATTGGCTGTCGGCACCAGACCCCGCGGTGCGAGCTCGAATTGGCCCGCCGAGGCTGCGATTGCAACATTCGCGTTTCGATAACGATTCCACCCGGCCGGTGCTGGAAAAGCGGCTCTCGTTAACTCGCACGAGGATCTCTTTTTTAATGTATTAATCTGTTTATGTTGTGGATGGGCTGCGATGGGTATCTTTTATCTGCTCGTGACGGGAGGTTAAATGGTGTTTGAGTTGAGTGATTTTTTTAAAGCACTTTTTTTTCTGTGGATTTCACAAAATGATGGCATGGTGAAGGTAAGCAAGCATTTGTCTTTATGTTATTTAATTTCATGCTTATTTCGTATTGAATTTATGGAGCAATATTCCATAAAGATGCACAAACAAATTTCATTTTGAGGAAAGTTAGCTTTTGACCGCTTTAATTTTTTTTTGTCAATAATTGAATAACTGTGTCAATTTTTGATTTTATCAACGAAATTTGATGCAAAGAACGTCAATGTGTGACGTTTTAAATGAAAATTAAGAAAGCTTACTTTTTTCCCCTCAAAAACCGAATTTTTATAATGTAATGTGATTTTCTAAGCTATGTCTAGAAAATAAAAGTAGTAGAAGGGGAGCGCATTACTAGAAAATAATTATCATTTCGTAAAAAATATGCAACATTTTAAGATGTGATAGCATACATTCAATCAAGGAGGATTCGCAAGGAATGCATGGTTAGTCAGTCGAAGAAATATAGTCTGTAATGTTTTAGTTTTATTTGCTTCGCTACCTGCACATTAAAGGTATGTTGTCACGTTCAAATGTTTTAATCATTTTGTTTGATGAAAACTATATCGGCTCTTCGTATGCTGTTTTTTGTTTTTATAATTTCAAATCTTCAATATAAAAAAGCTCAATGGCTCCTGTCTTCTTCAAGTGAGGATTCCATCTTCGCCAATTTATATATATTTTTAATTAGAGTAATAGCCTTTCTCTTTTTCGAAGGTATCGATGAAGAGCATAGTAGAGTGTTTCATTGGCTTCAACCGCAGAGTTTTAAGAGTGGAGGGTCCATAAAAATCATTATAGATAGATTCATACATGAATGTTATAATTGGCAAGTATAGTTCGGTTCGAGTTAAAGAATTCGGTTGCATTTCCTCACAATTCATCCTGTTGTTTGTGTTTATGCATCTTTACGGAATTAAAAAGGTCATTCTGAGATACAGAAAAAGTATATTAATTCACGGTGATTGGCAAAAAGATAAATACGTTTTGAATCCCGGAATATGGTTTCAAATGTGTTTTTTATAAAATTGGATGGAGGATTTGCAACGTAACTATGAGTACATTTCTCTCATATACATGTAGTATATATAAATTCCGTTCTTCTAATTTTTATTTATTTGTGAATGCTTTTCGTAAAGAAATTCCAGCTGAATTCAAAGTTTATTGTGAATACAAGTACTGACTTTAATGACTTCTTGTGACTAAATTTTGAAGAACAAATACGTATTTTTTAGGAAAAATTAATTTTGACTGAATACATATGCCGTGTAAAATATGATATTATCATTTACTTATCTGTCATAATTTATTAACTCAAATCTATTAACGTATGAAAATACAAAAAGAAAACAATATGCCTAAGAATGGACTTAATCGCCTGGCTTCTGAGCGATTAAATTACTGACCACACAACACCTTTAAACTATTAAATTAATTTTGCATTAAATGGGGGACACGTTTTTTAAAATTATTTTTGGATAACCGTTATTTTTGAAATAATGACGGTCGGCTTTCAATGACATAGGTTTGGATTATCTATAATTTATTTTTTTTTTTTTTTTAAGTGTAACAAAAATAAAATTTTTCGCAGTTAGTGTTCGTTTGTTCAATTGTTATATTTTCCCTTGTCAAGTTTTGCCCATTTTTTTCAAAAAATCTATTTTCTGCTTTCCAAGTAGAATTTTTTTAAAAAACAGATTTTGCTCTTAAAATGTAATTTCACTATAAACGTTAATTGCTTTTTGTCGAAAAAAAAGCCCCATTAATTTTCATAAAAACTGAAAGGTTTGAAAACTTTTTGATTAAATTCCCCCAATAAACCAACCACAGTCGGGATGTGATTTGAATTTTAAACACCTTGCACATAGCAGGGAAGACTTAAATTCCAGGCTTTTATTTTGCTGCTAACCGGTCAACCCTGTTTCACTTGGGTGAATCTTATTAAACCAGTAAACTCATTTATACGTTAAATTCTTATTCGATGATACAGATTCGTGCGTTTTTTTAAAAGCTTATTAAACTATAATTTTGCTTCTTTAAGCTACTCTTTAACTTTTTTCATTGTCCATTATGTGATAAACTATTCTTTGAATCTTGATATACTAGAGTGTAACATAGTGTATCATAGTGTGTGTAAGAGTGTTGATAAAACTAGAGTGTAACATCATAAATATGGTCTGCATGTATGTATACTTACATTAAGTATACAGTGAAACCTGTGTAAGTTGACCACTTGCGGTGCAGTACTTTGGAGGTCAACTTAGACAGGTGGTCAACTTATAGAGGGTAGTAATGAAAACTTTTTTTTTTTCATTTCTTGCCACATGCATTCATTTTTAACTAATTGGAATATACTTTAAACTTACTTTCATTGTTTAACATTACTTCAAAACAATAAGAAAAAATGTTGTTTAAAAATTTTAGAGATTATTTACCAGAATGACGCGTAAAGTATCATACAAATTTAAAAATTCTGTGAATCGATTAAAAAAAAAATGCCTCATTGCTTATGAAAAACTACTTAACCGATATTAACAATTCCTAAAAATTCATAAAAGTGACTCAAATGCTTTATTTGATTTTTTCTTGTACATTTGTAACCATGGTAATTTACTTTTCAACAAAATAACTCCTTATTGAAGTTTGGCTTATTTTCTGGGACTTAACATGAGTCCAATGTTTTTCGATAAAAACATAAATATTCATAGGTTTTTCAAAAATGTTTGGTTACGTATTTGAGGTATAACTGATGAAACTTTTAGTACAATCTAATGATTTTGCCAAGTGGTCAACTTACAAAGGGTTTTTTACAATACTCCAAACCAAAGCTGGTGTATATTAGTGGTCAAGATAGGGACGTGGTCAAGTTACAGAGGTTTTCCTTCATTATATAAGATAGGACTAATTCCGTTCCTGAAAAAAGCGGTCAACTTAAACAGGTGGTCAACTTACAAAGGTGGTCAACTTTACAGGTTTTACTGTACTTAAAAATTATAATTCCAGAATTTGAAATCAAAAATTAAATTCCTGTCAATCCACTGTCCATTCCTGTCCATGAAACAGTGAGAAGCAAGGGGATGTAAGTGGACATTCTCAAGTTTTGAGTAAAACGCGTTTAAAGTTGTGGGGCTCAGTACGCTTTCATTGATTTTGTTCTAAATCATGCTGTATAGCAGCGCCTGCCAAGGCTACCAGTATTATCTCTTGCCCCAAGATCGAGGAAAGATAAACCAACTATTTATACTGGTTATCGCCAAATTTTTAAGTTTGTCACTTACACTCCTTTGCTTCTCGCTGTCTCATATGATTTTAAAAATTCAATTTTGTAATACTAAATAGCAAAGAATCTTATTGACACAGGTTTTATGAAATTTAGAAATAAAATTAGAAGTGTGGCAAATTATCGTTGATCCGTAACTTTATAACGCTTTAAGTTTTCAATTTCAATATATACAAAGTGCATATATTGCTCATCGGCGACAATAGTGAAACGTCTCCTAAAAAAGAAAAAATTGGAGAAAATGATTTTCGCAAAAGCTCACTTATTTTGCATTGAAAAAGGGGTTCCTTGTTACCCCGAAACACGCGTATGCAGTAATCTGCTTTTTTGTGCTGTTATACGCTGTTATTACTTATTTTTTATTTACGATAAAATTTTATTTATTTATCTGTTTGTTTTTTGTAACCTGAATTAGTAGTGCATACAATTAAATTTAGAAAACAAAATCTTCAAAATTTTGATATTGCAATGGTGTAGCAATAGTGATTTTATCGTTTATACGCCGCAATGCGGCGTATAAATGCGGCGTATAAGCGTCTTGTGAACTGTTTGTCTTACTATTGTGGCAAAAAAAAAAGCATTAAGCTCAGATTTCAACTCAATAAATTTTACTCTTTTTCAAAGATTTGAGATGTGTCATTAATACGTCACACACACATAATATCGTTCTTCTTAAAAAAGATCTGCTTTCAAGTCTTTAGCTAAAGAATATGAGTAGAATCCCGTAAATATGGCTCTTTTGAACTTTTAAAATTTTCAGTTCTCAACTACAAAATCGAATGACATTGGGAATCAATTTCAAATACGAAGTCGACATTTTCAATTCCAAGATACACAGAGTATATCGTAAAATTGGGTTAAACCAAATATGGTTTTCTGACTTTTTGTCAGAAATATGTAAGGTGGTGATAAAGTTGAAATGAGGAGGAAACTGATATTTTATTCAAAAAAAAAAAAAAAAAAAATTTAATTACTGATGGACAGTTGCGAAATGCTAACTTGGCGATATTGTTCAGATTAAGCTGTAAATGAAATATTTTCAACTAAGAAACATCGTACAATTTTTTTTAGGGAAATAGGAGGCGTGAAAAATGATTTTACCTGTGCAAGTTTCAGGTTAATTGCACTTTATATTTGACGCGAGTTAAGGAGGAATAAAATTTTCAACTTCAAAATACGAAGCCAAAACAGAAATGAAAACATTAATACGGACATTTTATAGTTTAAAAACTTTTAATTTCAAGGTTAAAAATAGAACATAATTTCGCCAATTGTAGTATTCTATTCGAGCATAAGAAGTCAAGTGGAATTTAGTTATTCTAGATTTCGCGTACTATAAAATGTTTAGATGGTTCATGCATTTAGATTTCTTCAATTCGGTCATCATGTTGTCAATTCATATTTCGTCATTGCAAAACTCCCGATAACCCAGTAAGTAAATCGGGCAGATTCTTTACTTTCGACGTGTTTTTTTTTTTTTTTTTTTTTTTTGAGAATGCAAAGTTTTTTTTTTCATCATAACATAATGCAAAACTTTTAGTTTATGAGTATAAAACTTCGCAAAATTACAATACAAGTCAACTATAAATCTTGTGCAGTAGTAAAATTATAATTGGCGAAAATAGAACATAATTTCGCCAATTGTAGTATTCTATTCGAGCATAAGAAGTCAAGTGGAATTTAGTTATTCTAGATTTCGCGTACTATAAAATGTTTAGATGGTTCATGCATTTAGATTTCTTCAATTCGGTCATCATGTTGTCAATTCATATTTCGTCATTGCAAAACTCCCGATAACCCAGTAAGTAAATCGGGCAGATTCTTTACTTTCGACGTGTTTTTTTTTTTTTTTTTTTTTTTGAGAATGCAAAGTTTTTTTTTTCATCATAACATAATGCAAAACTTTTAGTTTATGAGTATAAAACTTCGCAAAATTACAATACAAGTCAACTATAAATCTTGTGCAGTAGTAAAATTTGTAAGATAAGCTTAAATTAAAAAAAAAAAAAGATTAATTAATTTGAATTTTTGGCATCTTGAATTCAAATTATGTTTTTCGCAATCACGAGCGTGTGTGTTTGTGTAGGCGCATGTGTGTGTCTGCGTGGGTGCGTAAGTGTATGTATGCATGTGTGTGAGTGAGTGTTGTGTACGTGCGTGTGTGTAGGCGTTCGTGTGTGTGTCTGTGTAGGCGTTCGTGTGTGTGTGTAGGCGTTCGTGTGTGTGTGTAGGCGTTCGTGTGTGTGTGTAGGCGTTCGTGTGTGTGTAGGCGTTCGTGTGTGTGTGTGTGTGTGTAGGCGTTCGTGTGTGTGTGTGTGTGTAGGCGTTCGTGTGTGTGGGACATGGACGCCACCGCCCAGCAAAAGTGGATTTCGGGGGACAGTGCTCAGGACCAGCCGCGCCGCCGCCGGAGGACGGTGGTGCTGCAGGCCTGGTCCAAGCTGAAAAAGGAACCGGAACATCAATGACTGTCAAGTGAGAACAATAAGCAATCGTGATTGCTCAAAAAAACATCAAAGATGCTGTGCAGTGCCATTATAAGAAGAACACACATGGTTTCGGCTTTTTTGGCTACCAGTTGCATTTAAAAAATGTATGTATATGCACGGAATTCCAACTTGCAACATGTTTTTAAAAGCACGTATCGAAAATCTTTTAACATGATCGTGCGGTATTTAAGACGAACTTTATTACTTCTGAAGAAATCCCTTCAAATTTGCGATCACACGGCTTCAACTTCAAGAAAATGCTAAGGCAACTACCTAAAAACATAAATTAACTTTATTTGGATTCTACACACGAAAGGGCTTCCAAATTGCCCTTACTATTCAAACTGCAACGAGACGACCAAAACATCAACAACCAAGCTATCGCGAATACCACAATACATTCAAACCGAAAAACATCTAACAAAATCGAACTGACAGGTGGGAAATTACCATATTGAAAAGCGCCCTCTTACGCACAGGAAAGCTTGAGAATTTTTATGGAGATTTTCCATACAACTTAACAAAATGGAATTATTTTTTTTCCTTTTCCTTTTTTTTCTTAACTTTCGCGGTATTGCTAATTAGATGGACATTTTGAAATCGCCTTTTATTTGAATGAAAATTCCAAGGCGTTAGGCTTGATTTTGAAATTTAATGATATTTTTGTACCTTCGTTATTACAAGAGCGTTTTATGAGTATTTGTTTGTTTGTTGTCGTGTCTCACTTATGACAGAAGAGGGGTGTTATTGCCTCACAAGGAAGGTGGAGCTGACAGCAAACCGTACAATTCTTTCTTTAGAAGCAGGACAGCAAATGTTTCCACCTCGCAATCACGGAAGCTCCATCAGGAAGATTTTACTCAGATTTATATGAAAAGGATTACTATTTTGCCTTTCTTTCACATGACATATTTTTATTAGATGTTGTTCAAAACACGTGTAGACAATAAATGAAAGAATATAGGGTAGGTGGGGGTAAAGCCCCGCGTGGGGTAAAAATCCGCACCGACATTTTAACTAGATCACCTTGGAGTAAGAAATTTACCTCTAGGTGCTGGGTTTGTCCTATGGAAACCTATTGATCAATGAAATTTTGTCCCGACTAGGCACTAAAGAGACGAGAAAGGGGGATAAGTCTGTTTTTTACTACTTTGATCTAACTTTTCGAATACATTATTTGAACATTGTAAAATGTAGAATTTGGAAAGAAAAATCAATGAATTACACGTTAATACTGGTACATTGAAGCTTCACTTTCGCGTGAAAACAGTTATTCTAATGGCTGCTTAAAAGCAACATGGCGCGTTTTTCAGAAAGTAACAAAATGGGGAAAATCCCCGCAGTTGTTTTGGGGTAAAACCCCGCATCTCCAAAAGGTCAAGGATTTTCTCCACTCGGCTGAAAATTGTCTCTTTTTTGAAATATTATTAATATTTTTGTTTAGCTTGTGTTTTGTACAACTTATTCAATTTAAAAAAAATAATTGTTGGGGGACATTTACTCATGAAGGTTTAATTTGGATAATATTTGTTTGGAAAAATCTTACATTCATTTCAATTAAAATGTGCTTTCATTATGCAATAATTTTTTCTCTTTTTTTTTTTTGAACACATTTACGTACGTTTAATTTTTTGTTCTATAACCTTCAGAAGAAAAACAATTCAGAACCATAATAAATGTCGAGTTTAATGAAGCACGTAATTGAAGGCATCTCTTCGTTCTGTATGGTAGACATTAAAATTAGGTTCAAAAATATCGATTGAAGACATCTCTGAAAAATGGAACAAAAGCTTGGGACTTCAAAGAAGAAACAGATTTTCCTATCATTTCGAGTTAAAATGAAGAGAATAACTCGAAGCTTATCCCTGCACAATGTGGCCCAGATAACTTCAATATGACAAAAAGGGGGAGGGCATGTAGAGGGGTTTTTTTTTTACAAAAAACATCTAGAAGCCTGCAAACGTACTGAGACACAGGAAGAGTCATTGGAAATGAAGACGTTATTAATTAATTACAGCAGGACACGGTCCCATCCGCGACGCAATAACATTTTTATAAAAAACTCAACTTAGTGTACTGTTTACTTAAAGCACTGGGTACAACATATTCGATTAAATTATAGTCTCAGTCAATTAAACTAATTTTTATAATGTGGTTATTTTTCCCGCGTAATTAATCCTCCTTTTGTGGAGAAGAAAATATTTTTGTGACAGAGTTAAAAAAAAAAATGATTAAACTTTTAAAGTGTGAGATATTTAAGTTCGGTACTGCTGAATAACAGTAAACCGATGTAAAGTCAGACCAAACAACGTAAGTAGAAGCACAAATTTGTAAATTACAGCAGACACGTGTTTCGGCGTTACAGGGAACGCCTTTTTCAATGCAAAAAATAATGAGCTTATGGATGAAAAGACATCCGACAAAATGGCTTTTGGCTTTTGTCGGATGTCTTTTCATCCATAAGCTCATTATTTTTTGCATTGAAAAGGGCGTTCCCTGTAACGCCGAAACACGTGTCTGCTGTAATTTACAAATTTGTGCTTCTACTTACGTTGTTTGGTCTGACTTTACTATTCAGCACAAAGGTATTTATTTATCTCAGTAAACCGATGGTTCAAGGAAGTTCTTGAAGTGTTTTTACCAAGCAGTCACCCTTTTTAATCACATTCATCTTGAGTGGGGTAAAGATCTGCATTGCGGGGTTTTACCCCATTTTGTGGGGCAAAACCCCACAATTTTGCTTTTCCGCTAAATTGTAATTTTCTCAATTATTACTAATCAGATGTAGCTATAATTTGGAAGGATTATAAGTAACAACCCACGCAATGACTCTAATTTGAAAAAATGGGAAAATATGCCCTTTATTGACCATGGTGGTATAAAAACTGAAAATTGCGGGGCTTAACCCTCACCTACCCTATAGCACAAAGAAGTGAAAGTACATCTGATGCCAGGGAGAAATTCGCACCCACCGTCTCAGGTGTTTCAAGCAATCGCTCATACCACTACTAAGGCCTTCAATGACCTTTTAAATTTCAAGATTGCTTAAAAACTTTAATCCCCCTGTTTTTTTCGAGACATGAATTGTTAGAATTTACTTTAGTTTCTATAGTTTTACTCTTTTATTGCGTTATTACGCGATCCATGGGCAACGATTCCTTGGGCAACGTAAACGTAGCAAAATTTGCTCCTTCTGACATTAATACGTGCACAAAGCTCTTTACATGCACTTAAAAACGTCATGGTTCAAATGTCAGCAATTAGTTTTTTAAATAGATATGGTCTTTTTTCATATACTGCCAATTCTGAGCAAAAAAGAGCCTCCCAGACAGTGTGTTGTTTGTTCTGTTAAAGAAACTGAAACTGAAGGAAAATTGCAACTAAACTCAAATTCTGTGCAAATTATACGAGGCAGGACCTTGGCTTGACCTTGTATCGAAATTTATCACAATAAGCTTAATTTCTAACACAATTTGTGTAAACGTAGTACACATACTTTTACACTTGTTTTATTTGGAAAATACACCCGTATTTTGAAGCTATTTCGTTAAAAATACGAGTAATGCGCCGTCAAAGTGTTATCATTACTTGCTCTATATACTGTCATGATAGAATCGTTTATCAGACGCAAATCACTTTTCAAAAAATGTAAGGATTATTCTATTCATCAACTGGAAAATGAGTGCTTAAATTCACAAAGATCGTTTAAAGGAATAAATTGTAAAACAATTTTTAGAAGTGTTACTAGCTCAAGTACGTATTTTAAGTTGAGTGACTGTGTCGTAGCAATCTTGTTTTCTTTGGCTGCAGCAACATTGCGTCGTTTTTTCGCTTCTGAAACGAAGATTGTGCTCACCAAGCAAAATATAACAAAACCTTTTTGAATCGATTAGGTTGCAAAAGAAAAAGCTATCAATTTAAATGACTAAAAGTAGAGTAGACCTTATTTTACGAACGAGTATTTTTGCACAGATTTGATAATACACGATTTAAGATTTGATTTATTTTGTTTTATGCGGATGAGTTTTGATTTTACGCGAATACGACATTGCAAAAAGTTAAAACTTACCCGTCTTTCAAAGTCCTAACTCCTGATATTACAGATAACACTCAATGAACTGTGTTTTGGCCTACTAATAAGCGAGCTTGGGCACTGGAGATAGCGTTTAGCTTTAAAGACTAATTTCGTGTGGAGTTAAACTAGTGTTTAATTCAGGATTCGATGGGTTGTCAGTTACGTAAGGTAGTAGTTTATAGGAAGCCCCTACTTCAAAAGGTTATTGAAAATTAAGAGATCGTATATGGTTAGTTAGATATTTAAAAAAATCAACGTATAGTAATTAAAATCAGTGTTTATTTTGTAATTGGTGTTTAGTTTAGTTAATTTTTGTACTGGAAAAGTAAAATAAATTTCATTTCTAGTTTTGGGTAGGAAATAGTATGTAAGTGTAATCGGTTATTTTTTGCTTTTTAGTTCCTTGGTGTTTCTTGAAGGCGTTTTTTTTTTTTTTTTTTTTCCCCGCTTTTTGCCAAATGAGCCATCATTATGTACTTCTGAACAATGTACATTAGTAATTACTTCGCCATCTCTTCTATTTTTTTCGTTCTTATTGTGTCTAAAGGTTTTAACCTTTAGAACCAATTGAACCACTTCATTCAATAGTTTCCGAAACTTTTCACATTTGTTTATCATGAAATGCTTATTTATGTTTTTCGATCTATGAAGTGTAAATATCAGATGTAGGTTTTATAAGTCGGATAATTGTTCGCAACAAAGTAAAGGCTTCAAGAGAACCTTTCTCTTAAATCCTGTGTATCAAAAATGGTACCTAGCTCTAATTACATATGACTTTATCCAGTAATGGTAGATTTAAATGTAACTTACTGGCACTAATTGACAGGGGGAATAATTTGTGACAAAATTTTTGTAGAGTTCGATCTTTTAACTGTTTTAAAGTAAAAGAGGTTTTCTTATTTCAAAAGTGTTAGTTATCTTCTACTAAGTCATTTTTTTCTACACCTTTCGCACTTTTTTCTGCACATAATAGCATTTTGTTAAGATTATTACGATGATAATTATCACCATCACAGTAATTACGATTAATGTTATAACAACTATTAGCCGCGTTTATATGAGACGTTTGTGCCTCACATTTCCCCGCTCCAACTCCGAAAAAAAAAAAAAAGGTTAGAAAATGCTCCGTTCCCATGCAAAAAAAAGCGTGTATTCTGTATCCAAGAAAGCGGTTTTACCTAGCATCCTTCGGCTATACCCAGCAAGTAAACTAACACGTTTTGGGAACTGCATTCTGCGTAAAATCCCTGCATTTACTCCAGTCGATGGCAGGAGGAAGAAAAATCCACATTTACCCAGGAAACAACCGGAATGTGGTTAAAAGCAAGTTTTTTCCGAGTAGAAAAAAAAGGGTAAAAAAGGTCCATGTGAACGCGGCTATTTTACTGCAGGGTCATTCCATGTCAAATCCTCCAGGGGAGGACACCCGAGGTTCTCAGATTTTGATGAAACTTCGTGAGGCTGTTCTATCTGTAAATATGAGAATAAATGAAATTTTTTATCTGAATATATCAATTACTTTTTGAATGGAAGCACTTCAAAGTTTTCCCTAAAACTTGTCGTTAAGCGAAAACCGCAAATCCAGTAACCGTACATACATATACAGTTTTCACTATAAAAGATTTATTTTTCGAGATAGAGAGTTGATTTTTTTTTTTTTTGCATTGTGATCGGTTTTGTAATTAAAAGTGAAATTTGTAATTAGATTTAAAATTTTACTAAATTAAAATATTTAAAAAATCTTTAAGTAGCAAAATTGAGTTAAATTTCGGACATTGCCTAGTGCTCAGAAAGTGCTAAATAGCTATGTTAGCCCTCCAAAACCATCTAAATCCAATACATTCCCAAAAGCTAGATTAAAAATGGTACAAACTTATGCAATAAAATTGGTTGTGTTTTGAGTTTTAATCAAGTTAGAGATGATCAAAATTGCACTTCTGAAATGTACAAAAACCAACCAAAGGTGTACTTCGACTAGATCAAAGGAAACATTAATACATAAATTCAGGCATTCAGTAATACTAGGGCATGTTTATTGGATAAACGTATTTGAAGAAAATATACTAGAATTTTTTGTTTTTTTTTTTTTGATAATATTTATAGAACGACAGCTGAAATTGAGAACCTTCAATTTCTAACGTTGGGTTGTTCTATCAATCATCTTATACACAGGAAAAAAGCCAGTTTTTAGGGAAGTGGATGCATTTATTAGCTTTAAGAGATGACAGCTTTTTCTTCAAAATTTTAATCATGTTATAAATTAAATGCTTACAATTATTTCACAACGGTTCTTGGAAGTCGCAACTACTTGGTTCTTTTTAGAAATTTATTTTCATAACAACAACTCTCGAATTTCAGAACTATATTATATTTTATGAACTAAGAACTTTTTTTTACTTAATTTTACAAAAATGGAAGCATTGTATTCGCAAAAAGAAAAAAAAAATCACTCAAAAATCGACCTTAATTTCCATTTTACTCACCCCCGAATGAATGTTAAGCTTTTTTTCGACTCGACCACACGTGGATAAGTGCCTAAGAAAGGCCAACTTTTTTTTTTAATACACTTGAATCTCTAATGAAAATGTGTTTCATCTATGTCGGTTTACCAAAACTTATTTTTTTTCGAAGCATACAATGTCGTTTTAAAGTTAACATCGACAGTAAGAAGTAACATTTAAATTGCTAAATTAGAGAATGATAGAAGGTGAAAATAAAAATCTTTTAGTAAGTGATTATTTTGTATTTTTTTTTTTTTTTTTTTAGGTTTAAAGTTGAAAAACAAAGTATACTGTGGGTTGTTTCGTTAATAAAACTATGAAGATAGTGTACAAAATTATGTCTTATTGATTTATCTTTGCATTTTCTGATTTGTATGACATTTATTGAATATTTTTCATTAATATAGTAAAGAAATTAAAATAACCATACGCAGAAGTCATATTTGTAAGTTTAAACATTTTTAAGACGTGAGAAGTATCAGAGGTCATCTGACAGGCAGGTTTAGGTGATCTCTTTTATTTGCTCCGGTAAATAGAAAAGTCCAGGTAAAGTAGAGTACTGTTGTTGTTTGTTCTCCCTTGAACTTTAAGTACCAACAAAATACTTTTTGATTTTTTTCGAGCTTAATGCGTAGCATTTTCATATTTAGAATGACTCAGTTTTCCAAAAACTAGCTGGTGAATTAGGTTGAAAAATGAATTGAAGTGAAATAATTGTCTGCATAATTTAGCGTCTCCAGAACGATTGACTTATAATTGTGCTTTAACACTTATATTGCTTGTTTAGGAAAAAATAAATATCCCTAACAGTGGCCAAATTGAAACCAGATTAAAAAAAAAAAAACCCTCCAAATTTGTCGCCAAGTTGGCGACAAAACTTGGCGACCAATAGACTGGCGATATGTCCCCAAGTGTCCGCCAAATTATAACACCAGGTGAGTTTACATCGAAATTAACAATGATTTCCCCCAAAAAGGGGCAAAAGACCCCTTTAAAAACACCCGAATGCAACCAAAAGGGGAGGTGCACAACTAGAACCCACTAGCAGCCTACTTACCAAATTTCAACTTCCTAAGACATTCTATTCTTGAGTTATGCGTCATACATACGCACGTACGCACATACGCACTACATTGTACGTACATACAGACGTCACGAGAAAACTCGTTTTAATTAACTCGGGAATCGACAAAATGATTATTTCACGTGTCTATACGTTCTTAGGCCACGTGTGGTCGATCGTGGCCTAATTAGTGTGGTTATCCACGTGTGGTCGAGTCGAAAAAAAAACTCAACATTCAATCGTGGGCGAGCAAAATGGAAATTAAGGTCGATTTTTGGGTGAAAATTTTTTCGCGAATGCAATACTTCTTTTTTTTGTAAAAGGAAGTAAAAAGTAAACCGACGAGGTTAAATGAGTTTTCGGTTTACAAAATTTTAGATAATCGAGATTAAAGTGAATTACGGAAATTAAAACAAATTTGACACTCGATTAGATTTTGTGTGGAAATAGCTAGGAAATTTAAGAAACCATCGTGAAATAATTGTAAGATTTTAACTTATATCATAACATGATTAAAACTTTTCAAGATGAAGATGAAATCTCTAGGAGCTAATGAATACATCCACTTCCCATAGAAACTGGTTATTTTACTGTACATCTGATGTATGCTAGAATAGCCCAACCTTAGAAGTTAAGAGTTCTCAACTTCAGCAGTCGACCAAAAAAAAAAAAAAAAACCGTATTAATATTTTTATTCAATTTAATTTATCTAATAAACATGCCCTAATAGTACTAAAAGCCTGACTTTATTTATTATAGTATTTTTTGATTAAAAAGAGGACACTTTTGGTTGATTTTTGTACATTTCAAAAGTACAATTTTGATCATCTCTAACTTGATCAAAACTCCACCAATTTTATTGCATCAGTATGTACCATTTTTAATCTAGTTTTTAGGAATATATTGGATTTTGAAGGTTTTGGAGGGCTAAAATTGCTATTAAAAACTTTTTGAGCAGAAGTCAATGTCCGAAACTGAACTCAATTTTGCTGTTTAAAGATTTTTTAGCTATTTTAATTTATTTAAATTTTAAATTCATTCATCCAAATGTAAAAGAGTAGAAGCAGTTTTAACCCGTCATACCTTGATGGGCGACTTTCTATTTTATAAATAAAAACATAAAAATATAGATTTTTTAAAACTATTTTTTATCCTCTTAAGTTGTTAATATTTTTGTTGAATAAAATACATACAATGCGAAATCTTTTCTTTTTCAGAAAAATAAGGAATAATTTGAGTTAAAAAATAAAATGTACATCCAAAATCTAATAACATATATTCTAGTTTATTACAACTTTGTTTCATAAGTTCAAATTTAAAACAGTATAAAAACATGTTTGCATGCAAAGTTTTTGTCTGATTTGATGATGCTTTTAATAGGTTATTTCGCGATAAATTTTCTAATTTGATTATGTTTTTCTCTATCGGATTACAAGTTTGGAAATTTCCTTTTATAATTTCTGCGAAAATATCTTTTTCGATTATAAATCAGACGCCCACGTACTGTTTTGGTCATTATTTTCCGCCGATGTTCCTAGATGGCGCTCTGAAATAGATAACTTCAGAAAATATCTCGCTACCAGGGCTGAGGAGTAGGAGTCGGATAAGGGGGAGAAGGAGTTAAAGTCGGTTGGAAGGGAGGTGGGCGATTCTTTTTAATTCTAAAAAACAGATTCGGACTAATTTTGGGTTGATAGAGTCGGATTCGGTCGTTTTCCCTCCAACTCCGCAGTCCTAGTATATAGAGCAAAATGGTATGAATTCACATATATGATTTTCTCAGAAATGATATTCTTGAATTAAAATTAAAAAAAAAAAAAAACTTCAGGAGACTGAGCAAGGTTTTTTTTTTTTTTTGAAGTATGTGTATTGTTCATCCTAGATATAGTCGTTCAAATAATGTTTTAATGGAATTTAACTTGCTCTGAAATCTTAATGTTAACCATAACTCATTTTAAAACTAGTTTGACAACATTCAAGTTAAGAAAAACGAAACAAATAAAAAAAGAGATAAAAGAAAACATTCTTATAACATTAACATTCTTATAGCATAAAGTTTTTGATATAATAGAAAGAAGTAAGTGCTTGAAATGGCGATGGGCTGGACATATTGCTAGAACACAAGATAAACGATGAACCATTAATGTGTTATACATTAATGTGTCATACCATTAATGTGTCATACATGTGCGAATGAACCATTAATTTGTGTATATTGTGTGTGGTATTCACGTGATGAGAAATGACCTAGAAAACGTTCACAAACTAGATGGAATGATGAAATTCGAAAATTGGCAGGCATCAGATGGAAATCCTAAGCAACAGACAGAAAAAATTGGAAGCAGTTCGAAAGGGGCTTCATCCAGCAGTGGATTGACAATGGTTGAAAGTGATGATGATGATAGTATATATACACAACAAGCACCTTTAACGTCTTGAAATTTACCCCTATATACTGGATGATTGGGAATTAGAGGGTACAATATATTCGTTCATTTTAAATTTCAATTACAAAAACTCAAATAATGATTGACAATTTTGAAAAACTAAACAAACTAAAATTAACGTGTTTCAGGATTTTTCTCAAACTACTCTTTATAGGGGTAAATCATTCTTCGCAATCTTACCCCGTCGCGCGGCTAATTGCCTATGAGCGATTCCATGTCAGAAAAATCTTCTTGTACTCACCATTTCCGATTTCAATAAAATTCGGCATAAAGGACACAGATGACAAGATAAGTAATCCTAAGATTTCTATTTTGAAAATTGTCTGAAGTATAAACCATTAAAAAAAAACTCGAAATGTTGAAAAAAATGATGCATGTTCTTACAAATGGCTCTAACCTTTTTCTGATTATAGTAGAATAAAAATTTGAAAATAGTGTAAAGCTAAAAATCAGAATTTTCAGTTTATGTGTAACATGACCTCCTTACGATAGATTGAAGTTTTAGGGTCATTCACTGAAACTGCGTAATATTGCGAAGGAGGGTTAGTTAATATAAAAACTATTAATAGGGTTATAATAATAATATACTATATTATATAATTATAGTCCTGGTAATGGTATATTTTCAAAAAAATCCTGGAACATGGCAAATTTGATTTATTTAGCTTTTTTAAATTATCAATCATTATTTGAATTTTTGTAAGTAAAATTTAAAATAAAAGAATCTCTTGTACCCACTAATTCTCAGTTATCCAATATTAAGGGGTAATTTTCACCCCGTTAAAGATGTTTGTTACCGATAAATAAAACCACCGGTTCAATATTTTAAAGTGTTCTGTGCAAACTTTTATTCCAATTGTGTTTCACACTTGGATAGGATTACTTGTAAGTAGGAATTGTAATACCGGACCAAAAATTCAATACCGGTATTCGGTATTTTTAAAACGTGATGCTGGAATGCCGGTATTAATACCGGTATATGAAATTTCTCAAAAACAGCTTGAAAACATATTGTTCCGTTGCCGCATTTCAAATTTTGTACAAAAATTGTATTATTCATGAAAATGTATTGTGAACAAACATAAAATGAAGGAACAGATGTCCTAATAAAAAATCAATAATAGTAAACAAGATAATGCATCGATTGAATTGTCCCCTAACCCTGGAACTTATTTTAGTGCTCAACTATTCTAAAGTTGAAAATACACTTTCTGAATTTGTGCAGGTCGGTGGCACTGTTAACAATGCGCGATACACCTCGTCTAATTGTTTAGAAGTCCTTCATCTTTAAATAATTCGGTCTCTTGGGGATTATTTTTGGATCAAACATTTTGTGTGGGGATCACTATTATATTTTTAAATTTATAGCTAGTTGTTATTTATTTCCGAGAGATAATACTTTTCCAACATTAATATAGTTTTCTCTTGAGCAAGAGAGGTTTGTGTTTGCTTTCTATTAGTTCTTTGGTTTGAAATTTACGATAAACTTGACTAAATTTGATCTTTTTAGTTTCTCTTATTCGCTTTCGCTGTCTTTTCAAAACTCTTCAAAGTTATAATTATGTAAAAATCTGAAAAGATTTTTCAATTGATTATGCTTTATCTCTATGCGAATTTTCAAGGCACTACATAATTTCTAAATATTATCTTGCCAAGTATAAAAGCAAATTGCGAAACAAGACAACAAACCAATACCGGTGACAACAAATTACCATTTGTTATGCTAACAAGAAAAAGTTTTTTTTTTGTCGAAATTCAGTACAGTTAAGACACATAATTAAGAAAGAAATCATAAAGTATACTGCAATTTTGGAATACATTTTTCATATTACGAATTCATTCAAAATTACACTCGAAATTAACTTTTAGAAAAGGGAAAGTGAGTGATCAGGAAAATGGAAAAAATAAAAAAATGGTACACAAAAGCGCACGAAAATGCGATCCATTGCACCATGACAATATTATTTTAAAATATTTCCGCTTTTTTGTTTAATGATATTTTATTAGTTCGTGTTTTGAAGCCAAATTTTTACATCAATAGATTGATTACGATTCCGTATGATGGAAAAAGACATGTACATTTAAATTGTAAGTAGATCTTTTATAAATTCGATTGAAAATTCTTTAATTAAAACTATTTATTACTTTCAGCCATACAGTAAAGAAATTTACATAGATAGGCCCCGTCTATGGAAAAAAGGAGATGAAATTGAAGCCGGAATCATGGGCCGGAATCATGGGATACAGCGGTGCAATTATGGGCAGGGTTATGATAACATGGTCGTTTCGCGAGAATAGTTTTCACCAATCTCGCGAAGGTCCGAATAATGTAGCTGGCTGATTGGTTTACATTTTAATTCATGTTGCAATGCAATTTCAAAACATTGCTTCATAAACTTGCAAAAGTATCTAAATTTAAATTAACAACCATTTGAGATCCAGTAATGGAATGTGTTTTGAATCAAAATGTATCTCAATCTATTTAGCGGGAAACTAAGGATTTTGGAATACAGCGGTGCAATTTCCGGCTTCAATTTCTTAGTATACCAGACCTCTCTGTGTAATTTCTTCACTATTTGCTTTCAGCTAATACCGAAAATACCGATATTTCGCCCCAGCAATACCGGTATTTCGAAATTGCACAATTGCTCGAAATACCGATATTCGGTATACCGGTATACCAGTATTACAATCACTACTTGTAAGTTGATCAACCTTATTTTTAGTATTAATCAATTTACGGTTACTTCCAAGGATAGGGAAGTCAAAAAGAAAAAAAAAAGGAAAGTGTGTTGCGTAGCTTTAATTAGCTGAAAAAGAAACTTACTAAAAATATTTCGTGTTTTTTTTTTCTATTTTTAAACTTTTGTTTATTTTGATAAAAGCTGATTTTTCAAATTCAACCACAATTTTCTTCCGCCTTCATTTGTCTTTTTTTTTTTTTTTTTTGTTTTTAAATTTCATTTTTGTTTTTCATACAAATCATTGTTCTTAAAGTGCACAAGATTTGGCATTATTATTAAGAAATATTTAAGAAGAATTAATTTTTATTCAAAAAATATGTAGAACATCCTATGTTAAAAAGTTGAAATTGAAATTTATTGTAATACTTTTTTTTTTCGATATAAGCCTGTAGAGGGGGGAGGGGGATCTTTGCTTTCATGTAGAGCTACTTTAAACAACTAAAAAAAAGCTTGATCACGCAACTTTTCAACCGCAAAATTATGTTATTAAAACTCTTAATATACCCAACTACAAGAATCAAGATCTCAAATCCATTCTTTATTTCATTTAACGCTGAAAGACAATAGATGCCTAGGCCATCAAAATAAGGTGTGGAAACGTAAAGAAGAAGTGAAACATGTTCACGTACAATACAAATCGGTGAAACACAATTTCCACGATGTTTATCACTATGGAAACGCAATGAGAAATACACTTACATGGGCATTAATATGTTTCGTTCATGTAACAGGGCTGTTGACCGACGTCAGAAACAGCGAAAACACTTTGTAGGCAAGTGAAAACACTACCCGATTCTCTCCAATCTATGTGTATAAAATATCTTAGGACTTGATAATACTTACACTTCCTGTGACAGTGCTGAGATTTTGATTTATATCATTGAAGAATTTCTTTTTTTTAGTTACCAGTGTTCATCGGTTCTTTTAGAAGTTTGATTACCTCTTTACAATCTTTTGTTGGAGCTCAGAAGTTGAACAACATAGAACTTGTTCTTTTTTCCCCCTATTCATAGAATTACTTTTATTGTGTTACATGCTTCGAAGTTTAGAAGTATCCGCACAATGCAGTCATACTTATTATATGAATAAATCAGAGATTGAAAGTCTCGGCGGAATTTTCCGGTGCTTAAAGGTATAATAAGAAGTATGCTAAAAAATACAGGGAGATTATTTATAAGATAGTATAGAATTCGGAAGCTTTTGAAAAAGAATGGAGAACGGGGAATTTAGATGAAGAAAGCGAAGTTAGGGAAAATCAGTTACGGTTCCGAAACTTCAGTCGAAAATGTGAATCAGTAAAATTTAACTGTTTCTTATAGGATATGAGGAAAAAATCTTACTAAACTTAATGATAAAATTTATAAATATCGAACTTAAGAACTTAAGTTATCTTAGATTACGATTAACATAAAGATAATATAAAATCAACAAATGATGCCATCATACGGTTAGTCTCGTATTTAAAACGGAAAATAGTATTCATTGTAAAAGTTGTATATTCATTGTATCCTTTTATAGGTTGTATTGTAACTAAAAACTGTCAACATAAAATTTGCGTTTCTTAGTATCAATCAAAGTATAGTACTACATTGAATGTTATGTCACCTGTTATGACTCAAAATATCAGTTTTAAAAGTACAATTTCTGCCTTTCTAACTGACTCAATTGAAAACAACTTCAATTAATTGACCGAATGAACAACGAGAGTTTCAAAAACAAGTCGAACGTCAACGCCGAATAAATCAAACGTCAAATTAAAACTCAACTCTTTGATACATATAGGAACGACTTCGGGAACTATGTCTTTGCAAGTTAGTTGCTCGTCTAACTGATGGGAAAAAGAGCAGCGACATCTCACACTTTTGCTAAAGCTCCTTAAGTGACAGATTTTGCGAATAAAGGACTTGAACGACATAAAAATAAGAATTATTGACTCCAGTAGAGAAATAGACGAAGCGAGAAAACTTTTAAGGGTCTAAGAACTGCCTTGGCATTGATTGAAAAGAAAGCAATGAAGTCATTTCTTGGACGTTTCTAGACTGCAATGGAATAGGACTCCAACTCTTTTCAACTCCATTTGAGGGGAAAACGTGTTAACGAAGTTACTAATACGATAAAAGGCTGTACTAGAAGTTCACGTAACTGATGTTCCGAATTACCTTTCGTGATTGCTTTTACATTGTGTGTGTGTGTGTGTGTGTGTGTGTGTGTGTTTTTTTTTTTTTTTTTTTTTGTCACATTCAGTGATACACTTGAGTTTGTGAGTGAAAACTACCAGATTAAGATTTCAAGATCATTCCTTCCCTTGCCTTTCTTGATTCAAAAAATAATGTAAAAGATGTTGATCATAGACGTAAGAAAGTGCTTTGACTTTTTGTTAAATATTGTAAAACTTCTTCTCTCTGCCAGTCTTATTCCAGGTCACTTTTTAAATCCGCAAATGTTGCAGTCCTTTTTATGTGTAGGCATACCCTTTGACATTGGCCCGTCATTCATCCGCACTTACCGTAACTGATTACTGATATTTCAAAAAGAAAAAAAATAGCTTTTGCAAATGAGGATGCTGTAAAATTTCAAATTATTTTTAAATTTCGACGTTTATTTATTTTTAATTTGGCTAATTTCCGTCGCAACTAGTGAAATACTGCTGCAACAATTGGGAGGAATATGTCCAGGTGTCCCAAAATAATTGATAAATCTTGAAAGAGAGAAACGGAAGGTGATAGAAAATTAGCGTCTGTGGAATTTCGTTTGGGCATGCAGGGAATTTTATTCTAATGATTTGCGTATCAAGTTATTATTTTCGACCGCTGTGGCACCACATACATGCGAAAATTGCAGAGAAATTGTTTCTGCGTCAGTTGCATTTGGCATTTTGCTACCAATTTGTTGTGAGTGCTTCTGAACGTTGTCTAAACTATGAAAGAATTTGATTTTTAAAGCATGTTTGATATGAAAGAACTTTTCGGTCAAGCATTGGCTCTTTAAAAACTTTTTTTTTTCGCTTTCTCAAGAGTTGTTTCATGAATAAAACTAGATTCACAAGAAGCAAGGCTCTGCTTTAGCAGTGAAGGTTCATCGGTACTATAACAACTGCGCCCTCCTTCTAGGGTTTTCATAAATGCTTGTCCAGTACATTTTCGACACAGAATAGCTAATTAGCAACTTACCTGTCCTCCTGGGGAGCAGTTGCTCTCTCTATTCAAAAAAATTTTCTGCCATACGTTAACCAGTTTATTGTCCAATTTCTTATTGATAACTATTGACTATGCATTGCATAAAATATACGTAATTGTCGTATACATTTTTTGATGTGCCGCGATTTTTAGAGGGAATGGAGGGACAATTATTAGCATTTCAAATGAGTAAAAATTGTTTATTGTCGAAAAGGGTGGTAAAAAAAATAACTGATGTGATATTACTGCTTGGAGAAAACTTTTAACTAACGAATAAAGGGCTATCTTTTTAAAGACTGTCTTTGCGATTTTTCTCTTCTTCTCTGCCCTCCCCTTTCAGAAAATTGCACACCTATCCTATTTTACTGCCTTTATAAACGGGCACGCAGCATACTTATGTTTGCGGTAAAAAGAAAAAGCAAATGTTTTCAAAAATCTGCATAACCGTTGCAAGACCAGAAAGCCGCTCTCAAGCTTTTTATTTTCTTTTCGATCAAAAGAAATATTACAATGAATGGAAATAAACTAATGCAGATCAAGGGCAAGAAAGCTATTACTTGAAATCAATGTTGCGATTTGGCACCATTAAACAAAGGCCAAATAAGATGGAAAAGACGTGGGTTTATAAAACAGAATTTAATTCCAGGCTTCATTTCTTTTCTCAACTAAAGTTAGTGAGGAATAAAGCAGTCAAACGACTTAATTAACGGCAGGTAAGAAGGCAACTTAAATTATTGTGGTGATGTTTTCCAGATATCTCAGCCCTCTTTCATAACTTCGGATGTTTCTAATTGAGCCATTATTTTTCACGCTGCAAAGGAGTGTTTTACTCGGAATCCCTGATATTGCTCTTAATGAGTTGAGATAACAGGAAGATTGCTTGCATTTTATCTCAAACCAAGTCTGGAATCACGTGCTTTCGTAGAAGCTTTAAATTTGTCCTACACAGTGATAAGCTGATGTATGCCATTCTTCTAAAAATCGAGATTTTTTTCCAAATTAAAACAAAATTAGGGGGGGGGGGAAACGTAAAAGGCTAACTTGGTATTAGTTCACTTTTCCTCAAGCAAAACAATATGTCTTGACCCTGAGGAAATGCTATCCATTGCAAAAGAGCATAGTAAATCCTCGTTAATACTGTTCTGCAATTGAAACTTTATAACATAATTAATATAAAATAGTGTATAATAATCATGTTAAAAAATAATAGGAAACAATGGAGCACCGAAAATTACCTTACTAAATTAGTTTTTATGTTTTTTTCCCTAAGTGGAAACCTTGGGAACATGAATATAGTCACCATTTGCACACGTAAAATTATTAATCTAAGAAATTTATGAAAGTTTAGTGAACTAAAGTGAAGGTAATTAAATAGAAAGAAATAATCTTTCAGAAAACGTATCTTAATTCATAGTTCTAAGTATTTAAACACATCAAAATTTTCATACATATTCTTACTAGAAAATTAAAACAATTCCTTCTCAAAAGTGAAGTCACTGCATACAATGCATCTCGATTAGGGTAATATCTTCAAATTAAGCTATTTTCACGGCTCATAAATGTTTTTCAATGCATTACCACCGTTTTGTGATAAAGTGAAATTAATTCTCATTTTCGGGAGTGGTCTATCTGAAAGACACTGGCCACCTTCGACTCACCTACCTCGTTCCTTCTACCATGTCAAAAATTCTAGTTTTATACCATAGTCCATCAGAGTCGCCGACATCCAAGACCGGACCTTTGTCAGTTTGGTCACCGGACCCACTTTGCCCCCCCCCTCACAAAACTTGTCAAATATCCTAATTAAAACTTTCATTCCGAGCCCGGCTCCTCAAGGAACCTCTAGATTTCGACTAGGCTGATGTGGCCTTTCGTGGACCTTGTAGTCCATCTCAAAAAGAAAAGGAGTTTCAACCATAAAAATATGATTACCTGAAGATGAGATAGACGTATCAACAGTAAAGAACAGTAGCACTATCTGAAGATGACTTACAAAACATTTGCAGTGATAGTGTTGTATACACAACATGTATTTTCAGTAAAATTTCTGTTTCATGTAAGTTTGACGAAAAAAATAGGATCACATTGTCAAAGGGTCTTACAATAATGCTGAATATTGCAAGACTGTTTTAAATAAAATTACTGAAATGTCTGATTAAAAATTATTGCTTATAATGGCCAAGATGTTGTGACATTGAATTTGATATTGTTCACATAAAAGGTGATAGCATTCTTTTATAGGGAAATATATTTATTTATTTATATTTTTACGCTTTATTACAAAAAGAGTTGCAAACAGGAGGCAACTCATTCAGAAATAAAAACAGAATTCATGCAGGTTACTAAAAAAATACTAAGCTTTTAGCAGAAAATGATGCTGGGGAAAGCAACTGCGCTGTGAAATATTTCGACCTCAATCTCAACTTGTGACATAACCATATCTCTATAATATTCGCTTTATCTTTTCCGTACACCTAATATGGAACTCAAACGTCACTCCCCACACCCAGCGGATATAACCTACCTGAATCGTCACATTAGAAAGAGAGAAACTTTTCCAACTAACAAGACTAAGGGCCTTCGGAGAAATCCAACCTCCGATGCGTACACCACTGCCTTTTGAATTATGAATGACGGCCCTTTGCTACTGATTAATGGGGATGGTTTTCTCACTACTTATGGAAAGGGGGGTCGCAGCAGCAGAAAACCGTAGGCTGGGTGACTTCGGTTCAAGGTCGAGTTAGGTCTGTCTGAGGCACTGAAGCCGCCATCCCACCTTAATGAGCTTGCGCGATCTTTGATTCACTAATGAGTGGTTTGGGTTAAATGAATGATGGGGAAAGAGGTATCTGTGTGTGTATCAAAACAACTAATATGTGTCTCTATTTAAGAAGCTTTTTATCTCTAACTGGAGCCTGGACAGAGTTTTGAATTGACACATTCAATAAAATGATCCCTAATAGTAAAACCTATTTGTTTTCACATTCGGACAAGAAGTTTTGTATGAAATGAATCCCATGGCAATTTGGATTTCAAGAGCCTTACTTTTTGACTGTAATATTCTTCAGCCCTTTTCAACTCTAACGTGCGCTATCTCAAAGTACAATTCTATATGTCGGCATTATTCTAGGAAAAAAAAGGGCTCTGTTCCAGAAAAATCTGAGAATTTTAAAAGTCTGGCTAGGAAGAGACGAAGAGAACGGCAAACACACATTTGACCCTCTCGAAATCGTATTTTCAAAAGTTTTACTGTTCTGTATTTATTTGAAAATCGCCCGTCAATGTATGATGGGTGGAAATGGCTTGAACGAAGCAATTGCGTGTTTGGGTTAACATTTCAACTATCAAAACATTATCAAATTCCAGTAGATTAACCCGAAACTCCAGTAGCGTTAATTGTTGACCACTTTTTTGTTTCTTCATTCGCCTTCAATGAGTCTTACCAGCAAAACAGTTAAGTTACCGGATCTAGTTCAGCCTTGTCAAAATAAAGCATTTCCCTGGATGTCAAACATTGCCAAAAAATATTATCCAATTGTTAATAACTTACTGAATTTTTGGGGCTTCAATGCATGCTATGGCGTGAGTTTCATTGTTTATGACGTCAGAGCGTTACTCGATCAGTGATTTTGGCAATCACATTTTTGATTCGTTTTTGCGATATTTTGCACTACTTGAAGCCTCTTTTTTAAAACTTTTGTGGTGAAATACGAGAGATTATACGTACGAGTATTACTCGTAGATTAAATGAATACCAAGTGATTTTAAATTTGACACAAACAGGTTTTCTTCTCTTTCTTTTTGATTCTCTCTATGCTCTATTTTAATTTCCTTAAATGTTAGCTTTTTTTCTGCTTCGCAATGAGTAAAAATTAATGAATTTTGGTATTTATTATAATTATAACGCAGTGAGGAACCGTTTGTACGTTTTTAAAGGGACTGTATGAAAAAAGCGTCTAAAAGAAAAAAACAAATAATAGGTACACGTTAAATAGGGTCTGGTGGGGGAAAGTGGTCAATGGGGTAAAGTGGTCATAATTCAAATAAATGCCTATAGCTTCGAAATTAATGTTCGAATGAATGTGAAAATTTTATTTTAGGGTAGTGCATTTAGAAACTACATTTTGAATACAAAATTTTACAACTGGTAAAATTTTATTTGGTAAAAAAAAATATTTCGTGTAAATATGAAAATTTTTAAAATCTAAACACCTCTTTTAACTTCCTTGGGAAATTTTGTTTGTTAGAATTATGAACAGATTGACTGCACAGGAAGCTTCCTACATGTCTCAAGAACCCTTACTGATTAGCAGTTAGCTGAATATATTTTGAATATTTTTTTAGAGCAATTTAAGTAAGATGGGGTAAAGTGGTCATAATACTAGGCTTAACGAATATTGTTCTTCTAAAGTCACTTAACCTTTAAGTATAAGGCAGATATAAATTAAACATTAATTTAACTTAATATGTATTGTTTTTACAATAAACAGGGTTAAATATACGAGTATATGCGTATGCATACGCATATACTCGTGTAGGCATGTATATATATGTATTCACATAAATGCACCAATAAACACGTATTTGGGTATCTGCAAGTATTTTTTATCTATACAGATATACATTTGACTATACACGTATATTCCCTCTTATGCTCGTATATATACGAACAATTATATACTCAGGGAGACACGTATATACGCGTACGTACTCGAGTAGACACTTGCATACAAGCATATGATATACATGTATGTATACAGGGTGAGTCTAAACTCTTGGGCAAATTATTAAAAGGTGTTAGACGGGAGGATAAGAAGCGAGAAACATGTGGTCACAAACACAACGCTGACGCACTACATGCACGCAAATCCACAAACTCATGGGTGCAAAACAGGTCACAAATGTATTACACAAAGACAATTTTACACAACATTTTAGGTTTTAAGAAAGTTTTAAAGTTATTGATGAAATTTGCAGCTGGCAGCTATAATACATGGATCGCAATCACTCTGTTGCAATTACGAGGCTTTTGAAAAACTTTCATCAGTTGCTGCGCCTTTGTTGCGATGCATGTATTAGAGCTACTACAGGCAGTAACTGTCAACAACTGCTCTAAATGTTTTTTAAAAACTAAATTGTCGGCTAAGATCATCTTTGTGTAACAATTCTGTGACCTGTTTTGCTAACATCAGTTTCTGACCTTGTGTGCATGTAGCGCGTCAGCGAAACAAGTTCCTTATGATTCTTTGCTTCTTATCCTCCCCTTTCACACCACTTAGATTTTGCTCAACATCTTGGATTCATTCTGTAAGCATTAATGTACATTAGCGGATATACTCGTGGATATACGTGGATACATGTACTGGTGTATATACGTAAATGCACGTATATACGTCTAACAGGTATATAATCCTGTTTACACGTAAACATACGTGTGTACATACGTAAACAACTCGTGCTTCCATATATATACACACGTGAGTAGACACGTACAAACACGCACTGGATATATCCACGAATTAACTCGTGTATACTCGTATAAGTATGTATGCACACTTATATATGCGTCGACTATACACGTATATACCAGGTATGCACGTATATACTCGAGATACGTGCAAACACACATATGATGTTCGCTTATACGCGTATATACTCGCATATACATGTGACACGTATGTACTAGTGTAGACCACGTATTCACTCCTGTAGTTAATCAAGTATACATGCGCATATACTCGTGTATACACGTATATACTTAAGTAGGCATATGCATGCATGTATCTGATGTATACTTTTATCTATTCATATATGAACATGTTTACTCATGTTTACATGACACATATAGTATACTCGTGTATACCCGCATATACTCGTATATATACTTGCAACTATAAAAATAACCTAAACATACAAAAATTAGGGTTATTTGTAACGGTTTTGCATCTATTTTTAACTGTGATCACTTTACCCCATGCTATGACCACTTTCCCCCACCCCATGGGGTAAAGTGGTCATAAATACAAAGGGAAAAGAAAATGTTATAAAACTACTTAAATCAATATTTTTTTTCCTGAAATTCATTGCACCGTGCTCTTTAATAATGCAATGTAAAATAACAATAAAAAAAGTTTAAGTGTTTAAAGAATTTATTGTATTTATTATCCACCTCAGTTGAAAACCTGCGATTTTATGACCACTTTACCCCACCAGACCCTATGAATTAGACTCTGCAGGGACCAATTTAAAAAAAAAAAACGTATAAGTGATAAAAATGTACGAAAGAGAAACGTATAAACGGTGCTTCACTGTAATTATTCTTATTGTTAGAATGAAGCAGCTGTAAGCTTAATATGTCTTGCGTAAAATCAAGCGTCTTTGTATCGCACTGCGTAAAAAAAATTAATTTGATTAATTTTTTGATTTTACGAATTTAATTGTAAAATGCTGCATTGGTAAAATTTTGTGACTAATTTCACATTTTCCGACTGCAGCCAAAAATTTTTGATTTCATAAATTCACTATTTAAACCAAAGATGATCAGAAACTGGATACAGCGCCTGACATGTTGTGACAATGAATTTGATATTGTTTACATCATAATAACTTTTCTTTTATTACAAGATATTTATTTTGATTTGTAACAAACATGTTTATTAATTGAAAGGTATGCTAAGAATAATAAAAACTTGGCTGCATGAGAAAGAAAAAGCGAGAGAGAAAAAATTGAAAAAAAAGCAAGAGATAGTGTTACGAATTCAATATTTGCATACTGGAAAATATGCTCATTTTGATCTGGACGAACTTTTTGGTTTAATGAAAAAAATATTTGATTTTTATGTAAAAAAAGCCTTGTTTTGATTTTAGAAAATTGTTTTAACTGAAAACAAGTATCTGAAATAATTTCGAGCTTGAGTCATGAGAGATCAAGCTGAAGCTAGAAAATTGATAACAGTGTACAAGAGTATAGAATAGTTTAGTTCTTGACCAACCTCTTGTTTCGAATAGGATTTAAAAAACATAATTTGGGAAGAAGTGTGTTGTACTAGGATAAAATTCAATGATTTTGAAGGTAAGCCAGTCAAACGCAGCTTCGATGGAGTTACCTAGAAATCGAAATGATCGATCATAGGAAGGAGGAAGCTAAAGAAGACTTTCATTTACAGAATGTTCATAATATTTATTGATGATATGTTTGACAATCACAAATCATTAACTTACATGTTTGGAGCAACATGCAATGTGAAAAATATCAGTTTTACAAAAGTAGACGCAAAGGTTTATAATTGCTTTGCGACTCCATCTAATTTTTACTCCCGAGCTCAGCGAAACTTAGAACACCTCAAGAGATTATTGACTCATGCTACCCTAGGAATGTATATATATTTTTTAATTAATTTTAGTTATTTTTGAATTACAAGTTTCATTGGTTTCCACTGAAAATTTTAAGGGGATTTAATTTTTTAAGGTTTTTGATCTCATTTTGAAGGGGACTCTCTTTCTAGGACGGTGGTGCTTCATAGCAATTGAAGGGGCGTACCATTGCCCTTGGGTGGATGAGCACTGCTGGTAAATGTGATCACTATAACTCCAATGATAGGGCACTGCACCACATTTGATATTGCACCGGGAAAAAGTTTCTTCGTGGACAGATTTTTATCATAAATTAAATTTGGTTGAAATCGGACATTGATCAGCGGTGGATTAAAGGAATTCTTTGTCTGTCACAAAATTGTCAAAATATACATGTGCATTTTTGATTCTCCAACGAGGCCCTGTGGTCGTTAGGGAGAGCTCCTCGTCATTGCGACACACAGTGGGGCGTAAACGCCAAAAAGCGCTTATAAATGATTTTTTTTTCCTATACTAAACCAATTCAGGATTAATAAATTTGCACAGGTGTACCTCTTAGGAAATCAGAACTGGAATTTTAGACCCCTTCGTCCACTACAAAGCTGAAGGGAGCCTCTAGAAATTTGAAGAACCATGAGTGCGGGAATTTACAAAAATTGCTATTAAGCAGTCTACAAAGGCACCCATATAGGGGGACAAGGGGGGCTTGAGCCCCCCCCCCTTTGGAAATTAGAACTTCCTTACTTTTAGTACTTTTTTCTTTGCAAAAATATAAAAATATTTCTTCCCCATCCATTAATGAATAAATAATTAAAAATTTCAAATTTTAATAACTCTAATCTGTTCTGCTTCTGTCCTGAAATCTGCTTCCATGGGGAAAATATCTTGCTAAACCATGGTTAAAATTTCTGAGCCCCCCTTACAATTTTGCATATGGACGCCCATGAGTCTATAATTTTTTTCCTATTAAAGACTGGTATATTTAATTTCTCTCGTGTCCAACGATAGTAATAAGACGAAAAAAAAATGAGTACTTGAATTCTCAAACCAAAAATAGGTTTTGATCAGCACCAAAAACTTCGGAATTCAAAGTTATTTTTTTCAAAACACTCTACAAAAAAATGTCCTCTTAGAAATTAATATTAATTGGTCATAAATGGTCTGTAGAAAGACCTTGAAAAGAATTAGCTGCGTACTGCGTAGACCTGCGAACTTTGGACCCTGAGCACAAGCAAATCGAGAAAAATCCATTATAACATGCCTGTGTGAACAAAAAAAAGGCAGAGCTTTAAAAACACTTTTAAGCGCTTTTTGGCGTTTTCGCCCCACTGTGCGACATTGTAAATCTGCCATTGTATGCTGTTGTTCCGAGATGCGGTCATATATAACAGAAAAAAATTCTAACTGTTCAAAATTTGGCAAAAATGTGAAAAGCGAAATTTTAAATAAAAAACTTTTATTCTTAATAAATACCAAATTCAGTGTACCAATAAATTAAAAGAAAATACGGAAACTGTGTTTTGGTTTTAGTATGTAAAATGCTAGGCGTTTATATAAAGAAAATGCAATTTGTGAAAAAAGTCATTCATAAAAGGAATGCATTTATCGCCCTGACAATAATGACGATGCGAAAATATCACAGAAAAATTCTTTATCGAAAAACATCCTCCGATATTACTGACCGAAGTATTTTGGTCTTTATTATCTCCTGGTAGAAGAAATCGCCTTTTAGTCCTATATCGCCTCAGTTTTCTTGACAGCACGTTATAGGCCTACGCTATTCTTTAAGACGAGAAGAGGCATTCTTCGCCGGCTGTACATTATTCGAAGCCACGGACGCCGGAGGCGCCACCTGTCAACACGTGCTCAAACTGAGCTGACAAACCTACGCAATAAAATCGTTGGGAGGAACGTTTTTGACTTGTTTATTGAAAGCGGTAAAAACAATAAAAGATCGGGATTTTTTTCAGTGTTTGCTTTTATTGTCACCCATTTCGTTAATTTATTTGTTTATTTTCGGATTCAAATGTAAGAACAATAATAAAGTCCGAGAAAATATTATTGCGCATTGAAATTTATTATGGACATTGAAAGAAATATTATTCTTACTTAACTGCTTCATTAAATCTCAGAATATTTCTTAATATTTATTCAAAACAATTCAAGCAGCAAGCAGTCACTGGTGACAACAAACGTGTGTGTGTGTGTATGGGGGGGGGGGGAGTCCAATGATCGCAGATTTCGAGCGAATTAATACTTTTCCTTTACATTTCATTCAAGTAGGCTTGTCACATTTCTGAAATGTTCAACCGGGATACCAGAATGTTCCCCCTCGCCCACTCTCAGCGTCTCGTGTATTCAAAAGGGTAGAAAGAGTACATGTCCCTGGTTGATTTTTAGAGTTTTTGAGGGTAGTTCATTCTTAATGCTATGAGTAATGAATAAATGATTACCAGTTATGAACCTATACCAGGAGTAGTAATAAATGACACAAGCAGATAAATGTTAATATTTATTTCCAACGTGTAAATGTTTAGTAGGAAGAAATATTTTGAATAAATAAAATACCATCAATAATAATTTGTTTGACGCTTCTACGTTCATGCAATAACTCTTTAAATTATTTTATTTACTTTCTTTTTAGATTTTTCCAACGGAAAAGATAAGTCACAGAGGTGTGTCATATTATTAGACCTTTTCCAATAACTGTGTTTAGAATTATTGATTTATACTAATGAAAATGAGACTAACAACTACTTTTTAAGAAAATCCTGTGGTGGTACTCTAAGGGATTATACTGATAACATCATGATATTGTTCTGAGAACTGTATCATATACTTGTTGGCAGCGACTTCCAGTCAAAAAGAATATAAGCATTTTGGGAGGGGGTTATTATAATTGTACCGAATGAAAAACACAAGCAACATACACAGCTAGATCTGATGTGGAAGAAACATCAGGCACCAATAATAATAATTATAATTTGCTTTTGAAACATTGAAATACTGCCTCCAAATTAGTAGAATCGCCTAAGAGAACTAGCAGAATAAAGAACTTTTTGGGAGGTCACAATGACCTATCGTAGCCTCTCATCGGAGCTCTCCTGCAAGAAAGAAGCGCATAAACTACGCTTGATTTTGGACATGAGTTTTTCTCACTCCAGGAAGAGTTAAAAAGTTGCTTATATGGCATGCCACAAAACATTTCTTTTTGTAGCAAAAGACATGACAAATCAGTATTATTATTATTATTATTATTGTGATCAACAGATTTTTAATTGTTTTATTTTTCAAATTAAAAATGCTTTGAAGCAAATTATTGTGTTCAATTTTATTCACCATGATTCTGTAATCAATGATTTGGGGATTTAATACCACTTAAAAAGTGACACTAACATTTTTAGTAACATAAAAAATATTTATATGTGATATTTTCCGCTGTGGATCTAATAATGTGGCACAACCCAGTAACACAGTCATTAAACTACTATGTGGCAAACCTAATCTGGCGGCATCGTAATGGAGTGATTTGGAACTGCTTAGCCTGCACAATGCTGCCATGTTATATTGACCCCAGCTGTAGTCACTTAATGAAAGTAACAATAAACAAATTTTGCAACCATAAAAACGAACAAGCAAAGGAAAAAACTTTGGGGATCTTTCATTCAATTTTTAAGATTTCAACTTTTGTTATTACTTATTTTGATTTAACTAAGAATTTTTTCACGTTGGTCTTTTTCTTGATCTTTAGGATTTTTTTAAGTTATTAATTGCCCCTCGATCATTAAAATATCTGCTTCGTTCCTCTTTATTCCTGCTCTTTTCCCTTACTCATTCGACCTATATCATTGGTGATTAAAATTTATGTTAGAAAATTTACCAAGATAGAGTGTAATAAGACTATGATTTCTTGCATTGAAATGTAGCGCATACTCATCGTTTTTTATTTAAAGCATTTTTTGCCACACTAAACTCCTCCTCATCACGAGTTACATTTAAAAACCATAAAACCATGTTTTTACTTAAACAATCTTTGCATGCTATAAATTTCTCTTCCTCGACAACGGTATATATTACTCTCAGGATGTTGAAGCTCATTTCTAGGAAGGCAGACAAAATGACTCATTTTGATTTCTGGGAGGCGAAGTGGGAGATCTCGGCTGATTTTACTTTATGCTATAATTAAAAGCAATGAAATACGGGATTGCGTCACAGTGTGTGCAGTTAAAACGTCATCAAGTTGTCATCATCTGACCCACAAAAGCAAGTTCCTCCATTAGATAATAGCAGACGATAGAATCAAAATCTGCCTCTTACGGAGCCGGCAATTATTTTTCAGGACTTAAGAAGGGTTGATGGATTTTTTATTCATTATACTCTATAAAAATCATTATGAACAAGTTTTAAGATTTCATTTGGAATTTTACGATGGCAGTTTGGACTTCTCACTTGTCAAAACGAAAAAGCACAGCCACTTTCTTCTGCGAATGCTTTTGATATATCAGGGGAAAAATCGTCTGACCTGTATGACATGCATTTGATTACAGTTTGATAAATTTAATGAAAAATGTTCCATGTAAATTACAAGTTTCGTTAAACACAATATATTTAAGCAGATATTTTGTATTTGTATGGTATAAATCTTATTTATTGTTATAGATGTTATTTTTATTACATAAATTTTTCAATTTTTTTTTCCAAATCGTATTTCGTATTTCATAAAATTGAAGAGTTAATTAGTCATATATGGTAAATACTCAATGCTAATTTCTTAAGTTGCTAATAATTAATATTTACTGACAGAAAGTCTTCTAAATTTCAATTTTTTAAAAAATGTATGTTATAATTTAACACGATGATTCCGTTTATAAAATTTTAATGGGAAATGATTTTTATGAGCTGTTTTATGAATGGTGTTAAGGAGGCAAAAAATAAACATGAAATGGAGTTTAAATGCATGCAAGTTTGGTATTAGAAAGATATTAGTAAATTCTTATAACATATAAGTTTTTTTTTTTTTAAATTTTTTTAAAAGAAAATTTTTATTTTAATGTGGCGAAATCGGTTTATTATAGAAGTATTTCTTGAAACAGCTCCTACTTTTTTTTAAAAATTGAAACTAGACTACAATCAATTTCCTTTTCTTACATGCAAATTAAATTTGAATTCTACATTGAGGCTAAGTATAATGTCTTTCATAAAATGTATTTAACATTGAAGTTCATTAGATGTTAAATCTGACTTGTGATTGCAATACCGGTATACCGCTATACCGAATACCGGTATTAAGAGCTTATTTGCAATTTCGAAATGCCGGTATTTGCTAAGGTATAATACTGGTACTTTCGGTATGAACTAAAATTAAAAAAAAAAACGTTTTAATTAAGGAGTTTTCCGTTTAACTTACTAGATATCCAATGCTACTTTATTATGTGCATTTCTTTCTCGATGAGACACAGTACCGAAATCTATCTCTGAGTGAAACAAATTGACTTTAAAACCTCGAATTAATAGAATATCAATGAATTAAAGCAGTGGAAAGAATATAAAATGATATTTTCATCAATTGATGGTGTAATGAATCGCATATTCGTGCGTTTAGGCGCACAATGTTTTATTTTTTGATCCCTGATTCGCCTTTTAGTAAAATCTAATTTCAAGGGTAATTGAATATGTATTTTTGCTATGGATAATTTGTTTCAACCGTCTATTACAGCAGTACTTTATGATATTTTTAAAAAAATATTTGTGTCAACTGCCTTAAATATCTGTCAACTTTTGTCAACTTTGAATGATCAATAACCACTTAATATTTAAAAAAATCTTTGTAATAAAAGAAATGGTAATTTGTTGTCACCAGTATTGGCGTGCTGTACTATTTCGTTATTTAGGTATATTTATGGTGAGATACTGTTTAGCGTTTACATAGTGCTTGAAACTGTGCATCGAGGAAAGGCATAGTGAACTAGAACATATTTTCTGGTATTTACATAATTATAAAGAACTATGAAAATAAAATAAAAACGAATCAAATAACTTAAAAAGGTCACATTTAATTAAGTTAATCGCAAATTTCAAGACAAAAGTTTTATAAAAAAGTAAACACAAGCTTATACTGATCAGGAGGATGTTGTTGAAGATGATGTTAATATTGGAAAAGAGTCATCTCTCGAAGATAAATTACAATTAACAAAACATTTTTGATAAAGTTCCATACTTAATGCAAAAGAAACACATACATAGAAAAAAAAAGATGCATCAAAAACCAGCACGCAAGATATCAAATTATTTGAAGATGAAAGATTGCCGACGCAAATAGAAGAGTTACATCGCACAACAATACCACCGACCATCGTGAACTCAGAAAGAATATTTTCAGCTTCAGGAAATTTGTGCGCTAAAATGAGTTGCAGGCTTAGTGTCAATTCAATATAAATGCTTTATCTTTCTTACTATTATTGATTTTTTATTAGAACATTTGTTCACAATTCAATTTCATAATTAATGCACTTTTTTAAACAAACTTATGAATAATGACAACGAAATAATGTTTTTGATAATTTTTCGAGAAGCTTCGAATACCAGTATCAATACCGGCATTCCGGTATCATGTTTTAGGAAATACCGAATACCAGTATTGTTGCGGTTTTGGTCCGGTATTGCAATCCCTAATTCTGATATATTATATGCCATAATACCTTTAAACAGAAGAACGAGGTGTTTCTCCATGCTAAACTCAAAATCATACTCTCCATTTTGTCTTCTAAATATTGGTGCTCAAACTTAGGCCCGCGGGCTATATGTGGCTTCCAAAATTACTGATCATCTTCATTCGGTGTTTTGAATGATTGTTGCAAATTTGAAGTCAAATAGCCAAAAAAAAAAAAATATATTGTTAGGTGTGTGTCTTAATGTTAGGTGTGGCTCGTGGGTAAAAAAATGGTTGGACACCACTGTTCTAAAGAATAGTCTATTACATTTAGAAAAATATTTAGTAACACATGGTCAAAAGCCTTTCATGGTACTCCCTTAACCATCCTCCATAAATATTTTACTCCTTCAGTTCAAAATTTATTCGCAGCAGACGGTTGTTAATTCTCACGTTGCTAAGAACAGTATCTCATTACTGACGTGATTAAGTTTTAATTAGGAAATGCTTCTTTGCAGCAAGGAGTTCTCTCAACTCTCCTCTGTTTTGCAACGGAATGCAGTCGCCTTTACTAAGCTATTAAGAATTCTTTTAAATGACGTTATCTTGAAACGTGTTAACAGGTTGGCTGTTTAACACGCGTGATATTCCCAGACTCCCTCAATTAATCAAACCCACTCTGCCAAAATTAATTTACAAAAAATGTTTCATGTTAAAATCACAGGCATAAAGGGAATTTTGACAGTCGATTTAAATGACTACCTTGAGTGTTTGAATATCTGTTGACTACTGCTTTGAATATTAAAGATTTAGCTATTAATATTGATATTTCTTAAAGGGATCATTTTAGAATTGAAAACATAAATGCTTTTGAAATTTTAGTTAAAAGTAATTTATCATACTAAAATTACGTACCTGGATACACTCTTGTTGAAATAATTATCTTTTATTGTGACAGGTTAAAAGTTTCTGCAATTCGTGTTTTTTTTTAAACAGAGAAAAGACCAAACTTTAAATCTGATAGCAGGTATTTTATTTTAAAGTACTATCATCAATGAACTTAATATGCAATTAGCTTTTTGGTATAAGCCATTAAAAATGTAGAGATAAATTTTTATTTTTTTGCATTTTTTTTATATATTTCTTCTTTTTTTACTATTTTTGTTGCCTTAAATAAGTACGTCAGAACAGTTATGAACAGATAATTCTGGAAACTTTTTCAGCTTGTAGCTAATAAGAAATTCTGAAACTTTTGTATTTATAATGAAAATATGAAAAGTTCATTGTGATAGCTAAACCATTGTCAAGAATGCCTCTCATATTCAAAAGGGGAGACATAAAGTTCATTTTTAAATACGCAAGTAAATGAAGCGCAAACATTGACTATTTTAAGCTTTAAATACTGTTATTTTTGAAACAAGTATCAATTTTTATGGTAAAATTTGTCAATCACAAAATATTCAAAATATCACCCAAATTAAGTTTTAAAACTGCCTTGATCAATCGTCACTATGCAGTGATTCTACTTTTAAGGTGGAATGGATCTAATTTCCAGGTGAGAATATAGTTTAGTTTACATGTGTTTAAATTTTTAGAACTTTAGTTAAGATACGTTTTCTGAATGAATATTTCTTTTTCTTCCACCTTATTCACGCTAATTCACTTAATTTTAATAAATTTAATAGATTAATAATTTTTCGTCGTGCAAATGGTGACAACATGCATACTCCCAAGTTGACCACCTTAAGAAAAAAATGTGCAGCAAGGCAATTTTGAGCATTCAACAGTATTATGTATAGTTTATTAACACTGCACACTGTTATTTCTGCTACTCACTTTTTGTTAGAAGTCTGGAACAAGTGAAGCTATTATAGCATTGGACCGAAAAAAAATGTTCATTGAAAAAAATTTCCTCGAAATATTTTTGTTATCAATTTATATTTTAATTTAACATTGCATTACTCTTCTAGAAGTAAAAATAATTAGCCCATAATAATTTTCACATTTTACAAGTGATCTTACACATGGCCAACCTTTGGAACACTATGCTCCAAAGGTGACCCCACAACCTACGATTTTTACATTGTATTTTAAAACAATCAAATCACGGGACGCGGGAGCGTCCCGCCTCGCCAAGGAAACCAAACGTCAGCAGCCAACAGAAGCAAATCCACCGCCAAAGACGAAAGAAAATAAAAGCGACCAAGAACAAGATTACACGACAGAATAAGTTAGGGTTTTTTGGGTTTTTCACCCATCTGTATCTCAGCCCCATGAAGACCCCCGGAGTTGATTTTTGGTACACTCAATCTCTAGTGGCCCCTAACGCCGTAAACCAAAATACAATCCCCTGGACCATCAGGGGGAGGAGATATTAAAGTTATAAAATCGCTGTTCAAAAAAGTTTTCACTTTCTTTGACAGGGCTACAGCCCAGGCGAAAAAAGGAATCAAGCTGAAATTTCACACACACATTCCTTGTGCCCTACTGATGTGCCTTTTGTGCCATTTGACCCCCTCCCCTTCCCCCCTCGTTTTTACCCCCCCCCCCCCCATATTGTACCTTCTCGGGGTTCTATCACATCCCCCCGGGGGGCTACGGTAATGATTTTTTGTATACATATTCTTGGGGGGCCATTGAGTATATATACAAAAATTCAACCCCAAGGACATCATGGGCCGGAGTAATTGAAGTTTGAAAATCACTAATTTTCCCTAAATTCTTATGTACTTACTCTCAGCTCATAGGGTTTGTTTATCTCGGACTACAATTGCAAGGTTAGAAAGATCTAACAGTTATTCCAAAGTTGTCTTAGGAAATGAAATTCAATCAAGACTAAAACATATCCAACAGTTGCAACTAGACGTTAAATCGCGGATATCACAAATTTGCCACAGCGATTGCGCATGCGCGCAGACTTAACTCATTGGGCTTTCTGTTTTCAGATTCTATGTTGTTTTTTCATACTTAAGCAGAGAAACAAATTAATGAATGAGATTAGAATGCTGTCCTCCCCCGCCCCCCCCCCCCCCCAAAGTTTTGCCGATACGAAATTTCCTTACCCTGTTTTTCAGTTTTATTATATTTATGGAGGGAAGAAATTTTAAATGTCGGCGCGAAACTGGGGGTTAAACCATTACAGTGTTTTACGTGACAAATTATATGAAACTGTACGCATATGAATACGGCACATATAACTTTTTAACTGAAAGCGAAAAATAGCACTCTTTTATTGGTTTTCTTACTTTCTAAATTAATGGATTTTTCACAAACAACACATAATGAATTGAAAATATATGAAATACGTGTGCGAATATCCGTGCTTTGCAGTAATTTGTTAGCTGAAAAATTTTTTGCAATTAATTTATTTAAGCAAGACTTTTAATGAGCTTAGTCCGCGCGCAACATGCGCATTCGCTATGGCAAATTTGGGATATCCGCGATTTGACATCGAGTAAAGTTGTATAGATCTTCTGACACATTCAAATTTAAAATATTTAAAGATTTAGTTTTTTTTTTTTTTGTTTGGTGATAACATGTGTTATTTCGTTTTTTAAATGAACTTTTAGACAAAACTAGGTATTAAACAAGACAAAGACTTCTATCAAGAAAAAGATAAATCAACAAAAAATTAAAAGTATCCCATAAAACGTAAAATAATCCACGATTTAAGAAAAAATGTAATTAAACAAAAAGTGAAAAGCTAGATTAAAATAGCCCTCAAGTTGTAAAACATTTAAAGAAACCTTCATGAAAATGTTGAATAATCTGTCAAATAAAGAAACTGTAACATAATTTATTGCGAAGTTGTAAAATGCTCGAAAACAATATAATTTAAAATATAGTATTTTATTATCCAAGAAGTTTTCTTTGCAACAGAGAGGATACAAGTATTGCAATAAAATTTAAACCTCCCAATTCTCGCAAAATGAACATAGAATCTTAATAGTCAGAAAATAACTTGACGTAAAATTAGGCTAGCCATTATTGTTCCTTAAAAACACAAAACAGCGTTGTTTGAATTGAAAATTTTCAATTCTAAAAATACAGACAAAGTAATAATATCAATTCAAAAAAGATGTGATATCTCATCAAAAACAATCCTGTTGTAAAAAGTTCCCCGCCAAGAAAACCGCACAAAAAAGAAAATCTGCATCCTAAACCCAAAAACCCTCATTCATAAAAAGTTATGATATCTAGTTTGCCCGCCAAGTATCTGCCAAACTATCATCCTCCCTCTTCTCCTTTTTCATCGCAGTTACTTCCATTAGAACCTCCTCCCACCTTCAACTCTTCAGAAATATGGATAGATCTTTTAAATTGTTCATCTTGTTGGGCGGGAAGCTTTTTGCTCACCAAGCAATCACTTCACTTTGAAAAGCTTCCCGCCATACAAGATAAACAATTTAAAAGATCTATCCATATTTCTGAGGAGTTGAAGGTGGGAGGAGGTTATAATGGAAGTAGCTGTGACGAAAAAGGAGAAGAGGGAGGATGATAGTTTGGCAGATACTTGGCGGGCAAACTAGATATCATAACTTTTTATGGCTGAGGGTTTTTGGCTTTAGGATGCAGGTTTTTTTTTTTTTTTTGTGTGGAAAAGTTAAAGGTTTTCTTGGTGGGGAAATTTTTACAACAGGGTTGTTTTTGATGAGATTTAACCTTCCCTTAGTATGTGCTACAGATTTGTAAAAGAAAATCAGCCCAATGCACCTCACCAGAAAATAATGCAAAATCATCGGAACTTAATTGTGGCCACCTTACCTACACCAAAGTCTGCGACATCAAATTATAACGAATAAACGAATCTTTCTCCGGCCATTTTCTTAATGTTTTCAAGCAGTTAAACGAAAAATAGATATTTGAAAACTATCGCTTGCCAATTCAAAGCTTAACACTGAACAAGATTATTTTCGCGAAAACGAAAAAAAAAAAAAAAATTATAATTAATTTGAATTTTGACATCTTGAATTCAAATTATGTTTTTCGCAATCACGAGTGTGTGTATGTAGGTGTGTGTGTTTGTGTGCGGGGGGGGGGGGGTATGTGTGTTTGTGTGTAGGGAGTATGTGTATGTGTGTGTAGGCATGTGTGTTTGTGTCTGTGTGCTGGCATAAGTGTGTGGGTAGTTGTGTGTATGAATGTGTGTGTGGGGGGGTATGTGTATGTGTGTGTAGGCATATGTGTTTGTGTCTGTGTGCAGGCATGAATGTGTGGGTAGTCGTGAATGTGTGTGTATGTGTAGGTGTCTGTATGTATGCGTGTGTATATGTGTTTGTGTGTGTATGTGTTTGTGTATGTGTGTGTAGGTGTATGTGTGTAGGTGTGTATGTGTGTGTGTGTATGTGTGTGTGTAGTTGTGTATGTATGCGCGTGTGTGTAGGATATGGATGCAACCTGGAGACTGTTTTCGCTATAGGAGCAGCATCGTGAGGAACCGGTCGACGGTGATGGTGCGGAGGGTGGCGGTGGGAAAATAAAATGATAGGACGTCAAAAACAATCAAGTGAGAACAATAAGCAATCGTGATTGCTCAAAAAAAAAGAAAAAATCAAATACGATACGATTTGAGCCTCCTACGCAAAAATCACATGGTACATTGTAACAGTATTTTCGAAGGAACTAACACATTATGCTCAAAATGTTTCTAATTAATGAGTTAACTCATACTTAATGAGTGTCGATATAATTAATTTAATGAATAAGCTGAGTAAATGGTTTTTAAATGCAGCAGGTAAAAGTTCAAACGTATTAATTAATGCATTATTCATAAAAGCTTCATTAATCATTTTAGTATCCTTTTGAGAAAGATTTAAAAATATAGCTATCGGAAATTTCCTTTTCTACGTGCAAATAATTTTAATGGATCAACATTAATTTATGAATTGTCTGGAAAATAATGACTTGGTACGCGCATATTTTTTGGGTATTCTAACTGTTAAATGGTCGAATGTAGCGTTTCAAATTCGCATTCATACATAATGTGTGAGTGTGTCGAACTGAAAGATGATGTGACGTTTTTATTATCTCTGACAAGAATCAACTGAGAGTGGACTGTAACGCTTTAATAAACAATTTTAAAACGTAATGCGAGTACAGCCTGCTTTCAGCCGCACCAAACGTTGACTGAATTCATTTTTTTTTTTTTTTTTTTACCGACAGATTTTTTTTATGTGTAGGCGACGCTTCAGCAACATGCTACCTGTGGATCAAATCCCAGAAAATGCGGGAAAATTAATCTAAGATAAATCTCAGAAAAAGCCTATTTTGAAAAATGATCTACAGACTTTCTCTCGAATCTGCGACGTACATAGCAGCGTCGTGTTGTTTCTGCTACCGAATTTTCATGCTTCTATTTTGTAACTATTTTAGTTAAGTTTATATAGATCCATATTTTCGAACTTCTCATCATATGCAAATCCGTTTTTGTTTTACTTTTGTATAAAGAACTAGTTTTGTGTCAAGAAATAGAAACAATAAAGTGATTCATCTTAAGTGAAACAATTCTTCTAAATTCGGTAGCGCAGGTAGTTCAATCGGTAGTTCAATCCATTCTATGAACCCATCCCTTCTTCATTGCTTTAGTGTGGCCCAAGCTAAATGATGATTTTATAAAAATATATTAAATGATGATTTTCATCCGAAACTTAAGAGCGATAAATGGTTTTGTTAAAGAATTTACCCCTGTAACTTCAAATAACTGTTTTCAATTTATTTTACCATAAACTAAGAACGCTTCTTGACTTTGTAAAATTGTGGTGAAACAGTGGTTCAAGCATTGTTTGCTTTGTCCTAGTTTACTCAAAAATTTCTAGCTAGATGATCGGACTACTTATGGAAATCAGACATTTTCACGATTCGTGGAAGAAGGAAAAGTGGTTGAGAAGATGGAGTTCTTTTTTTTTTTTTTTTGAGTCTTGAAAACGAGAAAAGTTTTCTATTATGAGAAATTCTCTTTCGATATTCTTGATTGAATATATTTTGTTTCATTTTGTAAAATCTTGTGATGTTAGACGCATTTTTTGTAGTATATTCATTTTGCATAGTGCTTTGAAAAACAAATAAATAAAAATACGTACATTGTTACTGATTCAAGTTTTAAAATGCAATGGTTGAACACACGCGTTGTATTGTTTTTCGGAAAAAGGGGGGGGGGGGGGGAAGCGGCAGAAAGTTTACTGTTTATTAAAAGAAATACAGTTGGCTTGATGACTTGTCTTTAGAAAAAAATAACGATATTTATCATCTTATATATAATAGCCGATGATCGAGTAACCCGCGTGTTTCAACAATGAAACTCGCTCCACGGCATGATAATTTGATATGTTTTGGTAATGTTTAACATGCAGGGAAAGGCTTTATCGTGGCTAGTCTGAATTCGATCCGGTAGCTTTATATTTTTCAAAAATTTGCAATTTAACTTGGGGTGTCAACCCCCAGCAGGGTGACACCCGAGGTGAACCGCCCTCTCCCCCGTAGCGACGCCACTGCCAAATGTCGATAATAAATAAAACCAATTATTATGTTAATTATATAGTAACTTATAGCACGATCATTGCAACAGAAGTGAGTTATAAATCTTTCGTAATCAAAGTTGCAGATCTTCTACGGTTTCATTTTATTCATATATTTTTTCAGGGCTTAATTCAAGCATATTTTACATTAAAAAAGGGTTTTTTGGTGTAAAATTACGTTTGTTATGAAAATACACCTATAGAGATGAACTTAAGAAGTAAAACTTTCATTTAACTCCAAAATTTCTAGATTAATTTTTTCCATCATTTAAGATTGATAAGAAATAAAAATACATGACGATTATATGCTGTAAATAATCTTTACGATAAATGTACTTATGGACATTGGCCTTGAATTCTGTATCTTTACGCACCCAAATCACCATTTCGTTTTTTATGGATGTGACTCGTATTACTTATTACAGAAAATCACCAGTCATAATATGACGGTGCAAAATTCTTGGCCATTTCCATTAAATTCCATTTTATTTGTAGAAACAAGAAAACAAACGAGTAGGGCCTAAAAGCAATTTGTGATTGCGAAAAACATTGTTTGACTACAAGCCGTCAAAATTGAAATGATTTTTACTATGCAGTAAAGAAAAAAATTTTTTTTTGCTTTATTGTTAACTTTGTTCATTTAGGCACGTGTTTCGTTCTTTGTTCATTAGGTTCTTCAGGAATGATGTGATTTTTTTTTCCCTTTGAAGAGTGCACGGAATTTTTAAGCAGTCTAAAGATCTCAAAACTCATCCACAAACAAGGATCTTCATTATGGTTCAGTCAGCTGAACAACCTTCACAAGAGAATGTAGATCCACGAAAAGACGGGGCTCCTTACCACTTTATCCAAGTGCACCACCAAAGCAGCAGAATACCTACCAGAGTAACCAATGAGTCTCAACTTGGATTTCCATTTTTCAATCCCAATGGGAAATCTTACAATGACGATAAAACTGAAAACAATTCAAGGTAAGGAAATATTTTTCCTGCTTTTACAATATCTATCTACAAAAAAAAAAAAAAAAAAAAAAAAAAAAAAAAAAAAAAAAAAAAAAAAAAAAAAAAATATATATATATATATATATATATATATATATATATATATATATATATATATATATATATATACTGGTGTCCAAAAGTTAAGCATAATTCATAAAATGCGAGAAAAATCTGTAAATTTTCGTAAAATTATATAAAGTTACTTATGGAGATTCATTGGTAGAAGAAGAAACAATATGTTTATGCAAAATAGTATAGTCGATTGTGTCATTCGCGAATTAGGTGCGCGTTTCGGAATGTGGATAAAACAGCTCGCACACTTTAGAGAGTTCAGGCGCGTTTCATGCAATTGCTGTACCAAGAAACATTGGATCTGGTGAAACAGAACTAATAATGGCACAAAGACGCCAATTGGACATGTTTGCGACAGGAAGAATCGTTGGAATGCTAGAATCTGGACGATCACAAACTGAAGTGTCTCGTATTCTTAATGTGCCTCAGTGTGTAATCTCGAGACTGTGGCAGAGGTTTTCAAATACGGGAGATGTTACCCGCCGACCAGTACCAGGTCGACCAAGAGTCACAACCACAAGCAAAGATCGTTTTCTGGCAATTTCTGCACGACGTAATAGGGACAGCTATGCCAGAGAACTGGGTTCGGCGCTCAGTGCCGTCACAGG